>NC_089861.1:1975000-2575000 GCF_036373705.1 Amia ocellicauda
CAAGCTGTGGGAGGAATTACTGATTGTCTGAAAATAATAATAATAATAATAATAATAATAATAATAATAATAATAATAATAATTAATAATAATAATAACTGGGATAGTGTGTAGATTAATATAAGTAGTAGTGAATGTAAATTACAGTTTCGTCTGAAATCACCCTGCAGTTCCAGAATGTGAAAAGAATGAACAGGACTATAGGGAATGAACAGAGGTGCTGTATGTAACCGTTATGTAATTATATTTTAAAATAAATGCATTTGTGATTTAAAATAAAAGGTTTTTAAGTTGAGGGGCCGGTTATCATTCCTGAGTTTAGTGTCAGGCTATGCAGGCAGCTCCTACACACACATCACAGTGACATCTGGGTCACAGTTTTAGCTTCAGCCATGGGGGACTGAGTGGTTCTGGTTAAGGCCATTGTTAGGTATAGTTGTCAATGGTTTGGTATATATAGGCTGAGAGTTAGGATTTAGACGGTTTAAAACACGGGTCAAATGCGGCCCTCTAGGATGTTTGGTGCAGCCCCCCACAAACAACCTTCAACCACCTCTTTTCTGATTTTTACTATATTTTTACACTTTCTGATCATTTTCTATTACAAATTGCAAATGTAATTTGCAGGAAATAATAAAACAACAATTAAAGTTCTTAAATATTCCCTTACAGAAATTGTTTAGGAGATAAAAAGGTATGATCGTTTTCATCTGTGGCTAATGTTTAGTTTGGCCCCCCATCCCATGCAACCTCCAGAAATTGGCCCTCCATCACCAGACATTAGGAACCCCTGGTTTAGACTAAAGTGCTAAAATAAATCCAGGTTTCACACAGCTGGATTTAAAATACTTTACCCACCCACCCACACACACTCACACATACACAGTCAATTCAAAGCTTTTCCTAAACACACGGGTCGCGTTGCTGTAGCGCAGATGTCCACAGTTCTGCGCAGGTCTGCGTAGCTCCACCAATGGAATCGCTGGGATTCTGCAGCTCTGCGCAAACGTCGGGAATCTGCGCTGCAATAACGCGGCCAGACTGTGAATGTAGTTCATTATCATTATTATAAATGGAATATTCCTGCAAATGTTTGTAACAAGTTATTGGATTGTTACTGCAAAAGTATTAATATAATGATGATAATAATGCTTCAATGTAATGTTGCATGGATTTGCATTAGTGCATCTCTGTAATGCTTGCGTGTGAGGTCGCCCTGCCAATACATACATACATACATACATACATACATAAATGCATACTATATCAATAATAATGATTAGTCTATATTTGTAGTAGTATGTCTGTACTTATGAAAAGGTGAATAATGGGCTGTGAAGCTGGGCTGCAGGCGGCGGGCGGCCTGGTCTTCCACCGCAGGGGGCGCCACTGCTTCCACTGCCGCCCCGCCAGGCCGCCGTCTTGGCCCGGATCGCATCCTCGTCTCCGCGCTGCTCGCTGAAGGCAATAACAGGTAGTTGGCGGATCCGCTGCATCTCCAGCTGCTCACGGGGGAATTGGACCGTCGCTGCCCGGCTCGTCTGGCCACATCTGTCCGTCTCCGGGCTGCTGGATTGTCCTCCCTCCTTCCCCCTGCAGTCGGATCCCCCCGGTTGCTGCAGTGCTCGGGCGAACAGGAGGAGGAAATCATGAGATAGAGAGACAGAGAGACATTTGCCGAGCACTTCTTCCAGTTCTCGCCCCGCAGACTGAGGGACCCCCGGCGGGAGGGTGAGGACCAGGAGGCGGCGGGCCAGCATGGACCGGGTCGCTCCGCACCGGCGCCGGATTGAACCATAACAGCTCCTCGGGAGTCGGTCATCCCGTCTGTATTTGGTGCTGCTGTTAATGGCTGTGTTTGCATTGGATGCACAGAGCAGTTGTGAGATGGCATGGTGCCGTGCGGCGTGTCCAGGTCCCACCTTCTGAAGAGAGACAACACCATGGAGATACATCCCATGTAAGCGTGCAGCACATACATGCATACATACATACATGCATGCATGATCCATATGGCGTGGTGGTGCATGTCTAGTCTGGCAGTGGAGCTGTGTTTGGGCGGCGGGGTGAATGAATGGCACCACGGGTATAAAAGTTACTCGCCAGGGGCCTGCAGCTCACATGGGCTTCATCACGTCTGTGTCGGGGCATCTGCTGGAGGTCCATCCACCACTGTGCGGGTCCTGCGGAGACGGGAAGGTTGTCGTCTCTGTTTTGAGTTGGTCTTCAGATGGGTGGAAGAGCCATGTCATGCTATAGGGTTGGTGTGCGTGTTTGTTTTATAACTTTGTTCTTGTGAAGCGCACCCTCACTGGGATGCGTCCAGGTGTCTTCAGCTGTGTTTCATCTTAGCTGGGTCTGGCCGAGTCTGTGTCTGTGGGTTTGCTTTGTTCCGTGGTGAGAGTTCATAAACGTGCTGATCGTCCATTTAGAGAAATAAACAGCCATCGTGGCTTTCTCTGAGGGCTTACTGTGGCTGCATGAGGTTTCAAGAAGTTGACCAGGTAGTCATGTGATGTTCTTCACTCTCTGACTCTCCGAGGTCCAATCTGCTCTGCCCAAGCCTCTCAAACTCTCAACTGATATTAGAAATGACATGGATTGAGATGAGAAATGTGTCCGTTTTTAAAATTGGTTGGAATGACTATTCACTAGTTGTAGGAACTTTCATTCACCCTGGTGTCTCAGTAGGAACAGACATTGATTCAGCAAAGCCATGAGAAGGTTCCTTCAGGTGATCTTAGTCTTCAAAGATCAGCTTCATATTCGAGATCCTAATGGAGGAATTCGGTGCCAGACTATTTGTTGACTTATTGTGTGGGTTCTTGCAGTGTACATAAGAGAATAAGCAAGTTTATTTATTATTCTCAAATTTCTATCATTTTTTTTTAGTGACAGCCACTAGCTGTTGTCAGGAGTTTTGCATGCAGGATGAAACACAAAAAATAATCAAAACATAAATTTGGCTCTCACAGCTACAAAGAAACCTGGATGGTTTGGTATGAAACATGAAGGTTTGCATGTTTTGGTCTGTTATTATTTATAACTATTGATTTTGATTATTGTCTCTCCATAACTTTATCATTTAAACTCATTGCCAATCTTCTGATTTAAAGAGAGACACTCATTGTCGGAAGTGCATTTAGCTTGACTGTGGTGAAGCTGCTAATGCACATAGTGGCGTGACTTGTGGAAGCCTTGTCATGGTGTGCACTGTGCCAACCCAGGCCACCGTGCGTCTCTGGAGAACCAATCCCAGCTCTGACTGTCGCTGCCAGTGTGTGGTGGAAGGTTTGTCCCCCCAGGCAGACCCTCAGCCGCCAGCGCATAGCCAAGGCTTAGAGGATGAATGCGTACCGTATGTTTGGTTTTAATCAGCACTCTTAACACGAGACAAATCCCTCAAATTTGGCACGCATGACTGACCGCCCAGATTAATCTGTTGACAGAGCACCAGTAGCCCTGGATTAATTGTGGCGTTTCTGTAGAGTTCAGTTTTTCTATTTGTTTGTTTGCCTTTCTTTTTGTAATACTTCCTGAGCATGACCGCCTTCGTTTACATTTTATTTTTAATTCTGTCAGTCGCCCCTCTCTCAGCTTCTGTTAATGTGTTTGTTTGTTTGTTTTTGTGCTTCTTTTGTTTTTTATTTTGCACATGATCATTGCAAGTTGCAGTCCAAAGTGTCTTAGTGTTTTAAATCAATAGGAATCGTCCCCCTTTTCTCTCTGGGCCGGGTCAGTGTGCACACAAACTTTGACGAGATCATTGATAGATACGTGTGTTTCAGTCAGTGCCATCTACGAGATGCAGAATAACATAGTTTCAAACGAAGCGTGTGAATGCCCTTGACTGTGGCGGCACAGTACTCCGTTGTTCAAGGGCTTTCTGTGAGGCCAATTGATCACGATTGTCCCATAGACCCGTCAAGATCTGTGACTTGGCAGCTGAACACTGGGAAAATACTTAATTACAATAGGGGAGCTGTGCGGCCGCGGGGCCTCTGTCTGGTCACTCTGTGGTGCCGTGAAGGGTCTAGCGAGCAGCTCTTCTTTGCTGAACTGCTTTAGTGTCCCCGGTTACTGGGCTGAACTGCGGGTCCGTTTGACTGTGGAGAGACTATGCAGGGAGAGAAATGGTCTTTTAGGCCAGGTGGAGCCAGTGTCGCACATAAAGTGCTCTCCGTCTCGGTTTCAATGTGTTTCTTCAGGTGTTTCCTGTAGGTGAGCACAGTCTCCTTTGCTGCTGAGAGGTAGTGTGAGGTAGTGAAAAGCCTAAACTCCCAGTTTCACTTCAAGTTAAATATTGAAGCAGATGTGAAACTTTTAGAATATAAAAGTTTGGGGAAAGTTAACTAACCGGTTAGGCATGTCGGCTGTGGCAATATTTTATTTGTGTGCATACACTGAGAGAGAGGGGAGGTTGCTCCGATCAAGCAGTGAATAAATCGAGTAATCGGGCCTATTTCTGTAGACCAGGGCTGCTCAACTCTTGGTCAGTTCGACCATGAGCGCCTGGGACCTAGTGGACCATGCTTATGGTCTTATCTGCACCGTTTGAACAGCATTCCCCTGTTCTGAAGGGGCTGCACTTACAGGGAAGCCTCTGGACTGGTGGACTGGACCGCAGCCCTCCAAGACCACACTGATCATCCTTATAAGATACATTAGGGCTGTTTCACTTCCCCTCAGGGTCCAGAGGCCTCTGTAAGTTGAACACAGTTAATTTCTGTTCCCCCGTTCTGCTAGAACAGGCAGTGTTTGCTTTCGTATGTTTGGTGGGTTTGTAGAATTTCCTCCTTGGGAATTTGAAAGAGGCTCCGGGACTTTGGGCTTGTAAACAAGGAGAGCGGGAACAGTAAGACAACAGCAAGACAAACAAGCTGCAATGATTTGGCTGAAGACAGACGACTGAACTGGTCCTTCTGCAAAGTCACTAAAACATGAAAAGTGCGTTTCCCTGTGTAATACTCATTCTGGTGGCTAAGTTGTCTTTGTAGTCCAGGCAAGGTAGCCTCTTCCTGTGGAAAGATGTGGAGAAGCAGTGAGAAGCAAAGGCATTACTACACGTTACTACTCTTCGAGTCCAGCGTCTCTGTGTTATCACACGCGCTTCCTGGTGATCAGTCACATAATGAAGTGGGTCAATAAGCTCTGAATTTCTCCTCCTGAGGGGGAAGCAGCTCCTTGTCTAGGGTGTTTAGCTCGATCTGCCGGTAGTGACGTGGCTGAGCCGACCGTTTCCAGACTGAGGCTTCGCTCACAAAAAAAACCCTCCCCCCCGAGAGTTGCATGGTGAAACACTGTAAAACAAACGGATTAAAGCCCTGAAATACTACGTGCCGTTCCCCCCATGACTCGTTGTCCGATCTGTAAGACCTTCTCCTCCAAAAGATATCTTCTTGGTTGGCTGAGCTTTTCCGGTCACCGGCCCCGATGTTTGGGACGTTGTAGTGAGACGGACCGCTGTGCGGCGGCCGGTGTGAGAGGAGCTGACTCCGAGCTCGGGTTGACCCGTTTTCATGCGGCAGTGGATGAGAGCGGGTGGTGCTTCGGTTTCTCTGGAGGGTTTAGGCCAGGGCTAGAACAGGAATTAAGACTAGAAAATATAATCACAAACTGAATAGATAAACATATAAAAGATAAAAATAAAGATGAAATAAGTTGAGTGTATGAGTATTCAGACCCGTCAGCTCAATATTTGGTGGAAGCATTTTGGTAGCAATTACAGTTGCAAATCTTTTGGGGTGAGTCTCTACCAGGTTTGGCTTGGTGCAATGTTTGCTTATTCTTTTGGTCAGATTTGCTCAAGTGCACTCAGGTTGCTTGGGGATCACTAAGGACAGCAGTTTTCAAGTCTTTCCACAGATTCTTAATAGGATTCAGGTCAGGACTTTAACTGGGCCACTCAAGGACGTTCACTTTCTTATTCTACAGCCGCTCCAGTGTAGCTTTGGCCTTGTGCTTTGGATCATTGTCCTGCTGATGAGTTTCATCCCAGGTGTTCCCCTAGTATTTGCCTGTACTTTGCTGCATCCATTTTTTCTTCAATCCCAACAAGCTTTCCAATCCCTGCTGAGGAGAAGCTTCGCCACAGCACGATGCTGCAGCACCAGGCTGGATTGTAGGTGTTGACTGGGAGATGTATGTGTTGGGTCTGCGCCCATCGTAACACTTGGCATTTAGTCCAAAAGTTCCAGATTGGTCTCATGATTTGTTCAGGATAACTCGGGTGCTTTGAGATGCTTATGTTTAATAATGGCTTCCGTCTCACCACCCTGCCATACAGGATAGTTTTGTGAAGTATTTCTGATCTCGGACCCTTTCCTGAACTCGTCTTGTCACCAGCCCACAGTTGGCAGACCTTGTCCTTTTAAAATGCAATTCGTAATTTGTGTTGCATAATGCATTCTGTCTTTGTGTTAAATGCTGGCCAGCGTGTGAGAACAGAAGCACTGCAAAAAAAAAAAAAAATGAATCTTACACTCCACAGTCCCCCTCCTGCTGTACAAACTCATGTCCTCTCTCGCTCGAGGCGCACAGAGACGCGGTGCACAGTTCACTCACGCTGACCCCGTATCGCTGAGACCAGAATACAGTCGACTGTTAATCATAGAATATCAAGGTGCTGCGGGTGTTAGTAAAAGAGTTTCCCAGGATTGAGTTTCAAACAAGACATTCTGTGTGGAGATTTTCTCGATCTCTTTCGCGTTGAGATATAAAGGTCCTCCTCTGATGGGCACAGCTGAAGCGCTGAGGTGTCGTAATGACTCTGATTGCTCCGTGTCTCTCCGAGAGCGGCCGCTCTGTTTTCGAGGAGGGTGCGATTGAGTCGTGTCATTGCATGGCGCCTCCTTCAGCGAAAGAAGTGGAATCTTAATTGCTCTCGAAGGGATAATTGCGGAGGCCTGTGGAGCCCTTCCAGCATTGGCTGAGATTGAGTGTCCAGATGAAGAAACCTGGAAATGAAGGCACTTTCCACTGAACATTGATCTTCTTGGTCAGCTGGACCGTAGCTCTTGGAGAAAGCATAATGGAAATGGACCCCTTAAAGAAAGCAACAACAACATTAATTCCTTATAAATATAACCTCATTATCTCCTCCTGAGCTCTGCTTTTATGTTACTGGGTTTTATTTATTTTTTGGTTTGTTAATGTATTTAACCCATTGCTGCTTGGCTATTTCTCTTTAGGGCCAACAGTGGCTAGTTGTGTAAAATAACTTTGAGCTAAAGAGTGTTGCTGTTCTAAACACATTTGTCAGCAAAGTCAACACAACTATAAAGGAGAGGTGATGTGTGCAATACTGATTGTTGTTTTTACAGTGTTTAATGCTTCTCTTGCCACATCAGAACATAGTTCTGTAGATCGAGACGTTTCCCGTTCCTGCTATTGCTCCTTTCACCTCTTGGTTTCCGATCAATCCTGATTGTCACTATTGAGTTACATTGACCGTATTTTGTTTGTTTTGCAGATGCACTAAGCTGTGCCAACATAAACCCCATGATCTGAAAGACGATGTATCTGAGAAGCAGTGTCCAGTCACCGTGAACCCCCGTCATATGAAGAAAGCCTTCAAAGTCATGAATGAACTACGCAGGTACAGTAAACCCGGGCATGTCCTCACAGCAGGGCAGTGTGTGACTAAAGCAAAGAACTGTGTCAGAACAAGGTGATTATTGTTGACATAGACAAGATGTTTTTCTGCATTTGTGATCAAACCAGGGTTTAGGTACAGTAAGCTCTTGGGAGTACTTTTACCTAGTTCCTACTTCCTGCACTATAGATTGCATTTGCGAAACCAGCCAATCACAGAGCAGCATTTCTAACATTGTGATCCTGCGTATAAATGTGCACTTTTTTACATGTTTTGATTTGTTTTTTTACATTTAACTGGTATGGAAACACAAATTGGCAATAGTTAAATTAGACAATACTGCTATTAATAATTTTCCACTGTAAAGATATTTCTGTGTCTAATCCTTACTTGTGTGATTTGTATTAATTTAACAGGTTGTGTGACCAGTGTCTCTTATTGTGTAAAAGATGTCATTGTGCGCAGTTTGTGCAGCCACAGACAGCTTCGCTCTGCAGACATCTCGCCCAAACTGCCCACTCAGAAACACCGTTTACACAACCTACTGACTTAGTGTAAACAGCGGACACTGCCCCTGTGTACTGCCTGCTTCGGCGCTGTTCAGGGACGCTTTACTTTAGACAAGCGCATCTGAGTTGAACTTCCTTTCGTTTCTCTTTCTCTTCAGCCAAAATCTTTTGTGCGACGTGACGATTGTCGCGGAGGATGTGGAGATCGCCGCACACAGAGTGGTCCTGGCAGCTTGCAGCCCCTACTTCCACGCCATGTTTACAGGTGTGTGTCCCATGTGTTTGTACATGGGAACTTCTTTTCCAGAGAGAGTTGTAATTCCTACAAGGATTTAAGATGCCCCCGTTGGTGCTCAGTGATCCTCATGGTCTTGTTCTGCAGGGGAGATGAGTGAGAGTCGAGCCAAGCGCGTGCGCATCAAGGAGATGGACGGCTGGACGTTGGGCATGCTCATCGACTACGTGTACACCGCGGAGATCCAGGTCACCGAAGACAACGTGCAGGTACTGTCCGCTCGGCCCGCCTCTCGCCGGCTTTTACACCCCAGGCTGTTTCTGCAGCAGCTCCCCAAGTGGTTTGAATATGTTGGGAAGACTGAAGGTTCACCTACTTCCTCAAACAACGTGGCTTGGGTGGATAATTAGCATCTCCAGCTTAGCCAGCTTTCACTGCAGCCACGGGACAGTTTTCCTGATGACTATTTAGTCACACAAGTATAATTGTTCTCCCGTTTGCTCGGTGCTTCATTGCCCGGTTTCCTCGTGGTGATTTATTTCAGCTCTCCGTTTCTTCAGCTGTTATTCAACTGATTGTCCCAGTGTGTGCCCCTTGCAACTTAATTGCACATAATTAATCATTAATTGAATTATTAATTGCTCTGGCAGTGATTACACTCATTTGTTCGGTTTCTTTTCTCTGCGTTATTTGTTTCTCGTGGCAGTCCAGCCCTTTTCACCTCCCTGACAGCCCGGTAATCGACACTGTGTTCTTGGGTTCCCAGTCGCATTTCCTGTCGCTCCGCTGCCGTGCGGTAGTCAACGCCAGCTTCGCAACTTGGATCGCCAGCTCGAGCGATGCCTGTCTGCTAGATTACAGTAATGCTGTTTTCAGATTGGCTTTTAAATCCTCTTTAGAGGGCCAGGCTGTGTGTATCATGTTGTAATTAGGTGTGCTGTACAGGGGATTAGCGCTCATCGGGAAATTGGGCTCGCAAAACTTCAGGAATTTAAAGCCATAGTAAACGCGTATAAACCTGTGCTATGTAGCGGCCCGGATGACTTCAATGCTTACATGATCATCCACAAGTAATGATATCTGCGTGGCCTGTGTCCTTAAAACCCCCTTAGTGTGGCTTTCCCCTGGATGTGTGGCGGTTGTTTGCTCAGGCGCACTATAGGGGTTTGTCTCTCCTGGGTGTTTTCTTTAACTGTACATGTAATCGGGTGGTTTGTAAACGTCCCTGGAATACACTGGGGTCTTTGCAGATAAGGAGCTGTCTTCTGCAGTTTCCCTCTCCACCGACCCACTGGCTCGACCTGGGTTTGATTACAATGGCCTGATTTGTCTTTGGCATAATCGATCAGTTCTATATTAATTACAGTCCATTGTACTTAACATTGAAAATGTCTTCAAATCTGTCCTCTGCTGACCTGTCTCTGCATATGGGATGCTTTGTGATGCTTATCGTGTGCATTTTGTTTTGCTTGTCACAGATGTGCCAATACCTGTAAAACAATCATTGAGCACGGTGAACCCAGAACTCACAGCCAGGGCTGAGTGCGAGCAGGACCGTTACTTGCACTCCCAGCTGCCTCTCCAGACGCCATTATTATTATTTATTTTATTTTTTTTCGCTGCCTTAGATTGCTTTGTCTTCTCTGTTTCCATGACAACCCACATCGCTTTATAAATTGAAATGACAAACATTAAACCCAGTCTGAGTCCAAAGAGCCTAATTAATCATCATTGTTAGCATTTAGAACAGAAATATACTATACTTTTTCTATCTACATTTATATACATGTACACACATGTATTTATGTGTGTGTGTGTGTATGTATGTATGTATGTATATGTATATATACATATGTAGATATATTGTCTTGTGATCAAAGTTAATTATACTTTATACCCAGGGTGATATACAGTTTACACAATATACACACATTTCACTAATATAATCTATAAGGTCTAGAGCAGGGAGCTACAGTCTAGAGAAGATCACCGGACCCTCGTGCTGAAACGTCATGCGTTCGTCAAGGTGAAGTGATCTAGTTGCACTTAATACCTGAGCAAATCACTGTCTTTGGTCTAATTGCCTGTCTGCAGGTGTAATGTCTGTTTTTCTAGACGACTTAATTACTGTTAAATGTAGCCCGATGCACAGTATTTACACACTGTGCTTTTGTAGCTGGCGATTCAGGACAGAACACAATATTACTGCAAGTCACGTAGCCCATGTTTTCATCGCAGGCACAATGTGTGGTTTTAATGTCGCAATGCTCTGCCTATGCACAACACAACAGGGTTAACATGTATAAAACATGTCTTTACAGTGAATAACATGTAAGTATGAAGAACTTAAATACATGTGTGCAGAGATTCCTTGGCTCCATGGCACACGGTTCGCTCGCTGCAGTGGAAACCGCAGCCTCTGCGCTTCACCAGAAGGCCGCCCACTTCCTTCGGTGCATTTGTGTGGCAGATGGATCAGGGTTTGTACGAGACTTCAGTGGGATGTACGTAGGCAAAGGTTAATTCATTGATTTCCACCGCAGACTCTAATCCGAGTCGAAACCGACACAGGTGGTCTGGGTGTCGGGTGACGATTCTTCGGTTCAACCAGGGCTTTGTTGGCGAAGGAGGCTTTGGTAATGCGGTCTGCACATGAGAATCGGTTCTGATCTTGTTATGTTTCGCAGGCCGTGTTGTCTGCCACAGCAGTTTAATACACACCACATTGCTGGCTGCTGGAATAGGACCTGCATAACTCTCTCAATACCTGGAGCTCTTGTTGTTTTGAACCTCTGGGACATTAAGGTTTTTGTTTCCTCTCAGTAGCTTCCTCTTTGGCAATCTTAAGGAACAACTAGGAACATTTGAAAGCTCAGTCACGGCTTTGCAAAAGGTGGATTTGGAAAGATCTCCTGCCTGCTGGGTTGCTTTGAGAAAACGGTGCCGCAGTGTCTCTTGTTAATTCATTCTCGGGAACGACCGAAAAGCCTCACTCGGATAACGCTGAGGACTTCGTCTGAATAAGTGGCAGCCAATCCCAATCCCACCTTAAAAGATATACTCGACAAGGCACTGAAGTCGTGATTAAAATAGAATTACATTCACCAGAACGCCTCAGCCGTCACCCACAGGGGAACTATTTTTAAGAAATCTGACTCGGAGTGTTTACTTTACCGGTAAAAATAAACCCCGGCGCATATGTCTCTCTATGACCGAGACTGACATTCAGGCTGTTTGTTAAAATGAAAATTGCTTGAATCGAGGAGAGAGTTTGTTTGTGTTGAGGTGGAGACGGAATGGATTACAGTATATTTATATATGTTTTAATGTGCGGTTGAGGATTTATTCTGCAGCGGGGGGCGGGTGGGGGGATCTGTGTTGGACGGGTGAACTGGCAGCAGCTGCTCTCGTCTCTGGTCTTGTGGGAATTGCCTTGAGAAAAAGAACGATTAAGAACAGTAAACGCGCACACACACACACAAAGGAAAGCAATGGGCACAAACAATACATTTAGAAATGGGAACAAGGGGGAGACAGGTCTGATGAAAGAGACACAATCGTCTTCCTGCTTGTAGCCTTTGCAATACTCCTCCCAGCCTCAGGGTACACCAGCGCACGTGTCGGCGATTGTTGAGGATGCGTGGGCCACAGAGCTACAAGTCCTCCTGCCTGTATGTGAGACCGACGGGATGGACTGGGGACTGAAAAAACGATTGCTTCTGTAAGTGGCTCTGCAATAAAATGCAGATAATAAAACATCCGGCTTCCCAAAGCTCGGCTGCTATGGTATCCTCACTGGGAACATGCATGTGACCCCGGTTTCAAGACATGTGTTTCCAGCCCAGTCTACATCTCTTGTTGTGTTGTGTTTTGTTTTCGTTTTTTTTCCTCTCTCCGTCTCTCTCTCTGTGTCTCCCATTTTTCTTTCCCCTGCAGCTGTTGCTAAAGACAATTGCGTTCGTGTAACAATATCTCCGGCGTGTCAGTGTGCCTGTGAGAGTGTGTGGGCGGTAAGGCGCTCCAGACAAAGAGAGGTGTCCAAGTGTGAGGGGATGTATTCGAAAGAAGGGAAAAAAAAAAAAAGAGAGACAGAAAATCTGTTTTCTTTTACTCGGTTCAATCCAAATCACAAGTCTGACCATTCAGATTAACAATACAAGATTGCTGTTCTCTCTCCGGCTAGTAACGGCCATTTCTCTCCCTGAAATCTGCAAGGATACGAACTAAAGGTCTCTGTTGTTTGATCAAGACACTAAACTAGGTATTCATCTTCACAATCCCTGCACAGGTATATCCATACACATTGGAAACGACAAACACATTCTGATAAAAGCTCTAGAATCAATGTAATCATTTAATCTTCATTAAATCCACAAGGTTCATGCTTTCAGAGTTTGTGTGTCATATACCTGGATGAAGTTTGTTCGTTTTTTTTCCATCTCTCTTCTGTTATTATGAGTGTAGCTGGAATTATAGTTGTAATTGGTCCAGATCTCACTGTTTTAATGGTAATCCTGAATCTACAATACGTTCCTCTTAGAAATATTCTCCATGCAGAGCAGATAGTATGGATTGTGCAGGAAAAGGGGATTGCTTTATTGTGAAGAATACGTTTATTAATGCTGTTTTACATGCGGCGCATCAAGGTGCTCATAGGATCCTCGACTCCCAGCATAAAATTGAGTTAATGCCTTGTTATTCGTCGCTGTAGAAAAGCCAGCCTTATTGTCATTCTGCACACAATCGTGACTCAGACACAAACTATTGAAAGACACGGAGACTCTCTCTCTCTATGAAATATAGGTGCCTGACTTTCTCATCTCGCGTCGAGCCAATTTACAGCTAATGAAGGCGTCGCCGGGGAAAGGTCATTGGTGCTCCACAGCAAAAACAACGGAAATTAATTTTGTATTGGTTTCCTTGAACTGGAATAATTGTATTCATTGAGCTTGTTACAGTGACAATGCCTTAAGAACTTTGATTCGTTACTTTTATTATCATCATCCTCAAGTAATATTTTTGAAGTAATAACCATATAGAAAGTCTTTGTCACAGTAGCACTAGCAGAGACTAGCAGTATCGCTGTGAGTGTAACATGGAGTATCGCTATTGGTATTGGTGACAGTCGGGCGCGGTATCGGTGACGGCACTTGTGATTGGCTCTCGCAGGTCCTGCTCCCGGCCGCCGGCCTGCTGCAGCTGCAGGATGTGAAGAAGGCCTGCTGCGAGTTCCTGGGCTCCCAGCTGCACCCCACCAACTGCCTGGGCATCCGGGCCTTCGCCGATGTGCACGCATGCACCGAACTGCTCACCCAGGCCAACACATTCGCAGGCAAGCACCGCTGCTGGGGCACTGTGCGTGTGCGTGTGTGCGTGTGCGAGTGCAAGTACGTGTGTGCATGTGCGTATTACGTTTTCAAACCTGTATTCTCTAATAGTACAATCACTGATAAGATACAATTGTCTTCTATTCTCTGTACAAAGCCTTTTACAGATTAATGTTGAGAAACAGGGTTCATTTCCTCCTCAGATTGAACTTCATTCTCATAAGGAAAGCAATGCAGTGTAAAGAGATGTACTGAAGGCAAACACCCCAAGAACAAGCAGGAACTAAAGACACTGCAGTGCAGGCCTGGCACAGCATCACCAGGGAAGAAACCCAGCATCTGCTGATGTCTATGGGTTCAGACTTCAGGCAGTCATTGAAACTCAAAATTTAATTCATGATTATGTTAGTTTGTCCTAATACTTTTGAGCCCCTAAAATTGGGGGGACCAGTGCAATTCCTACACCGTTCACCCAATTTGGATGTAACTACCCTCAAATTAAAGATGAAAGTCTACACTTAAAGCACATCTTGATTGTTTGTTTCCTTTCAAATCCATTGTGGTGGCGTACAGAGCCAAATTGACAACTGTGTGACTGTCCAGATATCTATGGACTAACTGTATATTGTTTTAAGCAATTCGTTTTTATATTCGAGAGGTTTGTTCAGCGGGGAATAACCTGTTTTTATGTTATGATAAAAACTAAAACCCAGCAAAACAACCCCTCCTCCAATACAAGTCCGTTAGGGTCATCTTTACTTTGGTGCATCGGCCTCGGAGCTGCAGTTGTGCATGTAAATGCTTTTAGTAAACGCCCATCCGCAGGTTTCTGTACATCTATCAAGGAACGTTCTAGACTCGCATCGCTCGGTACATTCCTCCTCTCCTCTCCTCTCTCCTGCCGCTATAATAGTCGGATGCGGTTACCAAGCAGTGTCTGTCTACAGGTTTCCCTAGCAACCAGCTAACCCGCCGCACGGAGCCGTTTAGAAAATACTACGTCTGCTGACAGCTTTTTTTCTTCACTTGTCAGAAGGGTGACAGTTTCGCTATTCTTGTGAGGAGAGAGAGAGAGAGCGAGAGAGAGGAGGGTCCTGGCACCATAAATTTTTCTATGAAAGTGACATGGCTTTTTAATTATTTTTTTTAATCTATCTGAAATCCAGTTGGGTGGAAACAGTTGCTGGGGGTTGTTGTGGCTGGTAGATAGAAAGAAATGGAATGGATGGAAATGGAAAGAAATAATGCATTACACGTTTATAAACACAGTGGCACAAGTGTAGATCAGCTTCCTGACTTGACAGATGAAGTTGTAATCAAATACTGAACAACGGTGGGGGGAGGTCGATTTCCTTCATACTTCTTTATTATTCCACTTTCTCAAGATCTCCGCTGAGAAAATATCAGTGTGTCTGTGAAGCACTGAGACAAAGCCAGAGATCAAGCTAGTTTTCTCCTTGTGATGTGGTCTAAAGCGATGGCACTTATCCCTGGAGCATGTGCGTGTACGCGTGTGTGTATAAACCTTGTATGTGTCTGATACATGCCTGATGATAAACTATGCGTCTGAAGCCCCAGATGTGGGAACAGCTGGCTGACGGGCGTCTCCCGCGTGTCCGTGTTACAGAGCAGCACTTCTCCGAGGTGGTGCACAGCGAGGAGTTCCTGAACCTGGGCATCGAGCAGGTGTGCAGCCTGATCGCCAGCGACAAGCTGACCATCCCCTCCGAGGAGAAGGTAAGGAAGCCCTGCCCTCCCTTGCGGATGTGTGTGTCGGTCCACTGGAGACCAGGGCTCCACTGGGATTGGGGCCGGAGACCGTTTATCACCGGACAAAATGGCGAGGTTCTTCTCCTTGGTTGTTCCCTCCCGGTGTCGTATTTTTAAAACTTGTAATCGGGAAAGACATGATTAGGATTTAGAAGCCAGGATTTTCTGAACTTGATTACATATATGTGGATTGTTTTTGTACAATCAAGTTTTGCACAATACATATCTTTTATCTTTTATTAAACGGCAGCATGGGGAGGGGACCACAGAACAATCCAGTTAGAAATCAAATTGATGTGAGAATATTAGATGTTGTATGTGGATTACTGTTATCCAGATTTAAAGATCTGATCCTTGGGGATTAATATGACAATCCCTGAGGGTTTACAACCCCATGATGACGGGGCCGAGTCTACAGACTGTGAAGGACCTTCACCACTTCCGCCCCGTGCTCCACACTAACACGCTTTTCATTCGCTCTAGAGTAAAGGACGTACTCGGTTGCATTGTTCAATAAACAGATATAAAACTTGATCCTACATGGCCGATTGCTTTGTGCTTTAGTGCAGATGTCCAGTCAGTAGTTAGTAACAGTAATATTAGTAACGTGTTTTGTATGTATGTATGTGTGTGTGTGTGTATATGTACGTGTCACATACATAATTGTAGCTTTTGCCGTAAAACAAAAGGCCTTTGTTTCTGGATTGTTTTTCCGCATAAACGATTGACTCACGTTTGGCGATGGCATCATGAGGGGTCTTTGACCACCCAACACTTCCTGTCAGATCGAGGCCGAGCTGAGGGTTGGAGGCTGTTATGGGGGCAGAAGGCACCAGTTGTTTAGTGATGAATCGCAGTGAGGGAGTGAGTTGACAGGGGATAGGGTTCGATTGTGACGGTGTTCACAGACCACTTTAATAGCTGCGCTAAGGAGCTCCTCGCCTGAAGCCTGCCGTTCGGTTTTTCTCTGTTCGTCTCCAGCACAGGTTTAGGTAGTTTGGTTGTGTCGCCTCTTTGGCAGTTAAAGCTGGAGACCATTGAGAAGAGCTTCAGTTTGTCTTCTCAATGCGGTACACGGGCCAAACAGGGGGGTTGGGGGTGCTCGGAAGGGCTGCTATGTGATTGGCTGCTCTCTCGCATGTGGTGACGCACTTTGTGGCGGCAGGTGTTTGAAGCGGTGATCGCCTGGGTCAACCACGACAAGGATGTCCGACAGGAACACATGGCCCACCTGATGGAGCACGTCCGGCTGCCCCTGCTGTCCCGGGAGTATCTGGTGCAGGTCTGTGTGCGTCCGCTGGGCACTCTCTCTCTCTCGCACGCACGCACGCACGCACACACACTCACACAGGCTGTCACTCAGGCTGACGCGACCCTCTTGTGTCCCTGCAGAGGGTGGAGGAGGAGTCTCTGGTGAAGAACAGCAGCGCCTGCAAGGACTACCTCATCGAGGCCATGAAGTACCACCTGCTGCCGGCCGACCAGCGCTCCATGATGAAGACCATCCGGACGAGGATGAGGAGCCCCATCAGCCTGCCCAAGGTGACCACTCCGCCCTGGTGACAGGAGAGAGAACGGGACGGCAGACGTGTTATTGTGCCGAGTCTATCCGTCCGTTTGGCATTAGGGGTGATGCTTCCTGTGTTTGCTACCGGCTTAGAGTTTCCTAGCCAGCAAAGTATTCAGTTTATTCATGGTTTGCTCTGCCAACCTGTTCTTTTCTCTGTGGATTAAGCTTACATCAGCTCAAAGTATCTCTAGATGCAGTGAATTTAAAAGTGCTCGTTGTTCGTGGCTGTCAATACAAGCTGGATAAAATTAAAGGAGGAAGTTCTTTATTAATCTTCCCATCCTTCGGTGGTAGAGCAGTGAGGGAGAGTAATGTTGTTGTAGTGTGCCCCCAACACTGTGTAACTTTAAAACAAAAGATGGCCGCCGCTTGTTTATACTCGTTTACATTCGTCCCATAATGCTCGCAAAGCATCATGGTCCGTAGGAATATTGTGGTTCGGCCGCCCTTTAAATCATCAGCTTCTCCAGACTGGGAGGGCACTGACAGAAAGGAGACCCTTGAGAGAGTCTGTGGCCACAGAGGGGAGCCCTGGAGAGCCACAGCCGGTCTGTTGGGTTTGTACGTCTCCTGGAAACGAGGCGTATTTGGCTCAGTTTAGCAGTCGAGGCTTTGTGTGAATTGTATTGACAAACCCACACACAGGAAGCTTCCTCTGACATGGGAAGTCTGGGGCACAACTATTACTGTTACCACAGTATTTTAATCAAAATTGCATCGAAGACTTGTTTCTTAGCACGCCCTAGTGGCAGATCATGTCCGGTGCATCTTTCTCATTTAAACTTGTGATCTCTTAAAACCGATCAGATGCTAAGGGCATAACCATAACTCTGACCAACCTGTGCTCCTGATGTGATCCCAAGAGTTAAGTCCAGCACCGGGGTTTTGCTCGGTTATTCAGACTGCAGTCACTCTGAAAACAGCCCACAGTAAACCGTAACCTAACTCTCTCCTCTTCCTCCTTTTACACATTCAGTGTTTTGCCCGGATACAGATCTATAATCGTACTGGTTGGTGTGGTTGCCTTGAGTGTGGACGAGAGTCCTCCTGGTTAATAAAGAGCCTGTTTTAATTGGTTATTTTCCTTTCCCAGGTGATGGTGGTGGTGGGAGGCCAGGCCCCCAAGGCCATCCGAAGTGTGGAGTGCTACGACTTCAAAGAGGAGCGGTGGTACCAAGTCGCTGAGTTGCCTTCAAGAAGATGCAGAGCAGGTACCTAACCAGTCAGTCCAATATTATTACTACTACTATTATTATTGTTGTTGTTATTATAATAATCATCAATCAACCCCTGTCTTGTCATTCCTTAAGTGGGGAAGAAAATAAACATTATTTCTTTTTTGGGTGCCTTTGCTTTTCCTTCCTCTACTGGTTTTGGATCTTCGGTGTCTTCCCAAATGCCCGTGTGCGTGTGTCTGTGTTTGTGTCCGTCCCGCTGGGGGGTGCTGGGGGCCTGACCTCCCTCTGCTCTTGTGTTTCCCAGGAGTCGTGTACATGGGGGGGCTGGTGTACGCGGTGGGGGGGTTCAACGGCTCTCTGAGGGTCCGCACCGTGGACTCGTACGACCCGCTGAAGGACCAGTGGACGTGTGTGGCCAGCATGCAGGACCGGCGGAGCACGCTGGGAGCCGCGGTGCTGAACGGCCTGCTGTACGCCGTCGGGGGCTTCGACGGAAGCACAGGCGAGGCTCCTCTCTCTGTCATCCCACGGGGGCAGCTGTCTTGTGTTTCGAGTGGGATGATGTCTGGAGGGGTGGGAAACGCACAATTATTATTCTTTCTCATCAAACCCTCCCGCTGTTCGTGCCGCAGGTCTGTCCACCGTAGAGGCCTACAACACCAAGAGCAACGAGTGGTTTCACATCATCCCCATGAACACGCGGCGGAGCAGTGTGGGGGTGGGCGTGGTGGCAGGTGAGCGGCCGGCCCGTTTCAAGCCCCGCCTCCGAGCGTGCTTTACTGAAATGTTGAAGCTCTTCTCCGCACCGTAGTGTTTAGCGCAAGGGGACACTCCTCTGGGCATCGGCTCAGCTGCACTGGTACGCTGAACTCGGCTGTTTCGGAGCCCGTTCGCCGACAGCCCTGAGCTGATCTGGGTGCCTTTGTCGTGCAGGGCTGCTGTACGCGGTGGGGGGCTACGACGGGGCGTCCCGGCAGTGTCTGAGCACCGTGGAGGCCTACAACCCCAACACCAACGAGTGGAGCTACACGGCCGAGATGAGCACACGCAGGAGCGGGGCAGGTCAGGCTTCTGTGAAAGGATCTTGTGAAAAGTTAAAGTAAAAGTTACTGGGTTTATACATGTATGGTTCCTCATCCAGGTTTTAGTTGGTTGATGCAATAAGCTGAGGACAGACTGACTATTCTTATCTGGTCTTTTATTTGTTTGTTTTCAAGCCAAGGTGCCATCTAGAAACTGCACACAGCACTGAATTAGCATGGCTTGTGATTTTGACTAGTTCCTCTTGGACTTGCGGGTCCTGTTTCCAAACTGACAGCTGTCAAAACACAGTGTTCCTCAGATCCTGGTGTTAAATCCCTGCACTGCAAAACACCCCATAAATCAGCCCCCTCAAGAGCAGACCCTGTGTTTTCCAGTCCCGTCTCTTGGCTGCCCCCTACAGGCCATCAGCACACAACTAGTCTGGCTCAAGTACATTTTTGGGGGACTTGGAAGGAGTGGCTGTGGATTTCTGTCCTGAACCGGTGGCATGACCGAAATTGCACCTCAGTTCCATGTGTGAGAGACGTGCATGCGCAGGCGTGTGTGTGACCCGCTGTCTGCGACGGCTCTGCGCACGCGTGTGTGTGACCCGTGTCTGTGATGGCTCTTCGCAGGTGTCGGGGTCCTCAAAGGCTTGCTGTACGCGGTTGGGGGTCACGACGGGCCCCTAGTGAGGAAGAGCTGCGAGGTGTACGACCCGGCCACCAACACCTGGAAGCAGGTCGCAGACATGAACATGTGCCGGAGAAACGCCGGTAGGGAAACCGGAACAGAAGTCCTGTGTAAACTGTATTGTGTGTGTGTGTGTGTGTGTGTGTGTATGTGTGTGTGTGTATGTATGTATGTATGTATGTATGTGTAAAGAAATATATATATATATATATATATATATATATATATATATATATATATATATATATATAATTTTATCTCAAGTGTCATTGGATTGTATTCTGTTGATCATTTTGCAAATACGCTGGAGAGAAACACCAGAACAAAGGAACTGTGGTCCCTCTGGATGATGGAACACACATAAACCAATTAAAACTGTTTAAAATGCTGACTGTTGCACGATTGCTGGTGATTTTGCACGCATGGCACATTTTAATGCTGGATAAACCATGGGATAAGTGTATCATTCAAAATAGGTATTTATTTAGTTAGGGGGGAAAACAGCAGGGACCTTAATGTTTCTGACACCAGCGCTCTGCTTGGCCTGTGCGGGCCACTGGTGGCTCTTCTCTGTCCCCAGGTGTCTGTGCGGTGAGCAACGTGCTGTACGTGGTGGGGGGGGACGATGGCTCCTGTAACCTGGCCTCGGTGGAGTATTACAACCCCAGCACGGACAAGTGGACCCTGCTGCCCTCGTGTATGAGCACGGGCCGGAGCTACGCAGGTACGGCGGGGGGAGACGCCCGAGACGGGGAGGGCACAGCCAGGCCTCGTTCAGCTCGGCCTCCATCAGGGCCCTGTGCTATGTGTGACTTACAATGATGGGGACCGAACACAGGGCCTGTTTATGACCATTTTACCTTTTTGAACACGCTGTGCTGGCTGATGTAACTTTAGTGTTTTGTATTTATTGGTACACATTTTAAATCAAATGCAGAACATTTCTGAGAGGTCAGAGACAACAATTAGTCCTGAGTTTTTCTCTACTGTTTTAATACTGTTCTGATCACCGCTCTTGGCATAATCTAGCTTTTTCTAGTCTAGTATAAAAGAACATAAGAGAGTTAACAATCGAGAGGAGGCCATTTGCCCCATCGTGCTCGTTTGGTGTCCATTAATAGCGAAGTGATCCAAGGATCCTATCCAGTCTATTTCATGATGTTGAAGACTTGGATCAAGTCCCCACGTAGTCTCCTCTGTTCCAGGGTGAAAAGGTTCAGTTCCTCAGTCTCTCAGTAGGACTTTCCCTTCAGACCTGGAATAAGTCTGGTTGCTCTCCTCTGAACTGCCTCTAGAGCAGCGATATCTTTCTTGAAGTGTGGAGCCCAGAACTGTCCACAGTATCCAGATGAGCTCTAACTAGTGCATTGTACAGTCTGAACATCACTGCCCTTGTTCTCAATTCTACACTTTTGACAATATACCCTAGCATTGTGTTTGCCTTTTTTATTGCTTCCCCACATTGTTTGGATGGAGAAAGTGAGGAGTCCACATAGACTCCTAGGTCTTTCTCATGTGTTACTTCATCTAGATCTGTTCCTCCCATAGTGTCATTATAGTGGACAATTCCACATTGCACTTGTGCACATTTAGTCTTGAAAACAATGCCATCTAGTGACACTTCACTGCATGACAGTTTAGTTATTTTTTAATTCTTACTTTTGAAATGAGTGACAATTTGGGTAGATTCTTCCTGACAGTTATTTGGTTTCACAGTGATGACCAATCAGGGAAAACAAACTCAAAACGAGTGAACAGTCACCTGTATGTGTACGTGTGTGCGTGCGTACATATATATATGTGTGTGTGTGTACGTACTTGTGTGTGTCGTACATGTTGTGTGCATTGTCCCCATTAATGTCCAGCCCATAGTTTTGAACTGTCTCCGTTTCCTTCCAGGCGTCACAGTGATTGACAAGCCCTTATGACTAGCTGTGAATCTACTGCTGTTCTGAACCTGAAGTCGGGCTTTGCTTAAACCAGTTTGGGGGCTGAAGCTTCTTGGAGGAGCTGCTTGGTCCTTTTGGCAGAAGACTGTCATTACTCTCTTACGGAGGAGCGGGGAAGACGAGGATTTTGCACTTAACGAGAGCACCACTGGGGGGTCAAACCTTTTTACGCACCTTCTTGCCGTCTGAAGGGAGAGGGCGCTCAAAGTCCAGGTGCATTTTAAACGAGACTCACGTGAAGTCGGGACAGCGTCGAGGAGAAGACGGTTTGATACACAGACGGGACGACACGGCGTCTGACTCGGTCTGTGAAGCGAGGCCGTGGGACATTTTACAAACTCGGACGGCGCGGCGAGTGTCGGGCAGAGTTCACGGTCTGGGGGCAGATGGCTGGAGGGCAGGGGCATTTCTGCGTACATGAGCATCACTTTGCCTTTTTCAGTTGCTGTTCCTTGCAACATCTCTGGACTCGATTACGAATCATTATAACGGCACGGTACAATATTGACTGTAATGTATATATATTTAAAAAAATTGCATTTGTAGATATTTTAGTTTGCCTAACAGTATGCCACTTATGAAGGAGAATCAGGGGGGAAATAGCACATTAAAAAATACTTAAAAGGCCAAAATTGGCAACAAAAGGAGAGGCAACTAAATATTTGCATTTTGTTTACGGTGTATTTACTTTTCTTTCAAATCCTGGCCCTGTTTTGATGCATTCCTTTGTTTTATCTAATGCGAATGTGATGGCATGCATTAAGATGCAGACATACATTAGATGCCTGGATTTGAAAAAACAAACAAACAAAAAATCAATCTGCATGATGTCATAAACTGGTCCTTTGGTTTTAACTGCTGGTTTTACTACTTTATGCTGTATGTGAGTGAATAATGGATGTGATGTGCTAATTCACTGATCTGGATCTCTTCTGGAAATGACCAAATTTGTTTTCTGTTCTCTTCCTTTGTTTCTTTCCGGACTAATATTCTTATAAATGAACCTGGTCTTATTCTCTTCTTGTAAAAGTGTCAGGAATGTTGTGCAATGCTCTTATGAACTGATGTTTCATAACTTGTTTTTTAAATAATAATAAATATGCTTCTTGTATTTCGATTGAGTGGCAGATCTTGCATTTCTTGGCCCTGCTGGCAGCTGTGTTTGTTAAAGCCAGTCAAGGACCTGCTTCTGCACCACAGATGCGAGGGGTGAGGATCTGCTCGGGGCATCTCTGCATCCCCGGCGGCGCACTTTGATGCATTAAGAATGAAAACACGAGTCTATCTGAGCTGGTCTCCTCAAAAGCATTCATCTCCGCTCTGCTAGTGTTAGTGCGGCCGGTTATTTTCACTGCAGTGGGTGTTTGCCTGCCGCTCCTCCGCCTCCTCCGTCTCGCCACCGCCGCCGGGGCCCCGTCCGCAGCGCGCCGCCGCTCCGCGCCTCTGATTGGCCAGACGCGCAGGGTCTCGCCGTCTCACTATCATCACTCCATCCAGCCAGCCAATGGCGGGCCGCGCCGGCCGCGCTGACGTCAGAGTCTCCACTTTCTCCAGCCAATGGGCGCCGCCGCCGTCTGTACCCCTCTCGGTGCGGCCGCGGCGCAGGTAGAGCGGACGGCGCTGCGCTCAGGTGAGTTGGGCTCCGTGTGCGGCGGCGACCCGGTTTATTCCGCAGAGCCGCTGCGTGTCTGGCGTGTACGGTTCGCATTGACGCCATCACTGGGTACTGACGCCGTGGCTCCGCTGTCCGGTCCAGTAGCCGCGGGCTGTGGGTGTCGGTGTCGGTGTCGGTGCTGAAGGGACGTGGCCGCTGTGCGAGACGGTCCATGTCGCTGTTTTGTGGGTGCGATGCTGTGCGCAGAGGCGGCCCTGTGAACAGCTCGGTGCCGGAATAAGACCCCGTGTCTCTGACTGGCTAGAAAGAGAGAGGGCTACTCCAGCACAAGTAGCATGTAGTGTATTTTCCTTGCCTTATTTTAATTTGCTCTGTGAAATGTGTACATTTTGTGGCAATGAGGGCACCGTGTACATATTTGGACTATGTAAGAATATTTTCTACAATGTAATTTTTAAGAGATTTTGTGTGTGTGTGTGTGTGTATATACATACACTATATATGTGTGTGTGTGTATATACATACACTATATATATGTGTGTGTGTGTGTGTGTGTATATACATACACTATATATATGTGTGTGTGTATATACATACACTATATATATGTGTGTGTGTGTGTGTGTGTATATACATACACTATATATGTGTGTGTGTGTGTATATATATGCACATACTTATTTTGACAATGAAAATCAGGCTGCAAGATTTTATTAGCTCTTATTTTGCTGAACATGTCTTGTGCACAAGGAAAGAAAGCACAGATCTAAAAACTTCCCGCATGTGACAATCCAAAGCACAGGGGTAGACCCTGGCCCTGGGTGGTCCGCTCTGTGCATTTCATTTTCAGTAATGACAGCCCACCTGATTGATCCCTTTTATTACCGAACTGCAGTCTGGAGCTCAGTGTGATGAGCAATAGCAGCAATCAGAGAAATGGCAGGGAGTGACTACTACACCCCCGAGACACGCACCAGAGCAGGACAATACAATTCTTTGTGTGTTCGCATACAAAAGGCCTAGAGGACTTTGATAAAGGTGAGAGAAAGAAAAGGTTGACCGGTTGCTTCTTTTTCTGGTCAGATTGAGTCAGGTCAACCCCCCCGCCCGCGATGGACACAATGGCAGAGAACGGCACGGCTGGCATCCTGGGCTCGGCATTCCTGGCCGTGGAGTTCGTGGACTCCATGCTGCCGGAGAACCCCCTGCAGGAACCTCTGAAGCACGCCTGGACCTACATGCTGGACAACTACACCAAGTTCCAGATCGCCACGTGGGGCTCCCTCTTCGTCCACGAGTTCATCTACTTCCTCTTCTGTCTGCCTGGCTTCATCTTCCAGTTCATTCCCTTCATGCAGAAGTACAAGATCCAGCCGGTAGGTCTTTATCCTCATGGACACATCGTTGCAGACGGCGCTCGGGGTGCGTTTTGCCCGCACTTTAAATCTGGTCGTAAATGCTGTGTTTCTGTCCTTTCCAGGATAAACCGGAGACTTGGGAGAAGCAGTGGAAGTGTTTCAAAATGCTGCTGTTCAATCACTTCTGCATCCAGCTGCCCATGATCTGCGGGACGTACCACTTCACAGAGTTCTTCAGCATCCCCTATGACTGGGACTCCATGCCCAGATGGTGCGTCCCATTTGTGGTGTTTATATATATTTTGGCCAGAATATGGCCCTCTCACCATTTTAGTTTTTGCGTTAATTTAGAACAAGCTTTGGGGCTTTAATCTCCTGTAATTGTTACGATTTGACGATGGACAATGCTGTGGCCGCCTTCTCCTCAGTCCAGCTCTGTCGGGGTGTGTAACCCGTGTCGCTGTCCCTCACAGGCCCTTCCTGCTGGCCCAGTGCTTCGGCTGTGCTGTGATTGAAGACACCTGGCACTACTTCCTGCACAGACTGCTCCATCACAAGAGGGTCTACAGGTACATCCACAAGGTGCACCACGAGTTCACGGTGAGTCCATAGGTGCTGGAAACTGAGATGAGTCTAGGGCCGACTGCAGGCAAGCTGGCAGTAATAAGCAAACCAGCCATTTGGGATTATGGGTAGAGTCCCATGTAGCTTTATGTAAAGATTTTGATCACCGGGGCTTCAGGACAAGAGTCGCACTCACACGTCTGTCTCTCCCCCTCTGTGTCTCAGTCTCCGTTCGGCATGCAGGCAGAGTACGCTCACCCCTTGGAGACCATCATCCTGGGAGCCGGCTTCTTCATCGGCATCATGGTGTTCTGTAATCACGTGACGCTGTTGTGGGCCTGGGTCACGTTCCGCCTGCTGGAGACCATCGATGTGCACAGGTGTGTTGTGTGTGAGAGCGTTGGGTCTCTCTCTCTCTGTATAGAAGCAGGCTGTCAGTGTCCTTTATTCAACACGTTTGCATGTCTTTGTAGACTGCTAGAAGCCGCTGTGTGTATTGTATGTCTCTGAACAGATGTGCGTGTTTTGCTTAACACTAGAAGCACCAACGACAGTCATTGGGACCGATAGCTCTTTAACAGCTGTGATACGATAATCAAAGGCAAACCTTCGCATAAAAATAAGTTTTATTTATGAACATCAAATCCAACATTTACACAAATTAGATGGGAGTATTTCAATATTTTAAGGTCATATTTAAATTTAAATTATTATAACATCAAAGTGCTTTTTTCTCATAAATAACTATATACAATAAGCAAAAAGCTCAAGCGGCATACAATAAGAGAATGAAACAAGTGTAAACGTAAATATTGGAATAATGCTCAAAAGCAAAAATAACTATTGCATTTACCAAAACATCATTGTACACTAAAGTAAACATTTTCAACACCGTGCAAACTTTGTTTTCAACATACAGTGTGTGTATTCACTGTCGCTTTGTATTTCAAGAAACTATTACTATATATTTACCCTGCATACATGACAGCTCGTACAGTCACACAGGACACGTTTCTCCACTTTCCCTGCATGAGCTCGTACCTCACACTGCAGTTTGACAGCCTCTCCAGGTGAACACTTTTGCTCCACGAATATACACCGATCAGCCATAACATTATGACCACCTGCCTAATATTGTGTAGGTCCCCATTTTGCTGCCAAAACAGCCCTGACCCGTCGAGGCATGGACTCCACTAGACCTCTGAAGGTGTGCTGTGGTATCAGGTACCAAGACGTTAGCAGCAGATCCTTTAAGTCCTGTAAGTTGCGAGTTGGGGCCTCCATGGATCGGATTTGTTTGTCCAGCACATCCCACAGATGCTCGATTGGATTGAGATCTGGGGAATTTGGAGGCCAAGTCAACACCTTGAACTCGTGACTCATCAGACCAGGCCACCTTCTTCCATTGCTCCGTGGTCCAGTTCTGATGCTCACGTGTCCATTGTAGGCGCTTTCGGCAGTGGACAGGGGTCAGCATGGGCACCCTGACTGGTCTACGGCTACGCAGCCCCATACGCAACAAACTGCGACGCACTGTGTGTTCTGACACCTTTCTATCAGAACCAGCATTCACTTTTTCAGCAATTTGAGCTACAGTAGCTCGTCTGTTGGATCGGACCACACGGGCCAGCCTTCGCTCCCCACGTGCATCAGTGAGCCTTGGCCGCCCATGACCCTGTCACCGGTTCACCGCTTTTCCTTCCTTGGACACTTTTGATAGGTACTGACCACTGCAGACCTGCGTCTCACTCGCAGTGTTCTCACAACACTGGCACAAACCCACAGATGATCCGTCATTCCCACGGTCACAGCATGGATATTGTAGGGAAATGTGTTTATAACTTATTTATTTCCGCATTTCGGCGCTTCTAGTGTTAAGACATTCTGGGCCTTTCTTTTCCTGAACTATGATGTTTGCAGTGCAGAGCCAATGAAATGACACCATACAAAACTAATGCCAGAAACCAAACCTGTGCCAAATCCACTAATCCCCATCCCCATGTCAGCCCAGTAGAGATGAACCCATAGAGGCCTGTGTTTTCTGTAAAGTGTCCTCTAGATTCATCCCTGTATACAATTCTCGCACACAAGTAAGACGAAACATGATGAGAGTGATAGTCTATTATCGAAGCATAACATTGTGTAAAATAACTAGTGCGTGTTTTTTGTTCCTCAGCGGTTATGATATCCCTCTGAACCCTCTCCACCTCATCCCCTTCTACGCCGGCGCCCGCTTCCACGACTTCCACCACATGAACTTCATCGGGAACTACTCCTCCACTTTCACGTGGTGGGACAAGATCTTCAGCACCGACTCCCTGTACAACACTTACCAACACAAGCTGGAGAAGAAGAAGGCGCAGTGAACCATGGAGGGAGGCCGGGGCGCTTCCCTCGCTCCCGCACTAGGGGATCCTCACGCCCCGGGTCGGGGGCCGTGCAGAGGTCTCTCGAGGGAATCTCTGGCCCGGCTTTCTCACAGGCTGGCTCTCAGAAACACTTTAGATGCTGTTAAACGAACGTGTCCCTCTGCATCGTGCTTGTGAAGAGAGAGCGGTCTCCTCGATTGACATGACTAATGCTTTCGGATAATTAAGGGCATTTGACAGATTGCAGTATAAAATCCCTCTGTTTGTGTTTATATCCATTAGATAAGTGATCGCCACCCCTGGGCCTAGAAAACCACGATACCTCAGGCACCCGCAGTCCATGACTAAGGGCCTCTTTGATTTAGACTCATTCGGGTAATAATTAGTTCAGTAGTGGAATTACTTGACCGCTCAACACATAAAAAGACGAGTTTTTAATTGTTTTACATCTGACTGTACAGAAGTGTTTCAATTCATACAATAGTCTGGTTGTGTTTTAAGGCCCCCCCCCTCCATTCTCCTAATATTCACCAGTATAGGTTTCATATTCTTTTGCAGACAATTTTACGGACAGTGCCTTTCATTGTTGGAAAAATAAATAAATGAACAACGTGTAAATATATATATATAACTGGACCATTGTGCAGATGGTATGTGTTGAACTGAGTTTTTCAGTGTGTCTAGTTGTTGTGATGCAGCCTGCCTGGACAGCGGTGCGGCCCGGGGGAGAGGCCCATGTGAGATTGATTGGGACGTTTTCTTGAAAAATAACAAATGCTGTTATGTTTTGTAGAGGAACAAATGTAACAGGACACATTGGCAGTGGCACTTACAAATTGCGTCTAATGTAATTCTCATTGAACAAATATCTGTATTTTCACTGGTTGGTTAATAAACAAAAGGCATTCCTGAGCATTTCTGTACGGTTCCAGAATGAAGGAGAATTCAGATTCTGAAGGGTCTGAAGACATTAAACAAACCACACGTCTGAATGAATAATTGAACTACTGAGGTGATGAGGAAAGAAAGTAAAACTGTAAATTCTTGTTGTGTTCAGTCTAATTCTCTTGCTTATTTTGGGCCAAACATGAGATCTGTGTATTCACGTGGCTCAGAACTAGTGGTACAAACCCTACGGAGCCCGGCAAGGGACACGGAGGACAAATACATATCTCGTGGGAACGATTTAATATTTCTCCGCAGGAGAGTTACACAACCTTCCCACACGTTCAAGTGAGACAATTCAGTTGTGTATTTTTCTCCCGTGTCCCGTCCCGTGCTCCATGCTTACCTGTATGGACTTGACTACTGATTGTGGAGGTGCAAAGCATTGATGTGAAAATGTATTCCAGATTGTTCACTGTTTACACCCTGCTCTTTAATTTGTCTGGTATGGCAGCCATTTTGTGGTGTAAAAGGGATGGTAGTTTTGGAAGCAAATGTTGAAACGCAATACAAAAACCATGCTTTCCTAGTGCCACTACATGCATGCATGCTTGATTTGCAAATCATTAGAATTAAAATATATTTTACTATCCTGATAGTTGTTTTGCTTTGTGGTGCCATCATTGATTCACACTGGCCTGTAGTGGACGGAGAGGTTGTATTCGTTGGCCCGTGCCTGCAGCGGAGCGACCGCAAGGGGAAAGGTCAGTCACAAAATATGCATTAGATGATAGCATGGCACCTGTCTGAGAGTTGGCAAAGACATAAGGGAAAGAGTATTCAGAGGCCGTACCAACCCTCTTGACACATGCACAGTTAATGGCAAAGCACCGATTGCCGAGAGCAGAGAAAATGAATGTTTGTGAATTACTGGATAATGAAATCCAGAACCAAACTCATGGAAATATGTTACTGCCGGTCTTAACCGCTGTAAGGTTACATGAAGAGCTAGGTGACCATCATGGTGTAAGTAAGGCTGCTGTGTCAAGGTGTGTATTCAGTCTCCGATGCTGTGAGACCCCACAGCGGAGTGTTCATATGATTTCCCGACAGAAATAGGATAATGGCCGACCTCTTCCTTTCCTGTGGTCGGCCGAGAGGACTTGAGCTGTAGATCTGTGGATGCCAGATACCAATCCTGTCCACCGCTGAGACATCTCTATGGACGCAGGAACAGTTTCTATTCCAACAGCATCCAAGACACCTTAGATGCAAGAATGTCAAGAGCTGGATGCTGTTATCCGATACCCAGGGATTGACACAACAGCTTCACCTGCGCAAACTGACATCGCCAGTGGCTCTGCTAGAGATGGCTTCTAGGAGGCAGCGGGTGATTTTAATAATAATAATGAACAGAATATTAGAGGTTTGTCAAATTTCAATTGAGAGTCCATAATGATAGCTAAAAATGAAAAATCATTGACCTCTATCTCCACTTGGTCAATCTTGACTATAAAACTCTTTTCTTTCTCATGGAAAAAGACACTTTATGATTCAGGTTTTCAACTATTAACTGTGTAGTGCTATATCAACTGTATATTTGACCTATAATACAGCACAGTACTGCAATTGTTTATCTGTACTTTGTATCACACCTGATTTGTAGTTTTGCACGTTTGTTTTTCTCTTGGATCCTGTAAGTTGCCCTGGATAATAAGAATAAGAAGAAAGGTGCATTTTATTCAGTGACTGAGTTTTTATTTTCCTCCTTCTCAACTTTAATTAAAACACTAGTATTGACCTGTCTTGTCCTCGTATGTATGAAGTCTGTGGTCACACCGTGGTGGGGGCCACGATGCTGGGCTCTTGTCACAGGCGGGGCCGCAGGAAAGAGACACGGGAACAGGAGTATATGGTGAAATAAGTGCAGGTTTATTTATAGTGCCAAGCAAACGAGAAAACCCAAAACACAACCCCAACTCCTCGCTGAGCCAAACATCCTCTGCACGGACGCTTTACTTCCATAATGCTTTACATGATACTTATGCTTTTAATATTTCTTAAGACATGGTCTTGTGTCATGGGTGTCTTGTGATTTATGATGTTTGGATGTGAACCGTTTGGTTTTAAGTACAGTAAGCCACATTATGCTCCTCAACATTTACAATAAAATTCACATTAAAATGTATTGTATGCAGGACGTTGTCTTTATTATATTGCTCATATTGGGAAAAAGCCTCCATATTTTATTGGTAGCACTAGTAAGTGTCTCATCATAAACTTACAAACCCCGAAAATGAATGGTTATGATAAAACATAATAAGCAACGTTAATCGTTTTCCCATTAAGCGTTTAGACCCGCCAGTAAACATTGATATCCAACTGTTTTTCATTTTTCATTCACAGGTGTTTTATGAAGGAGTCACACATGTTGTGAGTGGTGGGTTTGGCAGCTGGACTACACTCCCCCACAATTGAAATTGCTTTTCTCAGCTGTTCTCCAAAAGAGCTCATTCTAGCTCATTCAATAATTTGAATGGATTTGTGCATGTCTCTCTGTATACAGTGTGCGTCTCTCTGTATACAGTGTGTGCGTCTCTCTGTATACACTGTGTGCGTCTCTCTGTATACACTGTGTGCGTCTCTCTGTATACAGTGTGCGTCTCTCTGTATACAGTGTGTGCGTCTCTCTGTATACACTGTGTGCGTCTCTCTGTATACACTGTGTGTGTCTCTCTGTATACAGTGTGTGCGTCTCTCTGTATACAGTGTGTGCGTCTCTCTATACAGTGTGTGCGTCTCTCTGTATACAGTGTGCGTCTCTCTGTATACAGTGTGTGCGTCTCTCTGTATACAGTGTGTGCGTCTCTCTGTATACAGTGTGTGTCTCTGTATACAGTGTGTGTGTCTCTCTGTATACAGTGTGTGCGTCTCTCTGTATACAGTGTGTGTCTCTCTGTATACAGTGTGTGCGTCTCTGTATACAGTGTGTGCGTCTCTCTGTATACAGTGTGCGTCTCTCTGTATACACTGTGTGCGTCTCTCTGTATACACTGTGTGCGTCTCTCTGTATACACAGTGTCTCTCTGTAGACAGTGTGTGTCTCTGTATACAGTGTGTGTCTCTCTGTATACACTGTGTGCGTCTCTCTGTATACAGTGTGTCTCTCTGTATACACTGTGTGCGTCTCTCTGTATACAGTGTGTGCGTCTCTATGTATACACTGTGTGCGTCTCTCTGTATACACTGTGTGCGTCTCTCTGTATACAGTGTGTGCGTCTCTATGTATACACTGTGTGCATCTCTCTGTATACAGTGTGCGTCTCTCTGTATACACAGTGTCTCTCTATACAGTGTGTGCGTCTCTCTGTATACAGTGTGTGTGTCTCTCTGTATACAGTGTGTGCATCTCTCTGTATACACTGTGTGCATCTCTCTCTATACAGTGTGTGCGTCTCTCTATACAGTGTGTGCGTCTCTCTGTATACACTGTGTGTGTCTCTCTATACAGTGTGTGCGTCTCTCTGTATACAGTGTGTGCGTCTCTCTGTATACAGTGTGCGTCTCTCTGTATACACTGTGTGCGTCTCTCTGTAGACAGTGTGTGTCTCTGTATACAGTGTGTGTCTCTGTATACAGTGTGTGTCTCTCTCTGTACAGTGTGTGCGTCTCTCTATACAGTGTGTGTCTCTGTATACACTGTGTGCGTCTCTCTGTATACAGTGTGTCTCTCTGTATACAGTGTGTGTGTCTCTCTGTATACAGTGTGTGCGTCTCTATGTATACACTGTGTGCGTCTCTGTATACAGTGTGCGTCTCTCTGTATACACAGTGTCTCTCTGTATACAGTGTGTGTGTCTCTCTGTATACAGTGTGTGTCTCTGTATACAGTGTGTGCGTCTCTATGTATACACTGTGTGCGTCTCTCTGTATACAGTGTGTGCGTCTCTCTGTATACAGTGTGTGTGTCTCTCTGTATACACTGTGTGCGTCTCTCTATACAGTGTGTGCGTCTCTCTGTATACAGTGTGTGCGTCTCTCTATACAGTGTGTGCGTCTCTGTATACAGTGTGTGTGTCTCTCTGTATACACAGTGTCTCTCTGTATACAGTGTGTGTGTCTCTGTATACAGTGTGTGTCTATACAGTGTGTGCGTCTCTGTATACACTGTGTGCGTCTCTCTGTATACAGTGTGTCTCTCTGTATACACTGTGTGCGTCTCTCTGTATACACTGTGTGCGTCTCTCTGTATACAGTGTGCGTCTCTCTGTATACACTGTGTGCGTCTCTCTGTATACAGTGTGTGCGTCTCTATGTATACACTGTGTGCGTCTCTCTGTATACAGTGTGTGTGTCTCTCTGTATACAGTGTGTGTGTCTCTCTGTATACAGTGTGTGCATCTCTCTGTATACACTGTGTGCATCTCTCTCTATACAGTGTGTGCGTCTCTCTATACAGTGTGTGCGTCTCTCTGTATACACTGTGTGTGTCTCTCTATACAGTGTGTGCGTCTCTCTGTATACAGTGTGTGCGTCTCTCTGTATACAGTGTGCGTCTCTCTGTATACACTGTGTGCGTCTCTCTGTAGACAGTGTGTGTCTCTGTATACAGTGTGTGTCTCTGTATACAGTGTGTGTCTCTCTCTGTACAGTGTGTGCGTCTCTCTATACAGTGTGTGTCTCTGTATACACTGTGTGCGTCTCTCTGTATACAGTGTGTCTCTCTGTATACAGTGTGTGTGTCTCTCTGTATACAGTGTGTGCGTCTCTATGTATACACTGTGTGCGTCTCTGTATACAGTGTGCGTCTCTCTGTATACACAGTGTCTCTCTGTATACAGTGTGTGTGTCTCTCTGTATACAGTGTGTGTCTCTGTATACAGTGTGTGCGTCTCTATGTATACACTGTGTGCGTCTCTCTGTATACAGTGTGTGCGTCTCTCTGTATACAGTGTGTGTGTCTCTCTGTATACACTGTGTGCGTCTCTCTATACAGTGTGTGCGTCTCTCTGTATACAGTGTGTGCGTCTCTCTATACAGTGTGTGCGTCTCTCTGTATACAGTGTGCGTCTCTCTGTATACACTGTGTGCGTCTCTCTGTATACACTGTGTGCGTCTCTCTGTATACACAGTGTCTCTCTGTAGACAGTGTGTGTCTCTGTATACAGTGTGTGTCTCTCTGTATACACTGTGTGCGTCTCTCTGTATACAGTGTGTCTCTCTGTATACACTGTGTGCGTCTCTCTGTATACAGTGTGTGCGTCTCTATGTATACACTGTGTGCGTCTCTCTGTATACAGTGTGCGTCTCTCTGTATACACTGTGTGCGTCTCTCTGTATACAGTGTGTGCGTCTCTATGTATACACTGTGTGCGTCTCTCTGTATACAGTGTGCGTCTCTCTGTATACACAGTGTCTCTCTGTATACAGTGTGTGCGTCTCTCTGTATACAGTGTGTGTGTCTCTCTGTATACAGTGTGTGCATCTCTCTGTATACACTGTGTGCATCTCTCTCTATACAGTGTGTGCGTCTCTCTATACAGTGTGTGCGTCTCTCTGTATACACTGTGTGTGTCTCTCTATACAGTGTGTGCGTCTCTCTGTATACAGTGTGTGCGTCTCTCTGTAGACAGTGTGTGTCTCTCTGTAGACAGTGTGTGTCTCTGTATACAGTGTGTGTCTCTGTATACAGTGTGTGTCTCTCTCTGTACAGTGTGTGCGTCTCTCTGTATACAGTGTGTGTCTCTCTGTATACACTGTGTGCGTCTCTCTGTATACAGTGTGTCTCTCTGTATACAGTGTGTGTGTCTCTGTATACAGTGTGTGCGTCTCTATGTATACACTGTGTGCGTCTCTGTATACAGTGTGCGTCTCTCTGTATACACAGTGTCTCTCTGTATACAGTGTGTGTGTCTCTCTGTATACAGTGTGTGTCTCTGTATACAGTGTGTGCGTCTCTATGTATACACTGTGTGCGTCTCTCTGTATACAGTGTGTGTGTCTCTCTGTATACAGTGTGTGTGTCTCTCTGTATACACTGTGTGCGTCTCTCTATACAGTGTGTGCGTCTCTCTGTATACAGTGTGTGCGTCTCTCTATACAGTGTGTGCGTCTCTCTGTATACAGTGTGTGTGTCTCTCTGTATACACAGTGTCTCTCTGTATACAGTGTGTGCGTCTCTCTGTATACAGTGTGTGTGTCTCTGTATACAGTGTGTGCGTCTCTCTGTATACAGTGTGTGCGTCTCTCTGTATACAGTGTGCGTCTCTCTGTATACAGTGTGCGTCTCTCTGTATACAGTGTGTGTGTCTCTGTATACAGTGTGTGTCTATACAGTGTGTGCGTCTCTGTATACACTGTGTGCGTCTCTCTGTATACAGTGTGTGCGTCTCTCTGTATACAGTGTGTGCGTCTCTCTGTATACAGTGTGTGCGTCTCTCTGTATACACTGTGTGCGTCTCTCTGTATACACTGTGTGTGTCTCTCTGTATACAGTGTGTGTGTCTCTCTGTATACAGTGTGTGTCTCTGTATACAGTGTGTGTGTCTCTCTGTATACACTGTGTGTCTCTCTGTATACACTGTGTGCGTCTCTCTGTATTCAGTGTGTGCGTCTCTCTGTATACACTGTGTGCGTCTCTGTATACAGTGTGTGTGTCTCTCTGTATACAGTGTGTGTGTCTCTCTGTATACAGTGTGTGCGTCTCTCTGTATACAGTGTGTGTCTCTGTATACAGTGTGTGTGTCTCTCTGTATACAGTGTGTGTCTATACAGTGTGTGCGTCTCTCTGTATACAGTGTGTGTCTCTCTGTATACAGTGTGTGCGTCTCTGTATACAGTGTGTGCGTCTCTCTGTATACAGTGTGTGCGTCTCTCTGTATACAGTGTGCGTCTCTCTGTATACACTGTGTGCGTCTCTCTGTATACACTGTGTGCGTCTCTCTGTATACACAGTGTCTCTCTGTAGACAGTGTGTGTCTCTGTATACAGTGTGTGTCTCTCTGTATACACTGTGTGCGTCTCTCTGTATACAGTGTGTCTCTCTGTATACACTGTGTGCGTCTCTCTGTATACAGTGTGTGCGTCTCTATGTATACACTGTGTGCGTCTCTCTGTATACAGTGTGCGTCTCTCTGTATACACTGTGTGCGTCTCTCTGTATACAGTGTGTGCGTCTCTCTGTATACAGTGTGTCTCTCTGTATACAGTGTGTGCGTCTCTATGTATACACTGTGTGCGTCTCTCTGTATACAGTGTGCGTCTCTCTGTATACACAGTGTCTCTCTGTATACAGTGTGTGCGTCTCTCTGTATACAGTGTGTGTGTCTCTCTGTATACAGTGTGTGCATCTCTCTGTATACACTGTGTGTGTCTCTCTATACAGTGTGTGCGTCTCTCTGTACAGTGTGTGCGTCTCTCTGTATACACTGTGTGTGTCTCTCTATACAGTGTGTGCGTCTCTCTGTATACAGTGTGTGCGTCTCTCTGTATACAGTGTGTGCGTCTCTCTGTATACACAGTGTCTCTCTGTAGACAGTGTGTGTCTCTGTATACAGTGTGTGTCTCTGTATACAGTGTGTGTCTCTCTCTGTACAGTGTGTGCGTCTCTCTGTATACAGTGTGTGTCTCTCTGTATACACTGTGTGCGTCTCTCTGTATACACTGTGTGCGTCTCTCTGTATACAGTGTGTCTCTCTGTATACACTGTGTGCGTCTCTCTGTATACAGTGTGTGCGTCTCTCTGTATACAGTGTGTGCGTCTCTCTGTATACAGTGTGTGCGTCTCTATGTATACACTGTGTGCGTCTCTGTATACAGTGTGCGTCTCTCTGTATACACAGTGTCTCTCTGTATACAGTGTGTGTGTCTCTCTGTATACAGTGTGTGTCTCTGTATACAGTGTGTGCGTCTCTATGTATACACTGTGTGCGTCTCTCTGTATACAGTGTGTGCGTCTCTCTGTATACAGTGTGTGTGTCTCTCTGTATACAGTGTGTGTGTCTCTCTGTATACACTGTGTGCGTCTCTCTATACAGTGTGTGCGTCTCTCTGTATACAGTGTGTGCGTCTCTCTATACAGTGTGTGCGTCTCTCTGTATACAGTGTGTGTGTCTCTCTGTATACACAGTGTCTCTCTGTATACAGTGTGTGCGTCTCTCTGTATACAGTGTGTGTCTCTGTATACAGTGTGTGCGTCTCTATGTATACACTGTGTGCGTCTCTCTGTATACAGTGTGTGCGTCTCTATGTATACAGTGTGTGCGTCTCTCTGTATACAGTGTGTGCGTCTCTCTGTATACAGTGTGTGCGTCTCTCTGTATACAGTGTGCGTCTCTCTGTATACAGTGTGCGTCTCTCTGTATACAGTGTGTGTGTCTCTGTATACAGTGTGTGTCTATACAGTGTGTGCGTCTCTGTATACACTGTGTGCGTCTCTCTGTATACAGTGTGCGTCTCTCTGTATACAGTGTGTGCGTCTCTCTGTATACAGTGTGCGTCTCTCTGTATACAGTGTGTGCGTCTCTCTGTATACACTGTGTGCGTCTCTCTGTATACAGTGTGCGTCTCTCTGTATACAGTGTGTGTGTCTCTGTATACAGTGTGTGTCTATACAGTGTGTGCGTCTCTGTATACACTGTGTGCGTCTCTCTGTATACAGTGTGCGTCTCTCTGTATACACTGTGTGCGTCTCTCTGTATACACTGTGTGCGTCTCTCTGTATACACAGTGTCTCTCTGTAGACAGTGTGTGTCTCTGTATACAGTGTGTGTCTCTCTGTATACACTGTGTGCGTCTCTCTGTATACAGTGTGTCTCTCTGTATACACAGTGTGCGTCTCTCTGTATACAGTGTGTGCGTCTCTATGTATACACTGTGTGCGTCTCTCTGTATACAGTGTGCGTCTCTCTGTATACACTGTGTGCGTCTCTCTGTATACAGTGTGTGCGTCTCTATGTATACACTGTGTGCGTCTCTCTGTATACAGTGTGCGTCTCTCTGTATACACAGTGTCTCTCTATACAGTGTGTGCGTCTCTCTGTATACAGTGTGTGTGTCTCTCTGTATACAGTGTGTGCATCTCTCTGTATACACTGTGTGCATCTCTCTCTATACAGTGTGTGCGTCTCTCTATACAGTGTGTGCGTCTCTCTGTATACACTGTGTGCGTCTCTCTATACAGTGTGTGCGTCTCTCTGTATACAGTGTGTGCGTCTCTCTGTATACAGTGTGCGTCTCTCTGTATACACTGTGTGCGTCTCTCTGTATACAGTGTGTGCGTCTCTCTGTAGACAGTGTGTGTCTCTGTATACAGTGTGTGTCTCTGTATACAGTGTGTGTCTCTCTCTGTACAGTGTGTGCGTCTCTCTGTATACAGTGTGTGTCTCTCTGTATACACTGTGTGCGTCTCTCTGTATACACTGTGTGCGTCTCTCTGTATACAGTGTGTCTCTCTGTATACACTGTGTGCGTCTCTCTGTATACAGTGTGTCTCTCTGTATACAGTGTGTGTTTCTCTCTGTATACAGTGTGTGCGTCTCTATGTATACACTGTGTGCGTCTCTGTATACAGTGTGCGTCTCTCTGTATACACAGTGTCTCTCTGTATACAGTGTGTGTGTCTCTCTGTATACAGTGTGTGTCTCTGTATACAGTGTGTGCGTCTCTCTGTATACACTGTGTGCGTCTCTCTGTATGCAGTGTGTCTCTCTGTATACAGTGTGTGTGTCTCTGTATACAGTGTGTGCGTCTCTATGTATACACTGTGTGCGTCTCTCTGTATACAGTGTGTGCGTCTCTCTGTATACAGTGTGTGTGTCTCTCTGTATACAGTGTGTGCGTCTCTCTGTATACAGTGTGTGTGTCTCTCTGTATACAGTGTGTGTGTCTCTCTGTATACAGTGTGTGTCTCTGTATACAGTGTGTGCGTCTCTATGTATACACTGTGTGCGTCTCTCTGTATACAGTGTGTGCGTCTCTCTGTATACAGTGTGTGTGTCTCTCTGTATACAGTGTGTGCGTCTCTCTGTATACAGTGTGTGCGTCTCTCTATACAGTGTGTGCGTCTCTCTGTATACAGTGTGTGTGTCTCTCTGTATACACAGTGTCTCTCTGTATACAGTGTGTGCGTCTCTCTGTATACAGTGTGTGCGTCTCTCTGTATACAGTGTGTGTGTCTCTCTGTATACAGTGTGTGCGTCTCTCTGTATACAGTGTGTGCGTCTCTCTGTATACAGTGTGCGTCTCTCTGTATACAGTGTGTGTCTATACAGTGTGTGCGTCTCTGTATACACTGTGTGCGTCTCTCTGTATACAGTGTGCGTCTCTCTGTATACAGTGTGTGCGTCTCTCTGTATACAGTGTGTGCGTCTCTCTGTATACAGTGTGCGTCTCTCTGTATACAGTGTGTGCGTCTCTCTGTATACACTGTGTGCGTCTCTCTGTATACACTGTGTGTGTCTCTCTGTATACAGTGTGTGTGTCTCTCTGTATACAGTGTGTGTCTCTGTATACAGTGTGTGTCTCTGTATACAGTGTGTGTGTCTCTCTGTATACACTGTGTGTCTCTCTGTATACACTGTGTGCGTCTCTCTGTATTCAGTGTGTGCGTCTCTCTGTATACACTGTGTGCGTCTCTGTATACAGTGTGTGCGTCTCTCTGTATACAGTGTGTGTCTCTGTATACAGTGTGTGTGTCTCTCTGTATACAGTGTGTGTGTCTCTCTGTATACAGTGTGTGCGTCTCTCTGTTAACAGTGTGTGTCTCTGTATACAGTGTGTGTGTCTCTCTGTATACAGTGTGTGTCTATACAGTGTGTGCGTCTCTCTGTATACAGTGTGTGTCTCTCTGTATACAGTGTGTGCGTCTCTGTATACAGTGTGTGCGTCTCTCTGTATACAGTGTGTGCGTCTCTCTGTATACAGTGTGCGTCTCTCTGTATACACTGTGTGCGTCTCTCTGTATACACTGTGTGCGTCTCTCTGTATACACAGTGTCTCTCTGTAGACAGTGTGTGTCTCTGTATACAGTGTGTGTCTCTCTGTATACACTGTGTGCGTCTCTCTGTATACAGTGTGTCTCTCTGTATACACTGTGTGCGTCTCTCTGTATACAGTGTGTGCGTCTCTATGTATACACTGTGTGCGTCTCTCTGTATACAGTGTGCGTCTCTCTGTATACACTGTGTGCGTCTCTCTGTATACAGTGTGTGCGTCTCTCTGTATACAGTGTGTCTCTCTGTATACAGTGTGTGCGTCTCTATGTATACACTGTGTGCGTCTCTCTGTATACAGTGTGCGTCTCTCTGTATACACAGTGTCTCTCTGTATACAGTGTGTGCGTCTCTCTGTATACAGTGTGTGTGTCTCTCTGTATACAGTGTGTGCATCTCTCTGTATACACTGTGTGTGTCTCTCTATACAGTGTGTGCGTCTCTCTGTATACACTGTGTGTGTCTCTCTATACAGTGTGTGCGTCTCTCTGTATACAGTGTGTGTGTCTCTCTGTATACAGTGTGTGCATCTCTCTCTATACAGTGTGTGCGTCTCTCTATACAGTGTGTGCGTCTCTCTGTATACACTGTGTGTGTCTCTCTATACAGTGTGTGCGTCTCTCTGTATACAGTGTGTGCGTCTCTCTGTATACAGTGTGCGTCTCTCTGTATACACTGTGTGCGTCTCTCTGTATACAGTGTGTGCGTCTCTCTGTATACACAGTGTCTCTCTGTAGACAGTGTGTGTCTCTGTATACAGTGTGTGTCTCTGTATACAGTGTGTGTCTCTCTCTGTACAGTGTGTGCGTCTCTCTGTATACAGTGTGTGTCTCTCTGTATACACTGTGTGCGTCTCTCTGTATACACTGTGTGCGTCTCTCTGTATACAGTGTGTCTCTCTGTATACACTGTGTGCGTCTCTCTGTATACAGTGTGTCTCTCTGTATACAGTGTGTGTGTCTCTCTGTATACAGTGTGTGCGTCTCTATGTATACACTGTGTGCGTCTCTGTATACAGTGTGCGTCTCTCTGTATACACAGTGTCTCTCTGTATACAGTGTGTGTCTCTGTATACAGTGTGTGCGTCTCTATGTATACACTGTGTGCGTCTCTCTGTATACAGTGTGTGCGTCTCTCTGTATACAGTGTGTGTGTCTCTCTGTATACAGTGTGTGTGTCTCTCTGTATACACTGTGTGCGTCTCTCTATACAGTGTGTGCGTCTCTCTGTATACAGTGTGTGCGTCTCTCTATACAGTGTGTGCGTCTCTCTGTATACAGTATGTGTGTCTCTCTGTATACACAGTGTCTCTCTGTATACAGTGTGTGCGTCTCTCTGTATACAGTGTGTGCGTCTCTCTGTATACAGTGTGTGTGTCTCTCTGTATACAGTGTGTGCGTCTCTCTGTATACAGTGTGTGCGTCTCTCTGTATACAGTGTGCGTCTCTCTGTATACAGTGTGCGTCTCTCTGTATACAGTGTGTGTGTCTCTGTATACAGTGTGTGTCTATACAGTGTGTGCGTCTCTGTATACACTGTGTGCGTCTCTCTGTATACAGTGTGCGTCTCTCTGTATACAGTGTGTGCGTCTCTCTGTATACAGTGTGCGTCTCTCTGTATACAGTGTGTGCGTCTCTCTGTATACACTGTGTGCGTCTCTCTGTATACACTGTGTGTGTCTCTCTGTATACAGTGTGTGTGTCTCTCTGTATACAGTGTGTGTCTCTGAATACAGTGTGTGTCTCTGTATACAGTGTGTGTGTCTCTCTGTATACAGTGTGTGTCTCTCTGTATACACTGTGTGCGTCTCTCTGTATTCAGTGTGTGCGTCTCTCTGTATACACTGTGTGCGTCTCTGTATACAGTGTGTGTGTCTCTGTATACAGTGTGTGTGTCTCTCTGTATACAGTGTGTGCGTCTCTGTATACAGTGTGTGCGTCTCTCTGTATACAGTGTGCGTCTCTCTGTATACAGTGTGCGTCTCTCTGTATACAGTGTGTGTGTCTCTGTATACAGTGTGTGTCTATACATTGTGTGCGTCTCTCTGTATACACTGTGTGCGTCTCTCTGTATACAGTGTGCGTCTCTCTGTATACAGTGTGTGTGTCTCTCTGTATAGAGTGTGTGTCTCTGTATACAGTGTGTGTGTCTCTCTGTATACACTGTGTGCGTCTCTCTGTATACAGTGTGTGTGTCTCTCTGTATACAGTGTGCGTCTCTCTGTATACAGTGTGTGCGTCTCTCTGTATACAGTGTGTGCGTCTCTCTGTATACAGTGTGTGTCTCTGTATACAGTGTGTGTGTCTCTCTGTATACAGTGTGTGTGTCTCTCTGTATACAGTGTGTGCGTCTCTCTGTATACACTGTGTGCGTCTCTCTGTATACAGTGTGCGTCTCTCTGTATACACTGTGTGCGTCTCTCTGTATATAGTGTGCGTCTCTCTGTATACAGTGTGTGTGTCTCTCTGTATATAGTGTGTGCGTCTCTCTGTATACAGTGTGCGTCTCTCTGTATACAGTGTGTGTGTCTCTCTGTATACAGTGTGCGTCTCTCTGTATACAGTGTGTGCGTCTCTCTGTATACAGTGTGCGTCTCTCTGTATACAGTGTGTGCGTCTCTCTGTATACAGTATGTGTGTCTCTCTGTATACAGTGTGTGTGTCTCTCTGTATACAGTGTGCGTCTCTCTGTATACACTGTGTGCGTCTCTCTGTATACAGTGTGTGCGTCACTCTGTATACACAGTGTCTCTCTGTAGACAGTGTGTGTCTCTGTATACAGTGTGTGTCTCTGTATACAGTGTGTGTCTCTCTCTGTACAGTGTGTGCGTCTCTTTGTATACAGTGTGTGTCTCTCTGTATACACTGTGTGCGTCTCTCTGTATACACTGTGTGCGTCTCTCTGTATACAGTGTGTGTGTCTCTCTGTATACAGTGTGTGTGTCTCTCTGTATACAGTGTGCGTCTCTCTGTATACACTGTGTGCGTCTCTCTGTATACAGTGTGTGCGTCTCTCTGTATACACAGTGTCTCTCTGTATACAGTGTGTGTCTCTGAATACAGTGTGTGTCTCTGTATACAGTGTGTGTGTCTCTCTGTATACAGTGTGTGTCTCTCTGTATACACTGTGTGCGTCTCTCTGTATTCAGTGTGTGCGTCTCTCTGTATACACTGTGTGCGTCTCTGTATACAGTGTGTGTGTCTCTGTATACAGTGTGTGTGTCTCTCTGTATACAGTGTGTGCGTCTCTGTATACAGTGTGTGCGTCTCTCTGTATACAGTGTGCGTCTCTCTGTATACAGTGTGCGTCTCTCTGTATACAGTGTGTGTGTCTCTGTATACAGTGTGTGTCTATACAGTGTGTGCGTCTCTCTGTATACACTGTGTGCGTCTCTCTGTATACAGTGTGCGTCTCTCTGTATACAGTGTGTGTGTCTCTCTGTATAGAGTGTGTGTCTCTGTATACAGTGTGTGTGTCTCTCTGTATACACTGTGTGCGTCTCTCTGTATACAGTGTGTGTGTCTCTCTGTATACAGTGTGCGTCTCTCTGTATACAGTGTGTGCGTCTCTCTGTATACAGTGTGTGCGTCTCTCTGTATACAGTGTGTGTCTCTGTATACAGTGTGTGTCTCTGTATACAGTGTGTGTGTCTCTCTGTATACAGTGTGTGTGTCTCTCTGTATACAGTGTGTGCGTCTCTCTGTATACACTGTGTGCGTCTCTCTGTATACAGTGTGCGTCTCTCTGTATACACTGTGTGCATCTCTCTGTATATAGTGTGCGTCTCTCTGTATACAGTGTGTGTGTCTCTCTGTATATAGTGTGTGCGTCTCTCTGTATACAGTGTGCGTCTCTCTGTATACAGTGTGTGTGTCTCTCTGTATACAGTGTGCGTCTCTCTGTATACAGTGTGTGCGTCTCTCTGTATACAGTGTGCGTCTCTCTGTATACAGTGTGTGCGTCTCTCTGTATACAGTATGTGTGTCTCTCTGTATACAGTGTGTGTGTCTCTCTGTATACAGTGTGCGTCTCTCTGTATACACTGTGTGCGTCTCTCTGTATACAGTGTGTGCGTCACTCTGTATACACAGTGTCTCTCTGTAGACAGTGTGTGTCTCTGTATACAGTGTGTGTCTCTGTATACAGTGTGTGTCTCTCTCTGTACAGTGTGTGCGTCTCTTTGTATACAGTGTGTGTCTCTCTGTATACACTGTGTGCGTCTCTCTGTATACACTGTGTGCGTCTCTCTGTATACAGTGTGTGTGTCTCTCTGTATACAGTGTGTGTGTCTCTCTGTATACAGTGTGCGTCTCTCTGTATACACTGTGTGCGTCTCTCTGTATACAGTGTGCGCGTCTCTCTGTATACACAGTGTCTCTCTGTAGACAGTGTGTGTCTCTGTATACAGTGTGTGTCTCTGTATACAGTGTGTGTCTCTCTCTGTACAGTGTGTGCGTCTCTCTGTATACAGTGTGTGTCTCTCTGTATACACTGTGTGCGTCTCTCTGTATACACTGTGTGCGTCTCTCTGTATACAGTGTGTCTCTCTGTATACACTGTGTGCGTCTCTCTGTATACAGTGTGTCTCTCTGTATACAGTGTGTGTGTCTCTCTGTATACAGTGTGTGCGTCTCTGTATACAGTGTGTGCGTCTCTCTGTATACAGTGTGTGCGTCTCTCTGTATACACTGTGTGCGTCTCTCTGTATACACTGTGTGCGTCTCTCTGTATACACAGTGTCTCTCTGTAGACAGTGTGTGTCTCTGTATACAGTGTGTGTCTCTCTGTATACACTGTGTGCGTCTCTCTGTATACAGTGTGTCTCTCTGTATACACTGTGTGCGTCTCTCTGTATACACTGTTTGCTTCTCTCTGTATACAGTGTGTGCGTCTCTATGTATACACTGTGTGCGTCTCTCTGTATACAGTGTGCGTCTCTCTGTATACAGTGTGTGCGTCTCTCTATATACAGTGTGTGCGTCTCTATGTATACACTGTGTGCGTCTCTCTGTATACACAGTGTCTCTCTGTATACAGCGTGTGCGTCTCTCTGTATACAGTGTGTGTGTCTCTCTGTATACAGTGTGTGCATCTCTCTCTATACAGTGTGTGCGTCTCTCTATACAGTGTGTGCGTCTCTCTGTATACACTGTGTGTGTCTCTCTATACAGTGTGTGCGTCTCTCTGTATACAGTGTGTGCGTCTCTCTGTATACAGTGTGCGTCTCTCTGTATACACTGTGTGCGTCTCTCTGTATACAGTGTGTGCGTCTCTCTGTATACACAGTGTGTCTCTGTAGACAGTGTGTGTCTCTGTATACAGTGTGTGTCTCTGTATACAGTGTGTGTCTCTCTCTGTACAGTGTGTGCGTCTCTCTATATACAGTGTGTGCGTCTCTATGTATACACTGTGTGCGTCTCTCTGTATACACAGTGTCTCTCTGTATACAGCGTGTGCGTCTCTCTGTATACAGTGTGTGTGTCTCTCTGTATACAGTGTGTGCATCTCTCTCTATACAGTGTGTGCGTCTCTCTATACAGTGTGTGCGTCTCTCTGTATACACTGTGTGTGTCTCTCTATACAGTGTGTGCGTCTCTCTGTATACAGTGTGTGCGTCTCTCTGTATACAGTGTGCGTCTCTCTGTATACACTGTGTGCGTCTCTCTGTATACAGTGTGTGCGTCTCTCTGTATACACAGTGTGTCTCTGTAGACAGTGTGTGTCTCTGTATACAGTGTGTGTTTCTGTATACAGTGTGTGTCTCTCTCTGTACAGTGTGTGCGTCTCTCTGTATACAGTGTGTGATTCTCTGTATACACTGTGTGCGTCTCTCTGTATACACTGTGTGCGTCTCTCTGTATACAGTGTGTCTCTCTGTATACACTGTGTGCGTCTCTCTGTATACAGTGTGTCTCTCTGTATACAGTGTGTGTGTCTCTCTGTATACAGTGTGTGCGTCTTTGTATACAGTGTGTGCGTCTCTCTGTATACAGTGTGTGCGTCTCTCTGTATACAGTGTGTGCGTCTCTCTGTATACAGTGTGTGCGTCTCTCTGTATACAGTGTGTGTGTCTCTCTGTATACAGTGTGCGTCTCTCTGTATACACTGTGTGCGTCTCTCTGTATACACTGTGTGCGTCTCTCTGTATACAGTGTGTGTGTCTCTCTGTATACAGTGTGTGTCTCTCTGTATACACAGTGTCTCTCTGTAGACAGTGTGTGTCTCTGTATACAGTGTGTGTCTCTCTGTATACACTGTGTGCGTCTCTCTGTATACAGTGTGTCTCTCTGTATACACTGTGTGCGTCTCTCTGTATACACTGTTTGCGTCTCTCTGTATACAGTGTGTGCGTCTCTATGTATACACTGTGTGCGTCTCTCTGTATACAGTGTGCGTCTCTCTGTATACACTGTGTGCGTCTCTCTATATACAGTGTGTGCGTCTCTATGTATACACTGTGTGCGTCTCTCTGTATACACAGTGTCTCTCTGTATACAGCGTGTGCGTCTCTCTGTATACAGTGTGTGTGTCTCTCTGTATACAGTGTGTGCATCTCTCTCTATACAGTGTGTGCGTCTCTCTATACAGTGTGTGCGTCTCTCTGTATACACTGTGTGTGTCTCTCTATACAGTGTGTGCGTCTCTCTGTATACAGTGTGTGCGTCTCTCTGTATACAGTGTGCGTCTCTCTGTATACACTGTGTGCGTCTCTCTGTATACAGTGTGTGCGTCTCTCTGTATACACAGTGTGTCTCTGTAGACAGTGTGTGTCTCTGTATACAGTGTGTGTCTCTGTATACAGTGTGTGTCTCTCTCTGTACAGTGTGTGCGTCTCTCTGTATACAGTGTGTGTCTCTCTGTATACACTGTGTGCGTCTCTCTGTATACACTGTGTGCGTCTCTCTGTATACAGTGTGTCTCTCTGTATGCACTGTGTGCGTCTCTCTGTATACAGTGTGTCTCTCTGTATACAGTGTGTGTGTCTCTCTGTATACAGTGTGTGCGTCTCTATGTATACACTGTGTGCGTCTCTCTGTATACAGTGTGCGTCTCTCTGTATACACAGTGTCTCTCTGTATACAGTGTGTGTGTCTCTCTGTATACAGTGTGTGTCTCTGTATACAGTGTGTGCGTCTCTATGTATACACTGTGTGTGTCTCTCTGTATACAGTGTGTGCGTCTCTCTGTATACAGTGTGCGTCTCTCTGTATACAGTGTGTGCGTCTCTCTGTATACACAGTGTCTCTCTGTATACAGTGTGTGCGTCTCTCTGTATACAGTGTGTGTGTCTCTCTGTATACAGTGTGTGCATCTCTCTGTATACACTGTGTGCGTCTCTCTGTATACAGTGTGTGCGTCTCTCTGTATACAGTGTGTGTGTCTCTCTGTATACAGTGTGTGTGTCTCTCTGTATACACTGTGTGCGTCTCTCTATACAGTGTGTTCGTCTCTCTGTATACAGTGTGTGCGTCTCTCTATACAGTGTGTGCGTCTCTCTGTATACAGTGTGTGTCTCTCTGTATACAGTGTGCGTCTCTCTGTATACAGTGTGTGCGTCTCTCTATACAGTGTGTGCGTCTCTCTGTATACAGTGTGTGTGTCTCTCTGTATACAGTGTGCGTCTCTCTGTATACAGTGTGTGCGTCTCTCTGTATACACAGTGTCTCTCTGTATACAGTGTGTGCGTCTCTCTGTATACAGTGTGTGCGTCTCTCTGTATACAGTGTGTGTGTCTCTCTGTATACAGTGTGTGCGTCTCTCTGTATACAGTGTGCGTCTCTCTGTATACAGTGTGCGTCTCTCTGTATACAGTGTGCGTCTCTCTGTATACAGTGTGTGCGTCTCTCTGTATACAGTGTGCGTCTCTCTGTATACAGTGTGTGTGTCTCTGTATACAGTGTGTGTCTATACAGTGTGTGCGTCTCTGTATACACTGTGTGCGTCTCTCTGTATACAGTGTGTGCGTCTCTCTGTATACAGTTTGTGCGTCTCTCTGTATACAGTGTGCGTCTCTCTGTATACAGTGTGTGCGTCTCTCTGTATACACTGTGTGCGTCTCTCTGTATACAGTGTGCGTCTCTCTGTATACAGTGTGTGCGTCTCTCTGTATACACTGTGTGCGTCTTTCTGTATACACTGTGTGTGTCTCTCTGTATACAGTGTGTGTGTCTCTCTGTATACAGTGTGTGTCTCTGTATACAGTGTGTGTGTCTCTCTGTATACAGTGTGTGTCTCTCTGTATACACTGTGTGCGTCTCTCTGTATTCAGTGTGTGCGTCTCTCTGTATACACTGTGTGCGTCTCTGTATACAGTGTGTGCGTCTCTCTGTATACAGTGTGTGTCTCTGTATACAGTGTGTGTGTCTCTCTGTATACAGTGTGTGCGTCTCTCTGTATACAGTGTGTGCGTCTCTCTGTATACAGTGTGCGTCTCTCTGTATACAGTGTGTGTGTCTCTCTGTATACACTGTGTGCGTCTCTCTGTATACACTGTGTGTCTCTGTATACAGTGTGTGTCTCTGTATACAGTGTGTGTGTCTCTCTGTATATAGTGTGTGCGTCTCTCTGTATACAGTGTGCGTCTCTCTGTATACACTGTGTGCGTCTCTCTGTATACAGTGTGCGTCTCTCTGTATACACTGTGTGCGTCTCTCTGTATACAGTGTGCGTCTCTCTGTATACAGTGTGTGCGTCTCTCTATACAGTGTGTGTCTCTCTGTATACACTGTGTGCGTCTCTCTGTATATAGTGTGCGTCTCTCTGTATACAGTGTGTGTGTCTCTCTGTATATAGTGTGTGCGTCTCTCTGTATACAGTGTGCGTCTCTCTGTATACAGTGTGTGTGTCTCTCTGTATACAGTGTGCGTCTCTCTGTATACAGTGTGTGCGTCTCTCTGTATACAGTGTGCGTCTCTCTGTATACAGTGTGTGCGTCTCTCTGTATACAGTGTGTGTGTCTCTCTGTATACAGTGTGTGTGTCTCTCTGTATACAGTGTGCGTCTCTCTGTATACACTGTGTGCGTCTCTCTGTATACAGTGTGTGCGTCTCTCTGTATACACAGTGTCTCTCTGTAGACAGTGTGTGTCTCTGTATACAGTGTGTGTCTCTGTATACAGTGTGTGTCTCTGTATACAGTGTGTGTCTCTCTCTGTACAGTGTGTGCGTCTCTCTGTATACAGTGTGTGTCTCTCTGTATACACTGTGTGCGTCTCTCTGTATACACTGTGTGCGTCTCTCTGTATACAGTGTGTCTCTCTGTATACACTGTGTGCGTCTCTCTGTATACACTGTGTGCGTCTCTCTGTATACAGTGTGTGCGTCTCTATGTATACACTGTGTGCGTCTCTCTGTATACAGTGTGCGTCTCTCTGTATACAGTGTGTCTCTCTGTATACAGTGTGTGCGTCTCTATGTATACACTGTGTGCGTCTCTCTGTATACAGTGTGCGTCTCTCTGTATACAGTGTGTGTCTCTGTATACAGTGTGTGCGTCTCTATGTATACACTGTGTGTGTCTCTCTGTATACAGTGTGCGTCTCTCTGTATACACAGTGTCTCTCTGTATACAGTGTGTGCGTCTCTCTGTATACAGTGTGTGTGTCTCTCTGTATACAGTGTGTGCATCTCTCTGTATACACTGTGTGCATCTCTCTCTATACAGTGTGTGTGTCTCTCTTTATACAGTGTGTGCGTCTCTCTGTATACAGTGTGCGTCTCTCTGTATACAGTGTGCGTCTCTCTGTATACAGTGTGTGCGTCTCTCTGTATACAGTGTGTGCGTCTCTCTGTATACAGTGTGCGTCTCTCTGTATACAGTGTGCGTCTCTCTGTATACAGTGTGTGTGTCTCTGTATACAGTGTGTGTCTATACAGTGTGTGCGTCTCTGTATACACTGTGTGCGTCTCTCTGTATACAGTGTGCGTCTCTCTGTATACAGTGTGTGCGTCTCTCTGTATACAGTTTGTGCGTCTCTCTGTATACAGTGTGCGTCTCTCTGTATACAGTGTGTGCGTCTCTCTGTATACACTGTGTGCGTCTCTCTGTATACAGTGTGCGTCTCTCTGTATACAGTGTGTGCGTCTCTCTGTATACACTGTGTGCGTCTTTCTGTATACACTGTGTGTGTCTCTCTGTATACAGTGTGTGTGTCTCTCTGTATACAGTGTGTGTCTCTGTATACAGTGTGTGTGTCTCTCTGTATACAGTGTGTGTCTCTCTGTATACACTGTGTGCGTCTCTCTGTATTCAGTGTGTGCGTCTCTGTATACAGTGTGTGCGTCTCTCTGTATACAGTGTGTGTCTCTGTATACAGTGTGTGCGTCTCTCTGTATACAGTGTGTGCGTCTCTCTGTATACAGTGTGCGTCTCTCTGTATACAGTGTGCGTCTCTCTGTATACAGTGTGCGTCTCTCTGTATACAGTGTGTGTCTATACAGTGTGTGCGTCTCTCTGTATACACTGTGTGCGTCTCTCTGTATACAGTGTGCGTCTCTCTGTATACAGTGTGTGTGTCTCTCTGTATACAGTGTGTGTCTCTGTATACAGTGTGTGTGTCTCTCTGTATACACTGTGTGCGTCTCTCTGTATACAGTGTGTGTGTCTCTCTGTATACAGTGTGCGTCTCTCTGTATACAGTGTGTTCGTCTCTCTGTATACAGTGTGTGCGTCTCTCTGTATACAGTGTGTGCGTCTCTCTGTATACACTGTGTGTCTCTGTATACAGTGTGTGTCTCTGTATACAGTGTGTGTGTCTCTCTGTATATGGTGTGTGCGTCTCTCTGTATACAGTGTGCGTCTCTCTGTATACACTGTGTGCGTCTCTCTGTATACAGTGTGCGTCTCTCTGTATACACTGTGTGCGTCTCTCTGTATACAGTGTGCGTCTCTCTGTATACAGTGTGTGCGTCTCTCTATACAGTGTGTGTCTCTCTGTATACACTGTGTGCGTATCTCTGTATATAGTGTGCGTCTCTCTGTATACAGTGTGTGTGTCCCTCTGTATATAGTGTGTGCGTCTCTCTGTATACAGTGTGTGTTTCTCTGTATACAGTGTGCGTCTCTCTGTATACAGTGTGTGCGTCTCTCTGTATACAGTGTGTGCGTCTCTCTGTATACAGTGTGTGCGTCTCTCTGTATACAGTGTGTGTGTCTCTCTGTATACAGTGTGTGTGTCTCTCTGTATACAGTGTGCGTCTCTCTGTATACACTGTGTGCGTCTCTCTGTATACAGTGTGTGCGTCTCTCTGTATACAGTGTGTGCGTCTCTCTGTATACACAGTGTCTCTCTGTAGACAGTGTGTGTCTCTGTATACAGTGTGTGTCTCTGTATACAGTGTGTGTCTCTCTCTGTACAGTGTGTGCGTCTCTCTGTATACAGTGTGTGTCTCTCTGTATACACTGTGTGCGTCTCTCTGTATACACTGTGTGCGTCTCTCTGTATACAGTGTGTCTCTCTGTATACACTGTGTGCGTCTCTCTGTATACACTGTGTGCGTCTCTCTGTATACAGTGTGTGCGTCTCTCTGTATACAGTGTGTGTGTCTCTCTGTATACAGTGTGTGTGTCTCTCTGTATACACTGTGTGCGTCTCTCTATACAGTGTGTTCGTCTCTCTGTATACAGTGTGTGCGTCTCTCTATACAGTGTGTGCGTCTCTCTGTATACAGTGTGTGTCTCTCTGTATACAGTGTGCGTCTCTCTGTATACAGTGTGTGCGTCTCTCTATACAGTGTGTGCGTCTCTCTGTATACAGTGTGTGTGTCTCTCTGTATACAGTGTGTGTCTCTCTGTATACAGTGTGTGCGTCTCTCTGTATACACAGTGTCTCTCTGTATACAGTGTGTGCGTCTCTCTGTATACAGTGTGTGCGTCTCTCTGTATACAGTGTGTGTGTCTCTCTGTATACAGTGTGTGCGTCTCTCTGTATACAGTGTGCGTCTCTCTGTATACAGTGTGCGTCTCTCTGTATACAGTGTGCGTCTCTCTGTATACAGTGTGTGCGTCTCTCTGTATACAGTGTGCGTCTCTCTGTATACAGTGTGTGTGTCTCTGTATACAGTGTGTGTCTATACAGTGTGTGCGTCTCTGTATACACTGTGTGCGTCTCTCTGTATACAGTGTGTGTCTCTGTATACAGTGTGTGTGTCTCTCTGTATACAGTGTGTGCGTCTCTCTGTATACAGTGTGTGCGTCTCTCTGTATACAGTGTGCGTCTCTCTGTATACAGTGTGTGTGTCTCTGTATACAGTGTGTGTCTATACAGTGTGTGCGTCTCTCTGTATACACTGTGTGCGTCTCTCTGTATACAGTGTGCGTCTCTCTGTATACAGTGTGTGTGTCTCTCTGTATACACTGTGTGCGTCTCTCTGTATACACTGTGTGTCTCTGTATACAGTGTGTGTCTCTGTATACAGTGTGTGTGTCTCTCTGTATATAGTGTGTGCGTCTCTCTGTATACAGTGTGCGTCTCTCTGTATACACTGTGTGCGTCTCTCTGTATACAGTGTGCGTCTCTCTGTATACACTGTGTGCGTCTCTCTGTATACAGTGTGCGTCTCTCTGTATACAGTGTGTGCGTCTCTCTATACAGTGTGTGTCTCTCTGTATACACTGTGTGCGTCTCTCTGTATATAGTGTGCGTCTCTCTGTATACAGTGTGTGTGTCTCTCTGTATATAGTGTGTGTCTCTCTGTATACAGTGTGCGTCTCTCTGTATACAGTGTGTGTGTCTCTCTGTATACAGTGTGCGTCTCTCTGTATACAGTGTGTGCGTCTCTCTGTATACAGTGTGCGTCTCTCTGTATACAGTGTGTGCGTCTCTCTGTATACAGTGTGTGTGTCTCTCTGTATACAGTGTGTGTGTCTCTCTGTATACAGTGTGCGTCTCTCTGTATACACTGTGTGCGTCTCTCTGTATACAGTGTGTGCGTCTCTCTGTATACACAGTGTCTCTCTGTAGACAGTGTGTGTCTCTGTATACAGTGTGTGTCTCTGTATACAGTGTGTGTCTCTGTATACAGTGTGTGTCTCTCTCTGTACAGTGTGTGCGTCTCTCTGTATACACTGTGTGCGTCTCTCTGTATACAGTGTGTCTCTCTGTATACACTGTGTGCGTCTCTCTGTATACACTGTGTGCGTCTCTCTGTAAACAGTGTGTGCGTCTCTATGTATACACTGTGTGCGTCTCTCTGTATACAGTGTGCGTCTCTCTGTATACAGTGTGTCTCTCTGTATACAGTGTGTGCGTCTCTATGTATACACTGTGTGCGTCTCTCTGTATACAGTGTGCGTCTCTCTGTATACAGTGTGTGTCTCTGTATACAGTGTGTGCGTCTCTATGTATACACTGTGTGTGTCTCTCTGTATACAGTGTGCGTCTCTCTGTATACACAGTGTCTCTCTGTATACAGTGTGTGCGTCTCTCTGTATACAGTGTGTGTGTCTCTCTGTATACAGTGTGTGCATCTCTCTGTATACACTGTGTGCATCTCTCTCTATACAGTGTGTGTGTCTCTCTTTATACAGTGTGTGCGTCTCTCTGTATACAGTGTGCGTCTCTCTGTATACAGTGTGTGCGTCTCTCTGTATACAGTGTGTGCGTCTCTCTGTATACAGTGTGCGTCTCTCTGTATACAGTGTGCGTCTCTCTGTATACAGTGTGTGTGTCTCTGTATACAGTGTGTGTCTATACAGTGTGTGCGTCTCTGTATACACTGTGTGCGTCTCTCTGTATACAGTGTGCGTCTCTCTGTATACAGTGTGTGCGTCTCTCTGTATACAGTTTGTGCGTCTCTCTGTATACAGTGTGCGTCTCTCTGTATACAGTGTGTGCGTCTCTCTGTATACACTGTGTGCGTCTCTCTGTATACAGTGTGCGTCTCTCTGTATACAGTGTGTGCGTCTCTCTGTATACACTGTGTGCGTCTTTCTGTATACACTGTGTGTGTCTCTCTGTATACAGTGTGTGTGTCTCTCTGTATACAGTGTGTGTCTCTGTATACAGTGTGTGTGTCTCTCTGTATACAGTGTGTGTCTCTCTGTATACACTGTGTGCGTCTCTCTGTATTCAGTGTGTGCGTCTCTGTATACAGTGTGTGCGTCTCTCTGTATACAGTGTGTGCGTCTCTCTGTATACAGTGTGCGTCTCTCTGTATACAGTGTGCGTCTCTCTGTATACAGTGTGCGTCTCTCTGTATACAGTGTGTGTCTCTGTATACAGTGTGTGTCTCTCTCTGTACAGTGTGTGCGTCTCTCTGTATACAGTGTGTGCCTCTCTCTGTATACAGTGTGTGCGTCTCTCTATACAGTGTGTGCGTCTCTCTGTATACAGTGTGTGTGTCTCTCTGTATACAGTGTGTGTCTCTCTGTATACAGTGTGTGCGTCTCTCTGTATACACAGTGTCTCTCTGTATACAGTGTGTGCGTCTCTCTGTATACAGTGTGTGCGTCTCTCTGTATACAGTGTGTGTGTCTCTCTGTATACAGTGTGTGCGTCTCTCTGTATACAGTGTGCGTCTCTCTGTATACAGTGTGCGTCTCTCTGTATACAGTGTGCGTCTCTCTGTATACAGTGTGTGCGTCTCTCTGTATACAGTGTGCGTCTCTCTGTATACAGTGTGTGTGTCTCTGTATACAGTGTGTGTCTATACAGTGTGTGCGTCTCTGTATACACTGTGTGCGTCTCTCTGTATACAGTGTGTGTCTCTGTATACAGTGTGTGTGTCTCTCTGTATACAGTGTGTGCGTCTCTCTGTATACAGTGTGTGCGTCTCTCTGTATACAGTGTGCGTCTCTCTGTATACAGTGTGTGTGTCTCTGTATACAGTGTGTGTCTATACAGTGTGTGCGTCTCTCTGTATACACTGTGTGCGTCTCTCTGTATACAGTGTGCGTCTCTCTGTATACAGTGTGTGTGTCTCTCTGTATACACTGTGTGCGTCTCTCTGTATACACTGTGTGTCTCTGTATACAGTGTGTGTCTCTGTATACAGTGTGTGTGTCTCTCTGTATATAGTGTGTGCGTCTCTCTGTATACAGTGTGCGTCTCTCTGTATACACTGTGTGCGTCTCTCTGTATACAGTGTGCGTCTCTCTGTATACACTGTGTGCGTCTCTCTGTATACAGTGTGCGTCTCTCTGTATACAGTGTGTGCGTCTCTCTATACAGTGTGTGTCTCTCTGTATACACTGTGTGCGTCTCTCTGTATATAGTGTGCGTCTCTCTGTATACAGTGTGTGTGTCTCTCTGTATATAGTGTGTGTCTCTCTGTATACAGTGTGCGTCTCTCTGTATACAGTGTGTGTGTCTCTCTGTATACAGTGTGCGTCTCTCTGTATACAGTGTGTGCGTCTCTCTGTATACAGTGTGCGTCTCTCTGTATACAGTGTGTGCGTCTCTCTGTATACAGTGTGTGTGTCTCTCTGTATACAGTGTGTGTGTCTCTCTGTATACAGTGTGCGTCTCTCTGTATACACTGTGTGCGTCTCTCTGTATACAGTGTGTGCGTCTCTCTGTATACACAGTGTCTCTCTGTAGACAGTGTGTGTCTCTGTATACAGTGTGTGTCTCTGTATACAGTGTGTGTCTCTCTCTGTACAGTGTGTGCGTCTCTCTGTATACACTGTGTGCGTCTCTCTGTATACAGTGTGTCTCTCTGTATACACTGTGTGCGTCTCTCTGTATACACTGTGTGCGTCTCTCTGTAAACAGTGTGTGCGTCTCTATGTATACACTGTGTGCGTCTCTCTGTATACAGTGTGCGTCTCTCTGTATACAGTGTGTCTCTCTGTATACAGTGTGTGCGTCTCTATGTATACACTGTGTGCGTCTCTCTGTATACAGTGTGCGTCTCTCTGTATACAGTGTGTGTCTCTGTATACAGTGTGTGCGTCTCTATGTATACACTGTGTGTGTCTCTCTGTATACAGTGTGCGTCTCTCTGTATACACAGTGTCTCTCTGTATACAGTGTGTGCGTCTCTCTGTATACAGTGTGTGTGTCTCTCTGTATACAGTGTGTGCATCTCTCTGTATACACTGTGTGCATCTCTCTCTATACAGTGTGTGTGTCTCTCTTTATACAGTGTGTGCGTCTCTCTGTATACAGTGTGCGTCTCTCTGTATACAGTGTGTGCGTCTCTCTGTATACAGTGTGTGCGTCTCTCTGTATACAGTGTGCGTCTCTCTGTATACAGTGTGCGTCTCTCTGTATACAGTGTGTGTGTCTCTGTATACAGTGTGTGTCTATACAGTGTGTGCGTCTCTGTATACACTGTGTGCGTCTCTCTGTATACAGTGTGCGTCTCTCTGTATACAGTGTGTGCGTCTCTCTGTATACAGTTTGTGCGTCTCTCTGTATACAGTGTGCGTCTCTCTGTATACAGTGTGTGCGTCTCTCTGTATACACTGTGTGCGTCTCTCTGTATACAGTGTGCGTCTCTCTGTATACAGTGTGTGCGTCTCTCTGTATACACTGTGTGCGTCTTTCTGTATACACTGTGTGTGTCTCTCTGTATACAGTGTGTGTGTCTCTCTGTATACAGTGTGTGTCTCTGTATACAGTGTGTGTGTCTCTCTGTATACAGTGTGTGTCTCTCTGTATACACTGTGTGCGTCTCTCTGTATTCAGTGTGTGCGTCTCTGTATACAGTGTGTGCGTCTCTCTGTATACAGTGTGTGCGTCTCTCTGTATACAGTGTGCGTCTCTCTGTATACAGTGTGCGTCTCTCTGTATACAGTGTGCGTCTCTCTGTATACAGTGTGTGTCTCTGTATACAGTGTGTGTCTCTCTCTGTACAGTGTGTGCGTCTCTCTGTATACAGTGTGTGCCTCTCTCTGTATACAGTGTGTGCGTCTCTCTGTATACAGTGTGTGCGTCTCTCTGTATACAGTGTGCGTCTCTCTGTATACAGTGTGCGTCTCTCTGTATACAGTGTGTGTCTATACAGTGTGTGCGTCTCTCTGTATACACTGTGTGCGTCTCTCTGTATACAGTGTGCGTCTCTCTGTATACAGTGTGTGTGTCTCTCTGTATACAGTGTGTGTCTCTGTATACAGTGTGTGTGTCTCTCTGTATACACTGTGTGCGTCTCTCTGTATACAGTGTGTGTGTCTCTCTGTATACAGTGTGCGTCTCTCTGTATACAGTGTGTTCGTCTCTCTGTATACAGTGTGTGCGTCTCTCTGTATACAGTGTGTGCGTCTCTCTGTATACACTGTGTGTCTCTGTATACAGTGTGTGTCTCTGTATACAGTGTGTGTGTCTCTCTGTATATGGTGTGTGCGTCTCTCTGTATACAGTGTGCGTCTCTCTGTATACACTGTGTGCGTCTCTCTGTATACAGTGTGCGTCTCTCTGTATACACTGTGTGCGTCTCTCTGTATACAGTGTGCGTCTCTCTGTATACAGTGTGTGCGTCTCTCTATACAGTGTGTGTCTCTCTGTATACACTGTGTGCGTATCTCTGTATATAGTGTGCGTCTCTCTGTATACAGTGTGTGTGTCCCTCTGTATATAGTGTGTGCGTCTCTCTGTATACAGTGTGTGCGTCTCTCTGTATACAGTGTGTGCGTCTCTCTGTATACAGTGTGTGCGTCTCTCTGTATACAGTGTGTGTGTCTCTCTGTATACAGTGTGTGTGTCTCTCTGTATACAGTGTGCGTCTCTCTGTATACACTGTGTGCGTCTCTCTGTATACAGTGTGTGCGTCTCTCTGTATACAGTGTGTGCGTCTCTCTGTATACACAGTGTCTCTCTGTAGACAGTGTGTGTCTCTGTATACAGTGTGTGTCTCTGTATACAGTGTGTGTCTCTCTCTGTACAGTGTGTGCGTCTCTCTGTATACAGTGTGTGTCTCTCTGTATACACTGTGTGCGTCTCTCTGTATACACTGTGTGCGTCTCTCTGTATACAGTGTGTCTCTCTGTATACACTGTGTGCGTCTCTCTGTATACACTGTGTGCGTCTCTCTGTAAACAGTGTGTGCGTCTCTATGTATACACTGTGTGCGTCTCTCTGTATACAGTGTGCGTCTCTCTGTATACAGTGTGTCTCTCTGTATACAGTGTGTGCGTCTCTATGTATACACTGTGTGCGTCTCTCTGTATACAGTGTGCGTCTCTCTGTATACAGTGTGTGTCTCTGTATACAGTGTGTGCGTCTCTATGTATACACTGTGTGTGTCTCTCTGTATACAGTGTGCGTCTCTCTGTATACACAGTGTCTCTCTGTATACAGTGTGTGCGTCTCTCTGTATACAGTGTGTGTGTCTCTCTGTATACAGTGTGTGCATCTCTCTGTATACACTGTGTGCATCTCTCTCTATACAGTGTGTGTGTCTCTCTTTATACAGTGTGTGCGTCTCTCTGTATACAGTGTGCGTCTCTCTGTATACAGTGTGTGCGTCTCTCTGTATACAGTGTGTGCGTCTCTCTGTATACAGTGTGCGTCTCTCTGTATACAGTGTGCGTCTCTCTGTATACAGTGTGTGTGTCTCTGTATACAGTGTGTGTCTATACAGTGTGTGCGTCTCTGTATACACTGTGTGCGTCTCTCTGTATACAGTGTGCGTCTCTCTGTATACAGTGTGTGCGTCTCTCTGTATACAGTTTGTGCGTCTCTCTGTATACAGTGTGCGTCTCTCTGTATACAGTGTGTGCGTCTCTCTGTATACACTGTGTGCGTCTCTCTGTATACAGTGTGCGTCTCTCTGTATACAGTGTGTGCGTCTCTCTGTATACACTGTGTGCGTCTTTCTGTATACACTGTGTGTGTCTCTCTGTATACAGTGTGTGTGTCTCTCTGTATACAGTGTGTGTCTCTGTATACAGTGTGTGTGTCTCTCTGTATACAGTGTGTGTCTCTCTGTATACACTGTGTGCGTCTCTCTGTATTCAGTGTGTGCGTCTCTGTATACAGTGTGTGCGTCTCTCTGTATACAGTGTGTGCGTCTCTCTGTATACAGTGTGCGTCTCTCTGTATACAGTGTGCGTCTCTCTGTATACAGTGTGTGTCTCTGTATACAGTGTGTGTCTCTCTCTGTACAGTGTGTGCGTCTCTCTGTATACAGTGTGTGCCTCTCTCTGTATACAGTGTGTGCGTCTCTCTGTATACAGTGTGTGCGTCTCTCTGTATACAGTGTGCGTCTCTCTGTATACAGTGTGCGTCTCTCTGTATACAGTGTGTGTCTATACAGTGTGTGCGTCTCTCTGTATACACTGTGTGCGTCTCTCTGTATACAGTGTGCGTCTCTCTGTATACAGTGTGTGTGTCTCTCTGTATACAGTGTGTGTCTCTGTATACAGTGTGTGTGTCTCTCTGTATACACTGTGTGCGTCTCTCTGTATACAGTGTGTGTGTCTCTCTGTATACAGTGTGCGTCTCTCTGTATACAGTGTGTTCGTCTCTCTGTATACAGTGTGTGCGTCTCTCTGTATACAGTGTGTGCGTCTCTCTGTATACACTGTGTGTCTCTGTATACAGTGTGTGTCTCTGTATACAGTGTGTGTGTCTCTCTGTATATGGTGTGTGCGTCTCTCTGTATACAGTGTGCGTCTCTCTGTATACACTGTGTGCGTCTCTCTGTATACAGTGTGCGTCTCTCTGTATACACTGTGTGCGTCTCTCTGTATACAGTGTGCGTCTCTCTGTATACAGTGTGTGCGTCTCTCTATACAGTGTGTGTCTCTCTGTATACACTGTGTGCGTATCTCTGTATATAGTGTGCGTCTCTCTGTATACAGTGTGTGTGTCCCTCTGTATATAGTGTGTGCGTCTTTCTGTATACAGTGTGTGTTTCTCTGTATACAGTGTGCGTCTCTCTGTATACAGTGTGTGCGTCTCTCTGTATACAGTGTGTGCGTCTCTCTGTATACAGTGTGTGCGTCTCTCTGTATACAGTGTGTGTGTCTCTCTGTATACAGTGTGTGTGTCTCTCTGTATACAGTGTGCGTCTCTCTGTATACACTGTGTGCGTCTCTCTGTATACAGTGTGTGCGTCTCTCTGTATACAGTGTGTGCGTCTCTCTGTATACACAGTGTCTCTCTGTAGACAGTGTGTGTCTCTGTATACAGTGTGTGTCTCTGTATACAGTGTGTGTCTCTCTCTGTACAGTGTGTGCGTCTCTCTGTATACAGTGTGTGTCTCTCTGTATACACTGTGTGCGTCTCTCTGTATACACTGTGTGCGTCTCTCTGTATACAGTGTGTCTCTCTGTATACACTGTGTGCGTCTCTCTGTATACAGTGTGTGCGTCTCTCTATACACTGTGTACGTCTCTCTGTATACAGTGTGCGTCTCTCTGTATACAGTGTGTGCGTCTCTCTGTATACACTGTGTGCGTCTCTCTGTATACACTGTGTGTGTCTCTCTGTATACAGTGTGTGCGTCTCTCTGTATACAGTGTGTGTCTCTGTATACAGTGTGTGTGTCTCTCTGTATACAGTGTGTGTGTCTCTCTGTATACAGTGTGTGTCTCTGTATACAGTGTGTCTCTCTGTATACAGTGTGTGCGTCTCTCTGTATACAGTGTGTGCGTCTCTCTGTATACAGTGTGCGTCTCTCTGTATACACTGTGTGCGTCTCTCTGTATACACTGTGTGCGTCTCTCTGTATACAGTGTCTCTCTGTAGACAGTGTGTGTCTCTGTATACAGTGTGTGTCTCTCTGTATACACTGTGTGCGTCTCTCTGTATACAGTGTGTCTCTCTGTATACACTGTGTGCGTCTCTCTGTATACACTGTGTGCGTCTCTCTGTATACAGTGTGTGCGTCTCTATGTATACAGTGTGTGCGTCTCTCTGTATACAGTGTGTGCGTCTCTCTGTATACAGTGTGCGTCTCTCTGTATACACTGTGTGCGTCTCTCTGTATACACTGTGTGCGTCTCTCTGTATACACAGTGTCTCTCTGTAGACAGTGTGTGTCTCTGTATACAGTGTGTGTCTCTCTGTATACACTGTGTGCGTCTCTCTGTATACAGTGTGTGCGTCTCTATGTATACACTGTGTGCGTCTCTCTGTATACAGTGTGCGTCTCTCTGTATACACTGTGTGCGTCTCTCTGTATACAGGTTGTGCGTCTCTATGTATAGACTGTGTGCGTCTCTCTGTATACAGTGTGCGTCTCTCTGTATACACAGTGTCTCTCTGTATACAGTGTGTGCGTCTCTCTGTATACAGTGTGTGTGTCTCTCTGTATACAGTGTGTGCATCTCTCTGTATACACTGTGTGCATCTCTCTCTATACAGTGTGTGTGTCTCTCTGTATACAGTGTGTGCGTCTCTCTGTATACACTGTGTGCGTCTCTCTATACAGTGTGTGCGTCTCTCTGTATACAGTGTGTGTGTCTCTCTATACAGTGTGTGCGTCTCTCTGTATACAGTGTGTGCGTCTCTCTGTATACACAGTGTCTCTCTGTAGACAGTGTGTGTCTCTGTATACAGTGTGTGTCTCTGTATACAGTGTGTGTCTCTCTCTGTACAGTGTGTGCGTCTCTCTGTATACAGTGTGTGTCTCTCTGTATACACTGTGTGCGTCTCTCTGTATACACTGTGTGCGTCTCTCTGTATACAGTGTGTCTCTCTGTATACACTGTGTGCGTCTCTCTATATACAGTGTGTCTCTCTGTATACAGTGTGTGTGTCTCTCTGTATACAGTGTGTGTGTCTCTGTATACAGTGTGTGTCTCTGTATACAGTGTGTGTCTCTCTCTGTACAGTGTGTGCGTCTCTCTGTATACAGTGTGTGTCTCTCTGTATACACTGTGTGCGTCTCTCTGTATACACTGTGTGCGTCTCTCTGTATACAGTGTGTCTCTCTGTATACACTGTGTGCGTCTCTCTATATACAGTGTGTCTCTCTGTATACAGTGTGTGCGTCTCTCTGTATACAGTGTGCGTCTTTCTGTATACACAGTGTCTCTCTGTATACAGTGTGTGTGTCTCTCTGTATACAGTGTGTGTCTCTGTATACAGTGTGTGCGTCTCTATGTATACACTGTGTGTGTCTCTCTGTATACAGTGTGTGCGTCTCTCTGTATACAGTGTGCGTCTCTCTGTATACAGTGTGTGCGTCTCTCTGTATACACAGTGTCTCTCTGTATACAGTGTGTGCGTCTCTCTGTATACAGTGTGTGTGTCTCTCTGTATACAGTGTGTGCATCTCTCTGTATACACTGTGTGCGTCTCTCTGTATACAGTGTGTGCGTCTCTCTGTATACAGTGTGTGTGTCTCTCTGTATACAGTGTGTGTGTCTCTCTGTATACACTGTGTGCGTCTCTCTATACAGTGTGTGCGTCTCTCTGTATACAGTGTGTGCGTCTCTCTATACAGTGTGTGTGTCTCTCTGTATACAGTGTGTGCGTCTCTCTGTATACAGTGTGTGCGTCTCTCTATACAGTGTGTGCGTCTCTCTGTATACAGTGTGTGTGTCTCTCTGTATACAGTGTGCGTCTCTCTGTATACAGTGTGTGCGTCTCTCTGTATACAGTGTGTGCGTCTCTCTGTATACAGTGTGCGTCTCTCTGTATACAGTGTGTGTGTCTCTGTATACAGTGTGTGTCTATACAGTGTGTGCGTCTCTGTATACACTGTGTGCGTCTCTCTGTATACAGTTTGTGCGTCTCTCTGTATACAGTGTGCGTCTCTCTGTATACAGTGTGTGCGTCTCTCTGTATACACTGTGTGTCTCTGTATACAGTGTGTGTGTCTCTCTGTATACAGTGTGTGTGTCTCTCTGTATACAGTGTGTGTCTCTGTATACAGTGTGTCTCTCTGTATACAGTGTGTGCGTCTCTCTGTATACAGTGTGTGCGTCTCTCTGTATACAGTGTGCGTCTCTCTGTATACACTGTGTGCGTCTCTCTGTATACACTGTGTGCGTCTCTCTGTATACAGTGTCTCTCTGTAGACAGTGTGTGTCTCTGTATACAGTGTGTGTCTCTCTGTATACACTGTGTGCGTCTCTCTGTATACAGTGTGTCTCTCTGTATACACTGTGTGCGTCTCTCTGTATACACTGTGTGCGTCTCTCTGTATACAGTGTGTGCGTCTCTATGTATACAGTGTGTGCGTCTCTCTGTATACAGTGTGTGCGTCTCTCTGTATACAGTGTGCGTCTCTCTGTATACACTGTGTGCGTCTCTCTGTATACACTGTGTGCGTCTCTCTGTATACACAGTGTCTCTCTGTAGACAGTGTGTGTCTCTGTATACAGTGTGTGTCTCTCTGTATACACTGTGTGCGTCTCTCTGTATACAGTGTGTGCGTCTCTATGTATACAATGTGTGCGTCTCTCTGTATACAGTGTGCGTCTCTCTGTATACACTGTGTGCGTCTCTCTGTATACAGGTTGTGCGTCTCTATGTATAGACTGTGTGCGTCTCTCTGTATACAGTGTGCGTCTCTCTGTATACACAGTGTCTCTCTGTATACAGTGTGTGCGTCTCTCTGTATACAGTGTGTGTGTCTCTCTGTATACAGTGTGTGCATCTCTCTGTATACACTGTGTGCATCTCTCTCTATACAGTGTGTGTGTCTCTCTGTATACAGTGTGTGCGTCTCTCTGTATACACTGTGTGCATCTCTCTATACAGTGTGTGCGTCTCTCTGTATACAGTGTGTGTGTCTCTCTATACAGTGTGTGCGTCTCTCTGTATACAGTGTGTGCGTCTCTCTGTATACAGTGTGCGTCTCTCTGTATACACTGTGTGCGTCTCTCTGTATACAGTGTGTGCGTCTCTCTGTATACACAGTGTCTCTCTGTAGACAGTGTGTGTCTCTGTATACAGTGTGTGTCTCTGTATACAGTGTGTGTCTCTCTCTGTACAGTGTGTGCGTCTCTCTGTATACAGTGTGTGTCTCTCTGTATACACTGTGTGCGTCTCTCTGTATACACTGTGTGCGTCTCTGTATACAGTGTGTCTCTCTGTATACACTGTGTGCGTCTCTCTGTATACAGTGTGTCTCTCTGTATACAGTGTGTGTGTCTCTCTGTATACAGTGTGTGCGTCTCTATGTATACACTGTGTGCGTCTCTCTGTATACAGTGTGCGTCTTTCTGTATACACAGTGTCTCTTTGTATACAGTGTGTGTGTCTCTCTGTATACAGTGTGTGTCTCTGTATACAGTGTGTGCGTCTCTATGTATACACTGTGTGTGTCTCTCTGTATACAGTGTGTGCGTCTCTCTGTATACAGTGTGCGTCTCTCTGTATACAGTGTGTGCGTCTCTCTGTATACACAGTGTCTCTCTGTATACAGTGTGTGCGTCTCTCTGTATACAGTGTGTGTGTCTCTCTGTATACAGTGTGTGCATCTCTCTGTATACAGTGTGTGCGTCTCTCTGTATACAGTGTGTGCGTCTCTCTGTATACAGTGTGTGTGTCTCTCTGTATACAGTGTGTGTGTCTCTCTGTATACACTGTGTGCGTCTCTCTATACAGTGTGTGCGTCTCTCTGTATACAGTGTGTGCGTCTCTCTATACAGTGTGTGTGTCTCTCTGTATACAGTGTGTGCGTCTCTCTGTATACAGTGTGTGCGTCTCTCTATACAGTGTGTGCGTCTCTCTGTATACAGTGTGTGCGTCTCTCTGTATACAGTGTGTGCGTCTCTCTGTATACACTGTGTCTCTCTGTATACAGTGTGTGCGTCTCTCTGTATACAGTGTGTGCGTCTCTCTGTATACAGTGTGTGCGTCTCTCTGTATACAGTGTGTGCGTCTCTCTATACAGTGTGCGTCTCTCTGTATACAGTGTGTGTGTCTCTGTATACAGTGTGTGTCTATACAGTGTGTGCGTCTCTGTATACACTGTGTGCGTCTCTCTGTATACAGTTTGTGCGTCTCTCTGTATACAGTGTGCGTCTCTCTGTATACAGTGTGTGCGTCTCTCTGTATACACTGTGTGCGTCTCTCTGTATACAGTGTGCGTCTCTCTGTATACAGTGTGTGCGTCTCTCTGTATACACTGTGTGCGTCTCTCTGTATACACTGTGTGTGTCTCTCTGTATACACTGTGTGTGTCTCTCTGTATACAGTGTGTGTCTCTGTATACACTGTGTGCGTCTCTCTGTATATAGTGTGCGTCTCTCTGTATACAGTGTGTGTGTCTCTCTGTATATAGTGTGTGCGTCTCTCTGTATACAGTGTGCGTCTCTCTGTATACAGTGTGTGTGTCTCTCTGTATACAGTGTGCGTCTCTCTGTATAGAGTGTGTGCGTCTCTCTGTATACAGTGTGCGTCTCTCTGTATACAGTGTGTGCGTCTCTCTGTATACAGTGTGTGTTTCTCTCTGTATACAGTGTGTGTGTCTCTCTGTATACAGTGTGCGTCTCTCTGTATACACTGTGTGCGTCTCTCTGTATACAGTGTGTGCGTCTCTCTGTATACACAGTGTCTCTCTGTAGACAGTGTGTGTCTCTGTATACAGTGTGTGTCTCTCTCTGTACAGTGTGTGCGTCTCTCTGTATACAGTGTGTGTCTCTCTGTATACACTGTGTGCGTCTCTCTGTATACAGTGTGTGTGTCTCTCTGTATATGGTGTGTGTGTCTCTCTGTATACAGTGTGCGTCTCTCTGTATACACTGTGTGCGTCTCTCTGTATACACAGTGTCTCTCTGTAGACAGTGTGTGTCTCTGTATACAGTGTGTGTCTCTGTATACAGTGTGTGTCTCTCTCTGTACAGTGTGTGCGTCTCTCTGTATACAGTGTGTGTCTCTCTGTATACACTGTTTGCGTCTCTCTGTATACACTGTGTGCGTCTCTCTGTATACAGTGTGTCTCTCTGTATACACTGTGTGCGTCTCTCTGTATACACTGTGTGCGTCTCTCTGTATACAGTGTGTGCGTCTCTATGTATACACTGTGTGCGTCTCTCTGTATACAGTGTGCGTCTCTCTGTATACAGTGTGTCTCTCTGTATACAGTGTGTGCGTCTCTATGTATACACTGTGTGCGTCTCTCTGTATACAGTGTGCGTCTCTCTGTATACACAGTGTCTCTCTGTATACAGTGTGTGTCTCTGTATACAGTGTGTGCGTCTCTATGTATACACTGTGTGTGTCTCTCTGTATACAGTGTGCGTCTCTCTGTATACACAGTGTCTCTCTGTATACAGTGTGTGCGTCTCTCTGTATACAGTGTGTGTGTCTCTCTGTATACAGTGTGTGTGTCTCTCTGTATACAGTGTGTGCATCTCTCTGTATACACTGTGTGCATCTCTCTCTATACAGTGTGTGTGTCTCTCTGTATACAGTGTGTGCGTCTCTCTGTATACAGTGTGTGTGTCTCTCTGTATACAGTGTGTGCATCTCTCTGTATACACTGTGTGCATCTCTCTCTATACAGTGTGTGTGTCTCTCTGTATACAGTGTGTGTGTCTCTCTGTATACAGTGTGTGCGTCTCTCTGTATACAGTGTGTGCGTCTCTGTATACAGTGTGTGCGTCTCTCTGTATACAGTGTGTGCGTCTCTATGTATACAGTGTGTGCGTCTCTCTATACAGTGTGTGCGTCTCTCTGTATACAGTGTGTGTGTCTCTCTGTATACAGTGTGTGCGTCTCTCTGTATACAGTGTGTGTGTCTCTCTGTATACAGTGTGTGCATCTCTCTGTATACACTGTGTGCATCTCTCTCTATACAGTGTGTGTGTCTCTCTGTATACAGTGTGTGCGTCTCTCTGTATACAGTGTGTGCGTCTCTCTGTATACAGTGTGTGCGTCTCTCTGTATACAGTGTGTGCGTCTCTCTGTATACACAGTGTCTCTCTGTATACAGTGTGTGCGTCTCTCTGTATACAGTGTGAGTGTCTCTCTGTATACAGGGTGCGTCTCTCTGTATACAGTGCGTCTCTATGTATACACTGTGTGCGTCTCTCTGTATACAGTGTGTGCGTCTCTATGTATACAGTGTGTGCGTCTCTCTGTATACAGTGTGTGCGTCTCTGTATACAGTGTGTGTGTCTCTGTATACAGTGTGTGTCTCTGTATACAGTGTGTGCGTCTCTCTGTATACAGTGTGTGCGTCTCTCTGTATACACAGTGTCTCTCTGTAGACAGTGTGTGTCTCTGTATACAGTGTGTGTCTCTGTATACAGTGTGTGTCTCTCTCTGTACAGTGTGTGCGTCTCTCTGTATACAGTGTGTGTCTCTCTGTATACACTGTGTGCGTCTCTCTGTATACACTGTGTGCGTCTCTCTGTATACAGTGTGTCTCTCTGTATACACTGTGTGCGTCTCTCTATATACAGTGTGTCTCTCTGTATACAGTGTGTGTGTCTCTCTGTATACAGTGTGTGTGTCTCTGTATACAGTGTGTGTCTCTGTATACAGTGTGTGTCTCTCTCTGTACAGTGTGTGCGTCTCTCTGTATACAGTGTGTGTCTCTCTGTATACACTGTGTGCGTCTCTCTGTATACACTGTGTGCGTCTCTCTGTATACAGTGTGTCTCTCTGTATACACTGTGTGCGTCTCTCTATATACAGTGTGTCTCTCTGTATACAGTGTGTGCGTCTCTCTGTATACAGTGTGCGTCTTTCTGTATACACAGTGTCTCTCTGTATACAGTGTGTGTGTCTCTCTGTATACAGTGTGTGTCTCTGTATACAGTGTGTGCGTCTCTATGTATACACTGTGTGTGTCTCTCTGTATACAGTGTGTGCGTCTCTCTGTATACAGTGTGCGTCTCTCTGTATACAGTGTGTGCGTCTCTCTGTATACACAGTGTCTCTCTGTATACAGTGTGTGCGTCTCTCTGTATACAGTGTGTGTGTCTCTCTGTATACAGTGTGTGTGTCTCTCTGTATACACTGTGTGCGTCTCTCTATACAGTGTGTGCGTCTCTCTGTATACAGTGTGTGCGTCTCTCTATACAGTGTGTGTGTCTCTCTGTATACAGTGTGTGCGTCTCTCTGTATACAGTGTGTGCGTCTCTCTATACAGTGTGTGCGTCTCTCTGTATACAGTGTGCGTCTCTCTGTATACAGTGTGTGCGTCTCTCTGTATACACTGTGTGTCTCTGTATACAGTGTGTGTGTCTCTCTGTATACAGTGTGTGTCTCTGTATACAGTGTGTCTCTCTGTATACAGTGTGTGCGTCTCTCTGTATACAGTGTGTGCGTCTCTCTGTATACAGTGTGCGTCTCTCTGTATACACTGTGTGCGTCTCTCTGTATACACTGTGTGCGTCTCTCTGTATACAGTGTCTCTCTGTAGACAGTGTGTGTCTCTGTATACAGTGTGTGTCTCTCTGTATACACTGTGTGCGTCTCTCTGTATACAGTGTGTCTCTCTGTATACACTGTGTGCGTCTCTCTGTATACACTGTGTGCGTCTCTCTGTATACAGTGTGTGCGTCTCTATGTATACAGTGTGTGCGTCTCTCTGTATACAGTGTGTGCGTCTCTCTGTATACAGTGTGCGTCTCTCTGTATACACTGTGTGCGTCTCTCTGTATACACTGTGTGCGTCTCTCTGTATACACAGTGTCTCTCTGTAGACAGTGTGTGTCTCTGTATACAGTGTGTGTCTCTCTGTATACACTGTGTGCGTCTCTCTGTATACAGTGTGTGCGTCTCTATGTATACAATGTGTGCGTCTCTCTGTATACAGTGTGCGTCTCTCTGTATACACTGTGTGCGTCTCTCTGTATACAGGTTGTGCGTCTCTATGTATAGACTGTGTGCGTCTCTCTGTATACAGTGTGCGTCTCTCTGTATACACAGTGTCTCTCTGTATACAGTGTGTGCGTCTCTCTGTATACAGTGTGTGTGTCTCTCTGTATACAGTGTGTGCATCTCTCTGTATACACTGTGTGCATCTCTCTCTATACAGTGTGTGTGTCTCTCTGTATACAGTGTGTGCGTCTCTCTGTATACACTGTGTGCATCTCTCTATACAGTGTGTGCGTCTCTCTGTATACAGTGTGTGTGTCTCTCTATACAGTGTGTGCGTCTCTCTGTATACAGTGTGTGCGTCTCTCTGTATACAGTGTGCGTCTCTCTGTATACACTGTGTGCGTCTCTCTGTATACAGTGTGTGCGTCTCTCTGTATACACAGTGTCTCTCTGTAGACAGTGTGTGTCTCTGTATACAGTGTGTGTCTCTGTATACAGTGTGTGTCTCTCTCTGTACAGTGTGTGCGTCTCTCTGTATACAGTGTGTGTCTCTCTGTATACACTGTGTGCGTCTCTCTGTATACACTGTGTGCGTCTCTGTATACAGTGTGTCTCTCTGTATACACTGTGTGCGTCTCTCTGTATACAGTGTGTCTCTCTGTATACAGTGTGTGTGTCTCTCTGTATACAGTGTGTGCGTCTCTATGTATACACTGTGTGCGTCTCTCTGTATACAGTGTGCGTCTTTCTGTATACACAGTGTCTCTTTGTATACAGTGTGTGTGTCTCTCTGTATACAGTGTGTGTCTCTGTATACAGTGTGTGCGTCTCTATGTATACACTGTGTGTGTCTCTCTGTATACAGTGTGTGCGTCTCTCTGTATACAGTGTGCGTCTCTCTGTATACAGTGTGTGCGTCTCTCTGTATACACAGTGTCTCTCTGTATACAGTGTGTGCGTCTCTCTGTATACAGTGTGTGTGTCTCTCTGTATACAGTGTGTGCGTCTCTCTGTATACAGTGTGTGTGTCTCTCTGTATACAGTGTGTGTGTCTCTCTGTATACACTGTGTGCGTCTCTCTATACAGTGTGTGCGTCTCTCTGTATACAGTGTGTGCGTCTCTCTATACAGTGTGTGTGTCTCTCTGTATACAGTGTGTGCGTCTCTCTATACAGTGTGTGCGTCTCTCTGTATACAGTGTGTGCGTCTCTCTGTATACAGTGTGTGCGTCTCTCTGTATACACAGTGTCTCTCTGTATACAGTGTGTGCGTCTCTCTGTATACAGTGTGTGCGTCTCTCTGTATACAGTGTGTGCGTCTCTCTGTATACAGTGTGTGCGTCTCTCTATACAGTGTGCGTCTCTCTGTATACAGTGTGTGTGTCTCTGTATACAGTGTGTGTCTATACAGTGTGTGCGTCTCTGTATACACTGTGTGCGTCTCTCTGTATACAGTTTGTGCGTCTCTCTGTATACAGTGTGCGTCTCTCTGTATACAGTGTGTGCGTCTCTCTGTATACACTGTGTGCGTCTCTCTGTATACAGTGTGCGTCTCTCTGTATACAGTGTGTGCGTCTCTCTGTATACACTGTGTGCGTCTCTCTGTATACACTGTGTGTGTCTCTCTGTATACACTGTGTGTGTCTCTCTGTATACAGTGTGTGTCTCTGTATACAGTGTGTGTCTCTGTATACACTGTGTGTGTCTCTCTGTATATAGTGTGTGCGTCTCTCTGTATACAGTGTGCGTCTCTCTGTATACAGTGTGTGTGTCTCTCTGTATACAGTGTGCGTCTCTCTGTATAGAGTGTGTGCGTCTCTCTGTATACAGTGTGCGTCTCTCTGTATACAGTGTGTGCGTCTCTCTGTATACAGTGTGTGTTTCTCTCTGTATACAGTGTGTGTGTCTCTCTGTATACAGTGTGCGTCTCTCTGTATACACTGTGTGCGTCTCTCTGTATACAGTGTGTGCGTCTCTCTGTATACACAGTGTCTCTCTGTAGACAGTGTGTGTCTCTGTATACAGTGTGTGTCTCTCTCTGTACAGTGTGTGCGTCTCTCTGTATACAGTGTGTGTCTCTCTGTATACACTGTGTGCGTCTCTCTGTATACAGTGTGTGTGTCTCTCTGTATATGGTGTGTGTGTCTCTCTGTATACAGTGTGCGTCTCTCTGTATACACTGTGTGCGTCTCTCTGTATACACAGTGTCTCTCTGTAGACAGTGTGTGTCTCTGTATACAGTGTGTGTCTCTGTATACAGTGTGTGTCTCTCTCTGTACAGTGTGTGCGTCTCTCTGTATACAGTGTGTGTCTCTCTGTATACACTGTTTGCGTCTCTCTGTATACACTGTGTGCGTCTCTCTGTATACAGTGTGTCTCTCTGTATACACTGTGTGCGTCTCTCTGTATACACTGTGTGCGTCTCTCTGTATACAGTGTGTGCGTCTCTATGTATACACTGTGTGCGTCTCTCTGTATACAGTGTGCGTCTCTCTGTATACAGTGTGTCTCTCTGTATACAGTGTGTGCGTCTCTATGTATACACTGTGTGCGTCTCTCTGTATACAGTGTGCGTCTCTCTGTATACACAGTGTCTCTCTGTATACAGTGTGTGTCTCTGTATACAGTGTGTGCGTCTCTATGTATACACTGTGTGTGTCTCTCTGTATACAGTGTGCGTCTCTCTGTATACACAGTGTCTCTCTGTATACAGTGTGTGCGTCTCTCTGTATACAGTGTGTGTGTCTCTCTGTATACAGTGTGTGTGTCTCTCTGTATACAGTGTGTGCATCTCTCTGTATACACTGTGTGCATCTCTCTCTATACAGTGTGTGTGTCTCTCTGTATACAGTGTGTGCGTCTCTCTGTATACAGTGTGTGTGTCTCTCTGTATACAGTGTGTGCATCTCTCTGTATACACTGTGTGCATCTCTCTCTATACAGTGTGTGTGTCTCTCTGTATACAGTGTGTGTGTCTCTCTGTATACAGTGTGTGCGTCTCTCTGTATACAGTGTGTGCGTCTCTGTATACAGTGTGTGCGTCTCTCTGTATACAGTGTGTGCGTCTCTATGTATACAGTGTGTGCGTCTCTCTATACAGTGTGTGCGTCTCTCTGTATACAGTGTGTGTGTCTCTCTGTATACAGTGTGTGCGTCTCTCTGTATACAGTGTGTGTGTCTCTCTGTATACAGTGTGTGCATCTCTCTGTATACACTGTGTGCATCTCTCTCTATACAGTGTGTGTGTCTCTCTGTATACAGTGTGTGCGTCTCTCTGTATACAGTGTGTGCGTCTCTCTGTATACAGTGTGTGCGTCTCTCTGTATACAGTGTGTGCGTCTCTCTGTATACACAGTGTCTCTCTGTATACAGTGTGTGCGTCTCTCTGTATACAGTGTGAGTGTCTCTCTGTATACAGGGTGCGTCTCTCTGTATACAGTGCGTCTCTATGTATACACTGTGTGCGTCTCTCTGTATACAGTGTGTGCGTCTCTATGTATACAGTGTGTGCGTCTCTCTGTATACAGTGTGTGCGTCTCTGTATACAGTGTGTGTGTCTCTGTATACAGTGTGTGTCTCTGTATACAGTGTGTGCGTCTCTCTGTATACAGTGTGTGCGTCTCTCTGTATACACTGTGTGCGTCTCTCTGTATACAGTGTGTGCGTCTCTCTGTATACACAGTGTCTCTCTGTAGACAGTGTGTGTCTCTCTGTAGACAGTGTGTGTCTCTCTGTATACTGTGTGTGTCTCTGTATACAGTGTGTGTCTCTGTATACAGTATGTGTGTCTCTCTCTGTACAGTGTGTGTGTCTCTGTATACAGTGTGTGTGTCTCTCTGTATACAGTGTGTGTCTCTGTATACCGTGTGTGTGTCTCTCTGTATACAGTGTGTGCGTCTCTCTGTATACAGTGTGTCTCTCTGTATACAGTGTGTGCGTCTCTATGTATACACTGTGTGCGTCTCTCTGTATACAGTGTGCATCTCTCTGTATACAGTGTGTGCGTCTCTCTGTATACAGTGTGTGTGTCTCTCTGTATACAGTGTGTGCGTCTCTCTGTATACAGTGTGTGTGTCTCTCTGTATACAGTGTGTGTGTCTCTCTGTATACAGTGTGTGCATCTCTCTGTATACACTGTGTGCATCTCTCTCTATACAGTGTGTGTGTCTCTCTGTATACAGTGTGTGCGTCTCTCTGTATACAGTGTGTGTGTCTCTCTGTATACAGTGTGTGCATCTCTCTGTATACACTGTGTGCATCTCTCTCTATACAGTGTGTGTGTCTCTCTGTATACAGTGTGTGTGTCTCTCTGTATACAGTGTGTGCGTCTCTCTGTATACAGTGTGTGCGTCTCTGTATACAGTGTGTGCGTCTCTCTGTATACAGTGTGTGCGTCTCTATGTATACAGTGTGTGCGTCTCTCTATACAGTGTGTGCGTCTCTCTGTATACAGTGTGTGTGTCTCTCTGTATACAGTGTGTGCGTCTCTCTGTATACAGTGTGTGTGTCTCTCTGTATACAGTGTGTGCATCTCTCTGTATACACTGTGTGCATCTCTCTCTATACAGTGTGTGTGTCTCTCTGTATACAGTGTGTGCGTCTCTCTGTATACAGTGTGTGCGTCTCTCTGTATACAGTGTGTGCGTCTCTCTGTATACACAGTGTCTCTCTGTATACAGTGTGTGCGTCTCTCTGTATACAGTGTGTGCGTCTCTCTGTATACAGTGTGTGTCTCTGTATACAGTGTGTGTGTCTCTCTGTATACAGTGTGTGCGTCTCTCTGTATACAGTGTGAGTGTCTCTCTGTATACAGGGTGCGTCTCTCTGTATACAGTGCGTCTCTATGTATACACTGTGTGCGTCTCTCTGTATACAGTGTGTGCGTCTCTATGTATACAGTGTGTGCGTCTCTCTGTATACAGTGTGTGCGTCTCTGTATACAGTGTGTGTGTCTCTGTATACAGTGTGTGTCTCTGTATACAGTGTGTGCGTCTCTCTGTATACAGTGTGTGCGTCTCTCTGTATACACTGTGTGCGTCTCTCTGTATACAGTGTGTGCGTCTCTCTGTATACACAGTGTCTCTCTGTAGACAGTGTGTGTCTCTCTGTAGACAGTGTGTGTCTCTCTGTATACTGTGTGTGTCTCTGTATACAGTGTGTGTCTCTGTATACAGTATGTGTGTCTCTCTCTGTACAGTGTGTGTGTCTCTGTATACAGTGTGTGTGTCTCTCTGTATACAGTGTGTGTCTCTGTATACCGTGTGTGTGTCTCTCTGTATACAGTGTGTGCGTCTCTCTGTATACAGTGTGTCTCTCTGTATACAGTGTGTGCGTCTCTATGTATACACTGTGTGCGTCTCTCTGTATACAGTGTGTGCGTCTTTCTGTATACAGTGTGTGTGTCTCTCTGTATACAGTGTGTGCATCTCTCTGTATACAGTGTGTGCGTCTCTCTGTATACAGTGTGTGTATCTCTCTCTATACAGTGTGTGTGTCTCTCTGTATACAGTGCGTCTCTATGTATACACTGTGTGCGTCTCTCTGTATACAGTGTGCGTCTCTCTGTATACACTGTGTGCGTCTCTCTGTATACAGTGTGTGCGTCTCTCTGTATACAGTGTGTGTGTCTCTCTGTATACAGTGTGTGTGTCTCTCTGTATACAGTGTGTGCGTCTCTCTGTATACAGTGTGTGCGTCTCTCTGTATACACTGTGTGCGTCTCTCTGTATACACTGTGTGCGTCTCTCTGTATACAGTGTGCGTCTCTGTATACAGTGTGTGCGTCTCTCTGTATACAGTGTGTGTGTCTCTCTTTATACAGTGTGTGCGTCTCTCTGTATACAGTGTGTGCGTCTCTCTGTATACAGTGTGCGTCTCTGTATACAGTGTGTGTGTCTCTGTATACAGTGTGCGTCTCTGTATACAGTGTGTGCGTCTCTCTGTATACAGTGTGTGCGTCTCTCTGTATACAGTGCGCACTGGCTCTTCACAGTGGCTGGAGTGGCACCACTGCCCTGCTCCGGCTCCACTCAATCTCTCTTCTTCACAGGGTTCATACGGGTGCTTGAAATCCTTGAAAATGCTTGAATTTTAAGGTGGTATTTTCAAGGTTGTGAAAGTGCTTGAAAGTGCTGGAATTTTGTGAATATATATATATATATATATATATATATATATATATATATATATTCATTATGTGCTCCTTGCATTCTTAATTGTTCTCCTCTTGCTCCCTTTCCCGTAGCCCTCGTCTGTAACCCGACATCTTGACAGCACTTAGCTTTCACCGTCCGTTCAGGATGTAGGAAGTCACTTACTGTACTTGTGTAAATTGTAAATTGCAATTTGAAAAATGTATTTTGAATTGCTGTTTAGTTTAATTGAATTTGTAATTATTGATGCCTTGTACTTACTGTATTCTTGCACTTTGTTTGCACTTATGTTGTAAGTCGCCCTGGATAATAATAATAATTTTTAAATTTGCTAATCACTGTCATAATATATCGGCAATCTGATTAAATGAATTAACTTCGGGATATAACTACAGTGGTTGGAGAGCCAGTTGATTGCTTTATGCCGCGGCCAATACAACTCCTGTTTGATGTGCCGGTGTGTTTGACGCGCTGAGTGTGAGCCGCTGACACAGCGCACATCAGCGCCCAGTGTGCAAATGTGCTGCAAAGCTGCCCTTTAAAGAGAGGTGGCTCCATAACATTGAATATACTCTATGATTAAAACAAGGTCCACATTGCGCACAGCATTGTAAGTTTCCACTATGGGAGAGTCTGCACTGTCGGGTTAGGTAGTAAGGTAAACGGCAGGGAATGTTTCATAATTCCTAGACGTTTTGAAGAGAATAAACAGTTTTGACAGTAAGTGAACATACTGAATATACATGGATTGACTCGTAGTACTTTGTTGTGCTCTATTTTACATTTGCTCATTGAATGTACATGGAAGTTCAATAAAGAAAAGTATTGATGTAGTTTTTTATGTTTTGCATATTTAAAACAATTGTCACTTAAGCTTTAATTCTAACTGAAGTTACTGTGTACTGGTGTTCACTAATTTTGACTCATTGCAAGATTGATTTATATTGATTTAATATCAACCTGATTTAAGCCAGGTAACAACACAATGCCAAGTGTACATGAAGGCTCTCATGAAACATTTTTGGTGTTACAGCATAATAACATCTAATAGTGTGGTGAAATTATAATTTAATGTGCTTAGTTCAGTGCAGAAAAGTCAATCAATCAATCAATCAATTTTTATTTGTATAGCGCCCTTCGCAGGGTAGCCACAGAGCACTTTACAGACTGGTAAACATACAACAAACGTACAGCAAAATAAAATACATAAATACAATAAAATAAAATATAGACCTGTAAACATTTTACATGATCTAGAATAAAGTGAGTGAACATTTAAGTAAATAAACCATTTACGCACGGAGGAGAGAAAAACAAAAAACTCCTATGGATGGCATGTAGGAGAAAATGAATCCCTGGGGGTCCATGGTAGGGTTGGCAGTGCTCCGGGTTTGCTGGCTCCGGCTCCGGAGCTGATGGAGGTCCCCTGCTCCAGCTCCAGGTCGGCTCCAGCAGCCCCAGCTCCAGCTCCGGAGCCACAAAAAACAGTGCAAACTAGGATGTGAATGTTATAAATAATGATTCCTTTTTTACTTCTTTTATGTAAATAACTTTAACAAAAACAAAATATTAATAACAAACATCTGTTTAACATGAAAAAGTAGAAACTTGTAAAGATGTCTGTGGCAATTAGGGTTGCCAGCCGGCCGGCCAGTATTTTAGTGGACTGTCCTGTATTTGTACACTAGATGGCCAACAGTATGTGGACACCTCTTCTAATTACTGTGTTTGGCATGCGGGAGACTCTGAGACCAAGTAGAGGAAGATTCTATGGTCTGATGAGACCAAAATAGAGCTTTTCAGCCTCAACACTAAGTGCTATATTTGGTGCAAGCCTAACACTGCACATCATGGTGGTGGCAACATTATATAAAATGGATGCAGCAAAGTACAGAGAAATCCTGTAAAAAAACCTGCTGGAGTCTGCAAGAGACCTGGGACTTGGGAGAAGATTTGTCTTCCAGCAGGGCAATGACCCCAAACATACAGCCAAAGCCACACTGGAGTGACTTAAAAATAAAAAGGTCAATGTCCTGGAGTGGCCCAGTCAAAGTCTGGACCTCAATCCCATTGAGAACATGTGGAAAGAGTTGAACATTGCTGTTCACCAAAGGGCCCTATCCAACTTGATGGAGCTTGAGCAATTGTGCAAAGACATTTTTCGTATTCTCTCTCTTCATTGTATCACTCGTTTTATGGATTTCACGTCACAATAGCACTGATTGATGACTTCCTGCTCCCTTTTGCGAGCCCTTCGTGATTGAAGCATCAGACAGGGGTCTCCCCAGCAGAGACACTCCAGTCTCCACATTTAAACAACACACCAGTAAGGGACACAGACCACATGGACGGCAATAGAGACTTTTGTTTTGGCTGTGCCCCCTGGCCAATTAGATGGTCTGTGTCAGTTCAATAAACTGTGCTTTCAAGACATTATGATTTGTGCAGACGGTTCTTTATTTTCCTCATATTAATGATTAATAACAAAAGTGGTTACCCTGGTGAGCAGAAGTGTCATTGTGTTAGCTGTGCCAGGGAGAGTGTGTCTGTAGAGCATGGGGACATGCATTGTGGAGATGCCTGAATGAATATGCAGTACATAAGAACATGAGAAAGTGTCCAATCGAGAGGAGGCTATTCACCCCATCGTGCTCATTTGGTGTCCATTAATAACTAAGTGATCAAGGATCCTATCCAGTCTGTTTTTGAATGTTCCCAAATTGTCTCTTCAGCCACATCGCTGGGGAGTTTGTTCAGATTGTGACGCCTCTCTGTGTAAAGAAGTGTCTCCTGTTTTCTGTCTTGAATGCCTTGAAGCCCAATTTCCATTTGTGTCCTCGGGTGCGTGTGTCCCTGCTGATCTGGAAAAGCTCCTCTGGTTTGATGCGGTCGATGCCTTTCATGATTTTGAAGACTTGGATCAAGTCCCCACGTAGTCTCCTCTGTTCCAGGGTGAAAAGGTTCAGGTCCTCAGTCTCTCAGTAGGACATTCCCTTCAGACCTGGAATAAGTCTGGTTGCTCTCCTCTGAACTGCCTCTAGAGCAGCGATATATGTTTCTTGAAGTGTGGAGCCCAGAACTGTCCACAGTATCCAGATGAGCTCTAACTAGTGCATTGTACAGTCTGAACATCGCTGCCCTTGTTCTCAATTCTACACTTTTGACAATATACCCTAGCATTGTGTTTGCCTTTTTTATTGCTTCCCCACATTGTTTGGATGGAGAAAGTGAGGAGTCCACATAGACTCCTAGGTCTTTCTCATGCGTTACTTCATCTAGATCTGCTCCTCCTATAGTGTAATTATAGTGGACATTTTTGTTACCTGCATGTATTACCTTGCACTTGTCCACATTGAATTTAATTTGCCAGGTGTCGCCCACAACTGAATATTATCTAAGTCCCTCTGAATAGCCTGTGCTACCAAGATTGTATCTGCTGAGCCGCCTATTTTAGTATCATCTGCAAATAGCGAGTCACCCTGTTTACATTTGTAATGATGCGAATAATGCAATACAAATGGACTGTTTTTATAAGTGGTGAAATAGTGACCCCTCAAATAGGTCTTTTACACTCCCCGCCACAAGGAGCTGGAGCTGACACCCCCCACTGCTCAGCTGCGTGACTTTATTTCAGGTATTGATCTCATGTAGTCTTGATTCTGGGTCTGTTGGATCCTGTGGCCCTGCTGCGGACTCCTGTCCCCCAGAGACTGCTGCTCCTCCCAGTGGTCTAGCTGAGGTGTTGTAGGGAAGTGCTGATGGGCATTGTGAGGAACAGCACTGTTATCTTCGTGTGTTTGCTTTGTCCGGTTCTTTATGATCCAGATCAGGCGGCTCCGGGGGAGAGTGGGATGAAGCAGCGCCTGGACGCTGTTGCTGCCTGCCTGTTTCATCTGATGTACATTTTGTTATGTTTGATATTTTATTTTAAAACGCTGACATTCAAAATCAGTTATTGTGAGGTGACATTGGTTTTACGTTGGGAAATATCTGTAAGAAAATTAAAAATTAACTAAGATATGTTTCTTGCATAACTATTCAACCCCTGTGCTGTGGAAGCTCCCAGTTTACACAGATGAAAGTTATTGCCCTAAACTGAGGCACAAGCGTGTGTGTTTTCCAGCCCTGTCCTATTCCTGTGATGAAGTGGTTTTGCGCTCTGCTCCAGCTGGGTCTCTCAGTTACTGCTGCGTGTCATTAACTGAACCCTAAGCGGGTTAACAGCTGGCAGAGTTTACAGAAGTCCAATTAAGCACTTTTCATTCAGTTAAGTGTGTCAGTCAATTAGAGCTCAGCTGGAAGTGAAATCAGAAACCAAACTGGTACTGCAGGTCTGAGGAAAAGAACCACTGCTTAGTGAGATGAACATTTGCTGTGAACGACAGGTTTTCAATCTCTCTCTCATATATGCTCAGTTTTTTCTCTACTGACTTTAAATTGTTAATGTTCTTACTTCTCTTATTCTTAATTCGTAAATGGTGTCTTGAATTGTTTAGTTGAGATTTGCATTGACGCGTTTTATAGCATCATTTGCCCGTAGTTATTGCTCAGTCCAGGAGGGGGCAGTGCAGGACCTGCTGTGACGTGCAGACAGCACAGCAGGAGGCTCAGCGAGTATTATTAGCTGCAGTTAATGTAGGTCAGAGCTGTGAATTTACCACACACCTAATACTTTTAATGGCATTCGGTTTTCTTTTATTTAAATAGAGCTATTAGGACAGTGTTGCCTCGTTGTCTTCTGTGTGGAGACAGAGACCAGGACACAGGGCAACTGCGTGGGGTTCGGGGGACACTTGAGCCTCAGTTGACCTAGTTATTGTTAAATGTTACTGGGTGGGTGTTTTACTGTCTGAGGAGGAATCATTGCTTAATTGGTGAATTAATAGTGAATTTAGTACAACTACAGCCGGGTGACAAATTAAAGGAAAAACCTGAATAAATGAGTGGAGGAACATAATTAATGCAGACGCCTCCAACCAGGACCGACGTGTTAGACAGCGCTCTCCACCACCATCATCAAAACCCCAAATGAGGGAATATGTTTTGGAAGAATGGTGTTCATCCCTCCAGTAGAGTCAGAGACTCGTAGAATCTGTGCCAAGAGCATTGAAGCTGTTCTGGGGCTCGAGGTGTCGACACCTTTGTCACCCATCTGTGGAGAAAAAAAACAAGAAAACATGATTTGAGAAAGCTGTTCCTAGAAATACTATTCTTAGGAAAGACATTTTAGTCTAGTTGAATGCTTTCTAAATTATTCTTAACACCTGGCCAGTCACGTGTACACAGTAAGGAAGAACATTGTGTATTCCAAATAATTATTATTACTGTTAATCAGGATGTATTGATTAATCATATTCTTTGGCAATAGTACGTGTATCCCCCCTGCTGGTAATGCAGTTGAATTGAAACCCAACCACAGGCCTCTCCTAACGGCCCTTCCTTCTCTGCTCTGAGGAAACATATATGAAACAAAGAGAGATCAGGTTTGATATTTCTACTGTAAATTCTCGTTAGGGGACCCAGGCAAAATGGCTGTATGGGATGGAATAGCTATACATGTCCTGTTTGTCTGTGTGGCAGGGAGGGGTTAATGATCCCTCCCTGCCTGCTCAAGGACTGCAGGGTTGGGGTTGATTAATCAATTAGTGTCAGTCAACCCCAGCCACAGCAATTAAAGTAGTTGGAGAGCCTATCAAGCAGGAGGGTCGTATGTTTGGTGCTTGCTGTTTGTTCTTTTTTGTTTGGGGTTTTGCTTTATTTCACGGTGAAGTTGATGTCCATCCTGTGTGTATTTTGGTTTGGGTTTGTGCACTTTTGGTTTGGCCCTCGTGCCTGTTTAATTTGTGTGTTTCTTTAATTAAAGGCTTGTTTTCTATCTGTGAGCCTCCATTCCCACCTATCCAGCCACCGTCTGAAATATACAGGTAAGTGTAAATGGTTAATGGTCAATCAGGGAATGCAAGGGCAGCTCTGCCTGAGGTCTGGACTGGACAGGACTAGCACTTCATATCAATTCAGTAACACAGTAGCAGTAGCCAATCGTCACACGTGCCGATTCCTGTTGTTGACGTGTCATAGTGTGTACTATGAAGTCAGAGAAGTCGCCCAAATCGTGTCCGCAGTGTCTCAGAGCAATGGCAGCAGTAAAGCAGGTGAACAGGTTGCAGCAGCAGCAGCAGCCCACACTGCCATAGGTGGTCATGGAAAGGCCGGTCAGCTCTGTGATTTGTCGATCCGACGCCTCAGTCCGCAGACGCCTCAGGTCTTCACTGGTTTCCATGCTGACTGATTCCCGGTGTGCTGGTGACCACAGATGCACAGAGTACGCCGGCAGTGACGTCCCACTTGTTGCCGTTATTGTTTTTGCCTCGTCTTCAGTAACTGAAGCTCTCTTTCAAAGTCATGTCGTCCCGAAACTGCTTGATGTGATTTCAAGCCATCAATCCATCCGTGACACAGCGGGCGATACTGCAACCCTTTATCTGCACAATCATGCCTCTCGAAAGACTCTCCAAACATCAGTAGCAGAAACACAAACTCTTTGTGTTTGAATCTGCTGCAGAAGAGATTCGGCATCTAGTTTGACCGCAGCTGCTTCCAGGATCCTCTGCACGTTTTTCTAAAACCACAGTGGTGGGGAAAGCCTGTCGAACGGATTCCCAGAGCTCCCTGAAGAACACCCCCTCAGTCTGACCTGGCTTTTGGAGGAATTTCAGCCTCAGCCACACCAGCTTGACCCCCACGAGACGTCACCCCGCTGTCCCTCTCCACTTGTTGGTTAATTGTTTTTATCCCACTGGTGACCCCACTGTAGCGATGTAGGCTTTACGCTACTTACTGGGATTCACCACCAAAACGACAAACAATAGGAGGGAGTCCTAGCTGAAGCAACATATTTATTCACAGAGCACAACTGCTTCTCAAAGGAGCAGCACTATCTTTAGGCTCTGAAGTCCTTCAGAACTGGGGCACCTCTATTTATGTCCTTGCACCCTGTGAGCCTCCCCCAGTCACGGCACCCCCATGTTCCCGTGTGTGGGTAACCCATCACCCCGAAAACTACAATATTTCCCGCTAACTTACATTAACTACCCCACCCCCCAACAGACTGCAGTCCCTACACACACACACACACACACACACACACACACACACACACAGATTGCTACATTACATTGAAACTTTCAAGTTTACAACTACCTCAAGAACCAAAAGCCAAAATACACTGCACTGGTACCAGGGGCAAAGCCAGGCATTGCCCAGGGGGTAGGCCTGGGTAAAACAATGTGGAACTAGTGGAACTTGGGCAAAATAAATCAAGCTTTACATGAGCCTTGTAGGACACTACCATTATTATTGAGCTAGTATTACTGCCTTTTTGTATAATACTGTACAACAATGGAGCTGCCACGCAGGCAATGCCACTGTCACTGAGCCGGGTGCGATTCATAATGAAATACAGGTGAAAATGAATCGGTACTATTATTAATCTTCACTTTTATTGACCCACCTCTTCAAATTCTAAGGCAGATTGCCAAAGCATTAGCAAAGGTGTGTATACAATTATGTTGCATAGAAATATCTTCGGAAACACAACCGGTGTCCGATTCTTTGTGTGCTGTACATTGTTATTATTATTAATGTTGTAGTATTGGTGGGGGGTTCAGTCGGACCAACTCATTTTGCAGGTAGAACAAACACTTTATTACTGGCTCGAACAGCGAGACACACCTTCCTCTTCCTCCAACCTTTATTCCCTCTGTGCCCTATTAACCCCATATTGAGTGAGGTGGCACATTACATTATCATTATGATATGGCATTATAGGAAACCAGGGGGACAGATCAGCATTCACTGGCCCACTAACGAGGTGCATTGTATTCAGAGGTTTGCATTTGTGTATCCAGGCCTTTTTTCTGTATGCACTCGTCCTTTCCAGCACCGTGCCATACCACAGTGCGCCTGAAACGGCCACTGCCCCCCTGCGCTCCCCCGGCCGGGTAAGGCATGAGTAGTGAGTAGAGCCCCGGAGCTCCGCCTCGGTGGGCCGGCCGCCCGCCCCCGCCGCCCCCGCCGCCTGCGCTCTCCCCGCCCTGCGCAAAGCGGTGGAGTCTGCGGGCAGGTGAGTGTGCGAGACGGGCTGCAGCTCCTGCGTCGAGAGCAACGTTAGAGCAGCGTTAACACACTCCGCACACACAGCACAGCACAGCACACAACACACAACACACAACACACAACACACACACACACACACAGCCATGAAGAGCCTGAGCGCGGGGCTGGCGCTGCTGTGCGGGGCGCTGGCGGCGCTGGCGGCGGCCGGGGAGCAGCAGCCGGAGCAGGACATCTCCTTCGAGTACCACCGCTACGAGGAGCTGCGCAAGGCGCTGGTGTCGGTGTGGCTGCAGTGCCAGTCCATCAGCCGCATCTACACCATCGGCCAGAGCTTCGAGGGCCGGGAGCTGCTGGTGCTGGAGCTGTCCGGCAACCCGGGCGGGCATGAGGCCGGTGAGTGCAGAGCGGGGGGTGCGGGCATTCACGACGGTCCGAGTGGCCTGGGACTACATGCATGCCCGAGCAGATGGGCAGAGCACAGGAGACCGGCTCAGTCCCTGGCAATGACAGTAGTTGGGGTAGCGAGGATGCCTGTTAAACGGCAGATAAGGATGTGTGAGTGTGTAGCTGTTTTTGTGCACAGATTTACATCTCTGGTGCTCATATATAGAAATGGTCCGGCTGAGAGCATGTATTCATACATGCAAACGCCACACATTAAAGCGGTGCTATGTGCTCATCTCGGTATCGCAGAGCCGGCCGTGCAGCAGCATTTCCACACACATGCAGCAGATGTGCAGCGCCGTGTTTGATGGCTTGGTTTTGCAGCAACATTGTAACCAATCCTGGCGCCGCTCGCCTGCCCTGTGCCAACTTGTTGCCCTGGCGGTGCTGGTAGACCTTTAGCATTTATGGCCCAATGAGGCTGGAGACAAGGGCCACATCACCCCCCGGCTCTGCTTTGTCATTGCGTTCAAGGAAAGCAAAGTGTTGGATTAAACAAAGTCCCTGCACATTAGATCCTTAATTTTGGACTTTTTGAAAGGCGTTCAAGGTTCAATTCAGTGCAATACTCGTTTTATGTGCTTTTCCATCGACATCGTACATTCTGTGAATTAGACGCACACACACACTACTAAAACACACACTAAAAAACAAATGCAAATCAACAAAACAAGGTAGGAGCATGAAACCCTCACAGTGCCTTATTGACGCTCACTAACCCTATGTTTGATGTGTGTCCTGTAGTGGTGGGGCTTGGAAAGTGTTTTCAGTGATAGTGATTAAACAGGTTGCTTCTCCCTGCTTGTGTGCCTGAGCCCCCTGTATCCCCCATCTGCTTCGGACGCAATGAATGTGTTTTAGTGCTTTAGCCAGCTGTGGCTTTTCAACACAGACCTGCTCCCAAAACCTGAACAAAAGAAACTGGTTTTGTCATTTTTTGTTAATTTCAACAGCCTCTTAATGTGGACAGCGCCACCCCATCAATCAGCTTCATCAAAGGAAACGGTTCTGTTTTCTCACACTCAGTGAGCCATACGTACAAATCCCATGTGTTTAACAGTACTGTACAGTACAATGCCGAGGTGACTGATGCCCTTATTAGTATTACTATCAGTAGCAGCAGTATTGTTACCAGCAGTGCCTCATTCCCTTTAAATAGCTACGTTTAATTATCAAAACTGAGCTCTTGAACAATGCTTCTTTTTCGTGGTTGCCAATGAATATCGCACACAATTTAATGGAGCCTTTTGTTTGTGTTGGGGATGCAATATTTCCCCATGGCCTGAAGGCCGCACAATACACGGCCTGCTTCACGCTCGGCGCCCGGTGTGGCTGGGAGCCTGGCTCTGTGTTTTTCCGAGAGCCTGATGAGAAATCGGAGGCCTGATTACCCCCCCTGGGACCAGTGTGGCGCCGCTGACAGCAATTCGCTTGAAAGGAAAAATAAGAGGCAACAATCCCTTATGTTCTGAATTTGAGCAGCCTTTGTTTATCATTGCATTATTTGTTCTGTGTTTATGTGCTGTCTTGCTCCAGTGCTACTTAGATCAGGGCTGTGTCCATCTCTGGTCCTGGAAGGCCCAGTCCAGCCCAGTCCAGTGGGCTTTGCAGGTCTCTCTGCCTCTTCAGCACCTTCCGAACTGGGGGATGTGGTTGAATGAGTCTAGTCCAGCCCACGATGCATTGATTTGGGTCGTTCGGGGCGCAGGGTGGGATGGGAGTCTGATTCCATCTTACAAAGGGACGTTGTGACAACAGAAATTTGCGGACTCCAGGGGGAAGACACTGTGTCTAAAACCACCCGCGGACCTGGTCCGCCTGGTCTTCTGTGGGCGCCACAACTGGGAAGGGGAGTGTGATCGATTCGAGGGATTGAGCCCGAGGTGATTCACACAGAGCTGGCAGGGTGATTTATGCAGCGGGGTAAATGTGCGATGTAAGTGGTGTGCAATGGAGAAGGGAACCTGATCTCTAAGGGCATCAACCTGAATCAATAAACACTGAAACTGGGAATGAATATTTATTTTGGCTCCAAGGAGGGGGTGGTAATGCACTTTAATTATTACTTACAGAACATAGAATCTGTGTTTGTACTGATTAGCATGAAAGGAAATATGTTTAAATGGCATCTGTTTAATAGTTCTATATTTTAAAATGTGTGATTTATATAGTTTTTCCCCACAATTTTTTACAAAGGATTTTTGAAGGGACGGATAGTTATTATTTAGCTGAAAATAGTAACATTTTGGAAATATATTGAGATTAAATCATTAACATGCATATTTAAGCTCCAGTTTATTTTGGGAAATAAGGTATTCTGATGTATTTGAAGAGAAGTGGTTCTCAGTCATGAGTCAGTATTACGGTTGTCGTGAAAACAAATGGAGGAATGTGTATGGAGCTTTGTAAATGCAGAGTGGCGTTGATATGGATCACGTGTGTTTACAGTAATGCCACGTTATATCTTTATTTTTTGTAGTACATTGAACAGTCCTCCTGATTCCCTTCTGGAAATGCATCCATAGCTCCTCCGCACCTCCCCTCTCACGCTGTGCAGAAATATCCGTGAACTCATGCAATATTTAGATTCGGTAGCTCTAGCTACAGACATGCCCAGAGCGATGGCTGTGAACGCCGGACGGCCGCGGCCAGTTTCCTCCACGTCCACGGGAGCCGCGGCACATCGAAGAGCAGACACTGTGCGCTGGGAGGTGTGGAGCATCTGGGTGCTGAATATTTCAGGCCGACGTCAGAACAACGACCCGGTAGCAGGCAGGGGGGAGCGGTACGATTTCAGGCCCACAGAGCTGGATGAACTATTTTAGATGAAGTCAGACGAGTCATTTTGCAGTTGCTGGAATCCAGAGGCCTTGTTGAGATGCAGCCGTGCCTTCCCCACTTTTATTTTCTTAATTTCCTCCATTCCTCTCCGAGCTCTTCCGCCCAGCCTCGATCGACACCCGTGCGTGGTCCGCACGGCTCGGCAGCGCTGTGGTCAACGCGGCTCTGTGCGCTCCTCCGCTCTGACTCACTCACTCGGCCAGATGGGCTCCCACTGTGGGAAGGGACTCCGGGCCCCAGGCGACCGCTCGGCTCCCTCGCCGGCTGAGCGCTGGCTGCATGACGAGAGAGGCCCAGTGAGCCGGGCTGAGCCGCGCTGAGCCGGGCCGTGCGCTCGCTGTGAAAGGGTCACCGAAAATAGACGTTGCCATGGAGATGCATGGGATTACGGCACAGTGCACGTGGGCTCCGGCGCGTCTGAGGAGCATTAGTGTGCTGCCTTCTGCTCGGTGTTTGTCAGGGCCATCTGGTAGGCTGTTAGCGAGGCTGTGTAGCGAGGATGCCGCACCGACTGGTCGACAGGCAGATATTTGTGGTGGCACAGAGGGACAGGTTTCCACGGCGTGTGCGTAGAGTAGGAGATGAGCCCCCCTCCCCCCCGACTCCAGGGAGGTTTGATGACTCACAGTCACACGTTTCGCCGTCAGTGTGGTTTATGGCGCATGTGTTCAATGCAGCTCTTCCCTGCTTGTGTTCAAGTAAAGAAAAAAACAATCCCGCTGCATATTTCTTCCCCCAGGACATTATTAGAAAAGCTTTCAGATTCTCAGCAAATCTAAATCAATTAATTAATATTATTATTATTATTATTATTATTATTATTATTATTGTTCTTATTTAAAATATATATCCCGCTTATATTTGGCGGTGCAGACGCTGGGGAGCCTCCAGTCCTGCCTTCAATGTGAACCGAAGCCTTTGATGGAAAGCTGGTTGACAGAGTCGATTGCTGGAGGTCATGAATAATGTAGACACAGCAGGCAAGCTGTAGAAATGGCTCTTCTATGTGGGGAGAGCAGTGGAGAGCGGAGAGCTCGATGGAAAATGTAGCCAGAGCAGAAACTGTTCTCACTTTAATATTATCTACTGAATATTTCATTGTTTTGGCATCAGTGCAGTCCTCTAAGTATATTTCAGAGTTACACATCATTCATTCTTCATCAGGTCCAGTACACATCAAGTGATTAACATTATGATTATCATTCGACATTAATTTATATATATATATATATATATATATATATATATATATATATATATATAAATCAGGAAGTCAGGAGTAGTGCACTTATACGCATGACAGAGTACAGAGCGAAGTCATTTCTTGGTAACAAGATTAGACTTGATCACAGGCAGCGTGAAGCTGCACTCTAACTGCAAATGGGAAAATGATTTCTGTAGGAATTAAGCTGGGTAAACAAGAGGAAGCAGAGAGTGACCTGACAGGCTATTTCACCTGTTAAGTCAGCTGCAGACTCCTGTAAGGCCCAATAGTGAATGGCGATCATCCGGACCAAGGTATAAATGCTCGTCAGATGAGTCCGAGCAATAGTAGAACACGTTGGATCTGCGGCACTGATGAGATTCTGAACAGGGCAGGTAGCCGGCCAATTACATGTAGTTAAAATGTCTGCGTCAATGCAAAGCCTTTTATTTGGGGACTACCAGGGTGTGGCTTCGTGTCATTACATTCATAATTAGATCAATAAAACCACGTCATGAATCAGACTGCGAGAGCCCTAGGAGAAGGTACAGAGAAGGTCACCGGCCCCAGGAGTGAAGGGGACACTCTCAGTCCTGGTGTCGGAGAGCGTCAGTAGAGCACATGACACTGGCTCGTCTGCTTTTCACGGCATCTGAGCCCATAAGCACTTAATTGAACCAGATATTGAAATATTGTGTTTGAACCACCACTTGTTTCCAACTGTGCAGAGGGGAGCCTGCTGTGACTCATGTGACTGTGACTTGACATCACTACATACAAGGACTCCTAATTTGCAACTGCAATTACGAATGACATAATCATGACATCACCTTTTAATGTTTGTCCCGATGACATCTCTAGTGATGATAAACAGTGTGAAAGAGGCATCGATTGTTAAGAGATTGAATGAAGACAATGTATGGCTGTAATGTTTGTCTGTTGATTGCAAAGAATAAATGCCACTCTGGGCATCTCGTGCAACACCGAGGGGATCGCCCACAGGGTATTAAGGGTCTTTGTGTACCAAAACATCCTGTAGGGGGCTGAGTTTTATTGAAATGTAATGAAGGGTATCAATAACAGTTACAGCACTGTGGCAGGTCCCACACCCTGTCTGCTCTGATGAAGTGAGGCCCCAGTAAGAGAAGGTGTCTGTGGTTTCTTGTAAAAGCAGAGAACAGCTACCCTGGGCAATTACACAAGGGAGCGCTAGTTGGTCTCGCCATGTCCTTGGGTACCGTTCACTGGCATCCTCCTGGCAGCGGTGTCCTGAACTCTGTGAGGAACACCTGGTTGTAGGAATGGAGTTTGCTGAGGAAGGCCAAAGGGTGGCCAAGTCATTGCTGAGTCTTTGGTTTGCTCTTGCGTAGTACGTCCACACGGTTTTACCTGCTGCCTATGCAAAACCTTATCTGTGTCCTGCACAATGGCCCGCTCATGAGGTCTGGGTTGAGTTCAACACGATGGAGCAACCTGTTTCCCTGTTTGGTGCAAACCAACAGCAGCACAAAGCTTGACACGTTTTATTTATGTTTTTAGATGATTGATTCTCCTATATTGTGTGGAGAATCTACCCATGGTGTGGGAAGTAACAGTTACAGCAGGTTACAGCAGTTACAGCAGTTGCAGGTTATGTTACCCTGTCGCCCTTTGGACCAGTGATTGTACGCTGTGGTTCAGCTGTGCAAGAAACGCCAACTGGCAGTGTTATAGTCGAATAGCTGGGTGTTCCCAAAGAGGGATGCGGACACTGTTCACGGATCTAAAGCTGAAACTCTTGAACCGATGGAACGTAAGAAAAAAGCCTAAACCTCCTGTTTTAAACGCTCTAGAAATTATTTTTTTATTACAGCTGATTGTGCTTTGGAAACTATCGTAAAATGCATGAGTCAGTAATGTGGTCTATAACTGTGGTCTAAAACCTTTTTTATTACAGTGTTTCACAGCGCTGCACAATCCCAGATGCACTGTAAGCACTTGTTGACATGTACGATGCCGGGCAGAGAGGCCTGTGTGCTGCTGGTTTTGTTGCAGCTTCACTCAGCTCTGTGACTCAGTGTTTCCGGTGCAGGCAAACAGACATACACGCATGCAAACACCCTATCAGCAAAGACCAAACGCACGTCTGTAACGAAACAATGCAAATAGCCTTTCTGTCTGCGTGGGGGACACACAGAATTCAGCCAATTAATAGTCCATTAAATTACAAAAGCATTCAAACACAAACACTCCATTGAAATATAAAATAAATCTGTGTTTTATCGCAGAGATGCGTCTGTTTTAATACCCCACTGGTTTAGAAATCGAAGAGGTACAGAGCTGTGGATTTGTCTTATTGACCACTTAATTGCAATTTGGTTGTTTTAATGTGGACTTTGTGTATAAAATGTACCTGATCACTTTGGGAATCTGAGGGAAAGAGTTTAAGAAGCTCAGTTGGCATGAGAGCTTCAAACTGCCCGTTGGGCTTTAAGATCTTTATGTGGGCGTTTGGCTCGGCGCCTACCTGTGCTGGTTCACGGGCATCGCATGGGATTAGCCTGCTTTATAGCACTAGCTTACATTTTTGTTATGACTAAAGAAATAAATAAAAATAAACGTCTGAAAGTATAAAGAGCTTTAAAATATGAACACAATGTCGCAATGTTTTCGGGAAGGGAGAAATTCATACTGTTCTCATCAGGGTTGTACAGGATTGTTCTCCCCTTTATTCTTAATAAATTTTAAATGTTGATTTGGGGACTCTAGCAATGTTTAGTTACAGTGATTTATGTATAGGAGGGAATTCCGTCTGATTGAAGTTTCTGATTGGTCTCCAGATTGATCAGTCTTGAGTCCCTTTCCAAGTCCACCAGTTTCCAGTCTCATCCTGTTTAGGTACTCTTGAATGTTAGTCTGAGTGTCAGTAGTTTATTTTCGACTAGTCGGAAATCTGCTTGCTGTCTCGGAAAATACGTAGGGATGATTGTAAATGGTATCGTTGCGAAATAAAAGTTTCCAGGAAAAATGTGAGGTTTACTAAATGACCTGATTGTGTTATGAATGGTGCCAGTTCAGTGGAAAGATTCCTTCAGAGTGAACTTCTGCTTATAATTATTGCATTTACAGTTGAAAGTTTAGGCCTGGCAATCACGCATGGAAAGGGTTAACATAGACACAGATCTCGACGTGTGGAAACCGTGTAAGATCTATAATATAGATTACAAGATGTCCGTCAGCGGCAGCTCTTTGAATGTGTTCTGTTATCTCCGAGGCTTGTCTCACTTTCTACCGAACTCTGTCTTTGCAGAGGTGATGACTTTTAACGCCTCTTATCTGAAAACTCTGGATTTCTGTCACATTTTATCAGGAGCGTTTCATGTCTGTAGATAATCGTGGCAATATGTTGAAAATGGAGTAGAAGAGTGACAAAGCTTTGCGTGCAAATTAAAAGATTGTGTTTGATTATCCGATGTTTTTTATTTATGCGAGTGTTAAGGGTGGAGTTTATAATTGTATTTATGATATTTTATATATATGTTGTGGATAATTAGCTGGGTAGAGCTCTTTATATTGCTGTTTTCCATGATGTGAGCGTTACAGTGCTGACTGCTGAAATGTTTATAAAACACTTTTTTTAAATTTAAAACTTTTCAACTAACATAAACCTCTACCAGTTTTTAATGTACTGCTAGCCAGCAGCCTCCTACGCTGGGGTCATTAGCTTTTCTTTTCTTTTTCTGATGCCAATAAATAAATGAAAAATCGTGAAAACATATCTTAAAGTGTTTTTCAAAGGCTAAGTGGTGAAACCGCTTTATTTTTCGTGACATAAAACTGGCGTATCGAAGCTCGTTGGCTGTTCTGGGAGTGCTTTACGGCCCGGTCCTGGCGAGGCCTGATCCAGTTAGTTTAATAGTCCACCCCATAAATCGCCCGTTTCACTGAGCTTTTTATCGCAGCGCAGCCACATTTTCTGTAAAGGACCGACTTTGACCAAAAGACCTGTTTAAGCAATCAGAGTGAAAGGCCTCCAAGTCTTTATGAATTGGTGATTTATGGGTGGCCTATTAAAGCTGCTGGATCGGGTCTCTCTGAGAAACAGAGCTGCTCTCGGGGCACAGCTTCTATTGAGAGCAATTATGTTTCAGGACAAACCATCAATTCACAGAAGAAGGAGAAGAAAAAAACTGTGCCTGAAATGTTTAAATGTAATATTTATATAATCGCGCATGAAGGGAATCCACCCACGTTTCTCACAGTCTTTTTTATGATAGGAAAATCTTTTTACACGATCCATATGTACTGCTGCGTGATGTGACGCTGCGTTCAGGAGAGCCACCGTGTTTGCCAGGAGGAAATGCCTCACGGGCACCAATGCCAACAGATGCAAACGACAGTGCCGTTTTTTCTTTTCAGCGGTGGAGGCTCCTTACTGGGCCGTGTGTGTTTTCCGAGATGCAGCCGTTAAGTGTGGTTTTAAGGCCGGCTAGTGAGTGGGTTTTGGCTTCACGGCGGTGGCACACGCAAGCGCAGTGATGCGCAGAGAGATTGCTGCCAGCCCTGACGTTCTTTACTCCGCAGTTGACCCGTCTTCGTTCAGGAGGGAGATCCTATTCCTCAAACACCCTGGACCCGTTACCGCCCCTGTCGGCTCCATTGAACCCTCCAGTTTATGATCCTTTCAACTGCTTCGTATCCTGTCTGCCAATTATCCATCTATCCATCCATCCAGCCCCCATCGGTCCACTGCAGGGTGCTCTTAACTGAAGTTAAGAGCCCATATGACCCCAGAGGCCTGTCTTTGGGGTGTAGGAAGAAAATGGAGCACCTGGATAAAAACCACATGGCCACAGAGAGAACAGGCCCGCTCCACAATGCCAGAATCAAACCTGGGTGTCAGGAGCTAACCGCTGTACACCTGTATGGTGTGTGTGTGTGTATTGGACTGGTGTACCTTCTGCCCCTGTCCCCTCCAGGTTGGGCTCCGGCCTGCTGTGACCCTGTACTGCCTGAAGCGGTTACTGATAATGAATCAACAAATACATATATATATATATATATATATATATATATATATATATATATATATAAAATAGTTCCTGATTGCTTCTGGAGAATGCCGACTGAAATGTAAATACATCACTGCACTGCTGGAGCCCCTCGAGCTCCTGTCAGCTCTGTGACTCATGATTTTAGTTTTATTTGTATCTAGTCTCCTAGTTAGAGAACATCATCTCGGCTCGTAGAGGAAAAAAGGAGGAATCGCGACAGCACAGTGAGGGAACGGCACTGCACCAGTTCTTGGGCTTGATTTTCCGTCTCAGTTACACAGAGAATGGTGTGATTGCAGCCACGTTGTAGATTTGACTTGCCTGGTGACATTTGCAAAATCAGGTCATAGAAGAGATTCCTCCTTCATTAGTACTTCATCAATGGCAAGTTTGTATTTAAAAGAAAATGCATGCTTTTCCTGTAAAATAAATTAAAAGACTTATTTAAATGATGGCTTCCAGATGTTTGTATTCTGTAGGAATTTAGGACATCCTCTGATATGAGCACTTTTCTTTGTGTGGCACGACCCAGCACTGAACTGGCTGAAACAATCAGCCGTATCCCTTGTAGTTAAAAACTCTTTTTCTGCGTTCGCTCTCGACCTGTAATTCAATCCAGAAGTTCTAATTGCCTCATAAAAAAGGATTAATTCCATCTTTAAATACTCTGAGACATAATTGCTCGTTTATTTCGGAGGAGGGAAGTGGTCTTCTCATTGGCTCGTGAGTGCAATTGTAATGAATTTTACAGTGCGTTTATGCTGAATTGTCTTTTTTTTTTTATACAAGCGGGACCATGTTTTGGGATGGCAATGCGTTATTTTTATTTTTAGATGAAATCAGCAGACTGTAAATCCCTGCGAAGCCCTGAATGTGACCTTGAGGAGACGAGGCTGACAGCATAGCAGCATGAAGGGAATTTGCATCTTCAAGCCGAATCACTGAATCACTGACGGCACCTTTTTGGAATCGGTCATTTGATCGTCCGCTCTGGGAAAACGGTGATCTGTATCTTGTTCTGAACTCCTCAGGGTTCATTTGTGCTTGTTGTGGTCTTTAAGCGATCGTTGACGCCCAAGCTTATTTGTGTGTTCGGGGGTCTGTTAAATCTGGTTATCTGGCATAACCAGTTGGCATTAACGCCTAATTTCTTCGGATGATCGAATCTTCCTCCCCAAGTGCCGATCCGGATGCTTGCCACATACTCACACAGTTAATACAGTGTGAGTTTACAGGCCAGGCTTACAGTAATCTTGGGTTGTTTTCCTTTTCCAAAACGGTATACAACTTAAAACATTGCTCTCTGCTGTGTTCATTTATTCCAGTACACATGAGTGGTCTACCTGCCTCCAGTTTGCTTTGACTCTGAAGCAGTGAGGTTTGAACGCCTGGTTGGTGTTTGGGAATAATGTTAATAAAGTTGATTCAGATAGATGCAAAGCAAAAGATGAGAGAGTGAGGGTTGGCCGTGTGTAAAAGCCACAACACTCGCTCCTTCTCTGGCTTTCCAATATAAATACTAACCGACACGCTCTTCAAAAGCTGTTCCTCTCTATGTGGTTAGGGAGTTCTGTGCCAGAGGAGATCAGAGGGCTGTACATATACTTTGCCTATAACAGATAAAAAATGTAAGGAAATGACGCTCTAGCACGTAAATTACAGGAATACTAGAGTTATTACATTTAAATTGCATTAAGAGTGATTTTTACATGGTTGATTTATTTGCTGGGTCTTTCATAATTTGTCTGCACACTATGGTTAGGTTTTCTGTGAGACTGAACACATCCCTTTCTCTGGGGTTACAGGCAGGAGTTATCTGTTATATGAGCCATGTGGCCAGAGACAGTTTTCCCATGAAGTCTATGCAAATGAGTCAGATCGGTATCTAATGGGTGGACAGCTTGGCATGTCAACCAAAAACATGAGCTTGCCTGCGTGACTGCTGATTTCCTGTACGTGAGTCAGTGAAACTACAATATATCACAATTTAATTTGGCCTGAGTACAGTAACATCTTGTTCTTCAACAGCCTGCATCCTGCTTGGTTTATACATTAATAATATCTGACCCCATATTTTAAGATTGAGGTGCCTTAAGTATGAGGTCACGAGAGCAACATCTTTCTGAATATTTCAATGTGCAAAACCTAGTTTCCTTTCTACTGTCTAAAGCACAGCATTAAGGATGATTAAAACAGGCTCCCACTCTCATTACAATGCACACGCACAGGTTCTCAGTCCTTCAAACGATGCAGTCAAATAACCGATTATGATCTAAATTATAGAGACAGAAGGGATATCTATCTCTGTCAACCAGGCACCTTCTGTAAACCGCTGCTGTCAGCTCTACGGCAACTTTAGTGTAAGCAGAGCATGAGTAGCAGTTGTGTCTGGCTTGGCCAATGCGTGCAGACGGAGATCGTATGGAATAAATCAGAAGACGAATACAAATAGGAGGGAGTGCATTGATACAAAACTGACCAACGCATACTGCCAGGGCTCACATACGGCTCCAAACCCCGCCCATTAAACACACAACTCCAATGCCTCGAAACAACACAAAGGAACAAGCTGGGAACATCAAGAAGAGACAGGAAAACAAGTATCTGTGAACCAACAAGGGTGTTTGACAGCAAGAGTGAAGTTGTCAGGTGGCAAAGGGCCGGACAGGAGGACGAGGTCAGAGACGGACTCTCTAAAGTGAATCCCAAGAGGTGAAAAACACAAACCAAGCAGAGCAAACTGAAATGGGGAAGATGAGATCAGAAGTCTGGCCATAACCACTGTTTTCTCCCAAATACTGTATTTAATATTTGCAGGAAAAATAAGGGAGGAGAAATCATGTGCAGGCGGCTCTGCTCTCAAATTTGTGGACGTGTGATTTAATCACTTGCAAATGTTCAATACGGAGGAAGCTGAATTAAATTACTTCTCTGCAAATTCGCAGTAATGGTCATGGACAAAATGTGTCACTCCCTTTTAGCATAATTAAAATATGTATATATAATCTCTCCCACATTTGTATTCACATAAAACAGCACAGAAGGGACTGTAATACAAAGAAAACAGTTAAAGACTGTCTGACGGAGCAGCGCAGTCTCCTCAAACCGCTATAGTCGCAAGTTTGTTGGCAAGACAGCCCGTTGTAGATGCTCTTAAAGAGCTCTGCAAACATTTGAGCATGACAACATGTTTGTCATCTCTCTGATTTAACACATCCTATTCATGACATCCTGAATAACACAGAGCAGGAAAGAAGACCATGGGGAGGAAATCAGTGGGATCTGCCAGATATTTCACCTTTTAAAGACAGCACCTCAAAAGTACCCAAAAAACCTGAAAAACAGCAAAGAACATATGTTCTGGATCGAGAAAGAAAACTACTTTGCAGTGAAATATGTTATAGGTAATATGATTGGCTTCTCTGCGATTTAATCGTAGGAAATTGTGTAACCTGTATGTCGACCTATAAAGGCTGTTTGCCAATAAATAAATAATAATAATAATAATAGGAAACAAACTGTATCATAAAAGAAGCAGCTGTGTTTTGTTTAGGATCTCGTGTCTTGTACAGTGTTTGTTTTGTGTTATTCACAAGCCTGCTGGGTATTTTGTAGTGCAATCCCAATAATAACTAACTAACCAATGGTTTAGAAAATGAAAACCATCAAATAACTTCGTACACAATTCTGGTACCTCTGAAACAATTATTCGCGTTGAAAGGATCTGATATTTCAGTCCAAACTCTCATTTTCAACATAGAATACAGGTTTCAGAATATACCTCTATTTCTCTGTACAACTCATTAGAAGAAATCAAACAATACCATAATAAACAACAACAATAATAATAAAAATCATATTTTTGCTAACTTGAGCAGAGAGTAATTGAACTGATTATACAATTGTGCGGGTCCCAGCTCTGACTCTGTTGTTATTGTACTGCTGTCCCGGGTCGGTCTGTCAGCTCTCAACCAGGCGGCGCATCACGGCAGCTTCTCTACTTCCAGTTCACAGCGACCGAACTTGATGTTTGTTTGTCTTTCTACTTCTTTTTCTAAGGCATATTTGCCAAAGGGTTTTAGTTACACACATGGGAAACTCCCAGCACTGCTGACTGGCCAGAAAAACAAGGGTGTATTCAATTATTTAATCTATTTATTGCCCCCCCAATGAAATGTAATGAAAATACATTTTATGAAGATGGAAGACAAATGAAAATCTAATCCGAAACATGCAAATGTGCTTTAAGTCAACTTAAATTATATAGATCTTGTACAACGATTTTCTTTCAGAAATGCAGTCAGTCGTTTTTTTTTTATTACTTATTATGAAGGCTTTCATAGCCAGTGCTTACCAAGGGGGCTGTCCCCTGGAGTGTCTCCCTAATATAGACCATCGCTTGACATATGTTTATACACATAGTTTAGGAACAACAACTCCATATATAGAACATGCAGATTTGAACAGAAACGACTGTGATTCTGGTTTTGATCACCCTGAGTTTGTTATTGGGTCAAGAAGTCAAAGACACAAGATACACAACACTGACATTGACAGAGCAGTGGAGTCGGGTGGCGTGTAAACAGCGGGGCTCTCGCACAAAGCGGAGGAGCCGCCCGGGTGTTTATTGCAGGTAGCCGCCCCCCTCAGCCCGGCCCCCCGACTGCAAGTCTGTGCCGAGACCTGGGCGGTGATCAGAGCAGCCTGAACACGGGGGCGCTGCGATGACACACTTCAGCACACAGCTGTCAGCCTCCGCTCAGCGCACACCTCCCTCCGCAAGGGTCCAATAAGGTCCCCCCACTTTAAGGCCTTTTTATTACGAGGTATATTCTCAAAAGATGTTTTTTATCTTCATTATTTACAGGTTCTTAAAACGTGTTCGTTACCGTTTCACTAACCAAAAATGAATCGGCCTGATTAGATTAAGCTGACACTGTGACTGCGTATGTGTGTGTTTTTTCTATGAAATGGTTTCGGGCTGTTGCGAACAGCGCAAGTCTGGTGTTTCTGTGACCCTCAGATTCTGGCTTCGAGCCTCGGCTACTGATAAGCCTAGCGATAAATCTGTCTTCAGTATTGTGGCTCTGCTCTCTCAGTTCTTTATTTCTGGTGGAGGGTTCAATACAATCTGAATCCCTTTAATCTGACGGCCTGAAGCCTTTACTAAAGATTAGTTTTTTCATCCTTAATGTTTGTTTTTCAGTCTCAGAGAAGCTGTTTTTGGTGACTGTAGCCTCTCTAAATGACACAGAATCTAATACCTTATAATACAATTTTTTTTTTTATCAAGATCTAAAATCCAGGCTTGAAATGGTGACACCAGGAAGATGATTCTCAGTGAAAAATCCCAATATATGAACAAACAAACAAACATAAATGCTTTGAAGCTTTTAGTCACTCTTAGTGCCAGTCGTAGTGTTTACAGTCTTTGTAGTTATTGCATATTGTCATTATTATTATTGCTTTTAAACTGTATTGAGCCTTTCATACTTAAAGAAGCATGAAGCATTTGTGCAAGAAAAAAATAAGTGACTACTTAAAATACGATTTAAGAGAAAATGAAACATACAGAGAATAAAATACAGAGAAAAATAAAAGCATAAAAACAGTGTAAAAATGTGACTGAACTCTTCACTAAATCAGGGAGGGTGTGTCTAATGAAATGTGGCAATGAGTCTTGGAGCATTATAACTAAAAGCTGCCTCTCCTTTTCTGTTGTGCCTCACTCTGGGGACACAAAGCCAGCCCCTGTCACCAGATCTCGATGGTCGCACATCTCAGTGAACAGAGCAGTAGAGTTGTGGGTCATCCGCACAAAAGTGAAAGTTTTCCCCACGTCTACAAATTATCTCACCTAAAGGCAACATATATAAAGAGAACTGCAAAGGACCCAGGACTGAGCCCTGAGGGACACCACATTGACGTAGATTCTCCCGTTGAGGAGGTATGATCTAAACCAATCCAGAACAGTCCCTGACAAGCCTACCCTTTGTTCTGCTCCTTTTCCTTCTCCTGACTGCTGTTTCCTTGATGTTATGGTAACTTCAAAGGTGTGTGAAACAACTTACTGGTAGCCATTTGGGTCAGATGCAGCTGAATAAACCATTTCAAAGTAACCTGCTTCTGTTCCACTGAAAAATAACCTTTGTTTATTTGTCATTGCTTATTTAAACTTTACATCAAGGTTAATGTATACAATGCAATGAAAGAGGTTTGCCTTTTTACATACCTCCTTTAACTGGAATAAGGATGCACTCTGGGTCTTGTAAAGAAAATTGCATACAGAGACCACAATCAAAAGGAGATTGAAAATGAAGCTGAAATAAAATAAAATAAATCAGGATCTCTTCCTTTCAGCCAGTTCTTTCCCGGTACCATGAATGTGATGGGCTTCCGTTCCCTTTGTCATGCTCTGCTAATATGATAGTGATCTCTTTTTAAAAAGGAATACAAGATTAATACTTAATTGGCCGCCCGGGTGAGAGAGCAACCACTTTCCACAGAATTACTGTGAGTGCCTTAGACCTCCAGCGCCAGCGTTCACATTCAACACTGCAATAAAGAGCGACTGAGTGTATCAATTATTCCTCTCTCTTTGATTGCTGCCACTGCATGTTGCATAATATACGAGACCAAAGTAACGATCCCTTTGGACTACTTCTTAATCTGGATAAACAAGTGCTTCGTGCCCTTGTGTACATATTTATTTATCATTACGCTGTCTGTGTAAAACGCGCACCAGACGTTTTCGTGGGGTCTCCTGCACCTCTCTCCTGCTGCCCAGGATAAGCGCGAAGTCTGGGCGGTGTGTGAGCTTACGCTTCTAAACACAGACACGGCCGAAGCTCCCAGCTGATTAATCTGATTTCAGCAGTGGCTTCCTAAAATGGCTGTAATGAAGCTTGCGTGACAGAGCAGAGTAGTGCAGTGCGGTCTATAGATACAGATATAGGTATAGATAGGGCTGTGTTGTTGTCAGTGGGGCTGCGGGATGAGAGTGGGGGTTACAGTTGAACCCCTTCCCTCTGGTGTCCTGTTGGGGAGTCGTTTTCAGCCCCCTCTCTCTCTGCCTCCTTTCTCCAGCTCTGCGTCTTACATGGGGGAAGGCAGCCATGCAGTTTTGACACTACAGTTTATTACCGGTGCTTTCTAATGGGGGTGCTGTACTCGGTTAATGTGGTCTGGCTGCTGTTGTGTAGGTTCCCTGTTGTGGGGGTGGAGTGTGTGTATTTGATGGTAGCGGGTGGGGGGGTGTGGAGTTGTAGCCTACAAGGTTTACAGCTCAACAGGGATCAATTAGTTTATAGAGAAGCAGGAGAGGTGGTGTTTGCACCAGCCTAAATCGTGTTTCAGTTGCTTGATTAGTGTTCATCATGGTAAATGAATTAGATTATTTAAAATGATAATGACAATAACAATAATAATAGCAACACAACAGCAGGCCCCGCAGTGCAGGGTTATGTCACCCTGGCCTTAATACACTGTGATGCACAGCTTAATCCGCTGCACAGTGTAGAAGTGAAGGAATTATTTGTCTGAACGGAGCTTAAACCGGGGTTGGGGGGGTGCTTAAAATAATATTTCAGTCTCTCTGCTGCCGAGGATTAGGCTGCTGAAAGTTTACTCAGTTATTTGGGGGCCGGCATGGAGGAGCCCCCATGGTGCTACACTCAAGAGCGAGAGCAGGGACCTCCTTGTTAAAGGGTGTCGCGTGACCTTTTTGATATCATATTAAATACCTTTGCTTGTCCGGAACCCCCCCCCTGATTTAATGTGGTTTTATTGTTTTCCAATCCAACCGCTGGATGGACGATGTCTAAATGTGAGCAGGAGGCTGTTGACCCTCACTCTCCCAGAAAGTTCCCCCAGAGCAACACGGGAAGTGACCTCGGGCACAGACTCGACCATTCGGTCCTTTAGGGAAATATACTCTCCCCGTTAGGATGTTTACAGTCAAACACAGATATTCTCATCTAAACCACTGTTGTGTCTTTACTGTAACAAACTGTGTAGAGTATCTTACTCATGGGTAAGGTAAAGGGTAATTCTAAGTATGAGTCCAGGGCCCTAACCACTACAACATGCTTATCTTACATTAACGACCCCCCAAACTGACTGAATGATCTGGCCCTTTGTTAGGCACCAGGTTTGTGACAATATTACAGCATATGTGTATATGGGGGCTGGGGCAAAAATTCCTTCTCCGTTTATCTGTGAGGTAGAATAAGTCCCAGTCATGGAGGGACCAGTTTCCATGATCCGAGACTCCTTTGTTTGTTCCTCTGCTCACAACGTCACGAGGTATTAGAGTAAATAATTCACACGGTCCTTCAGGCACCAGAAGGAAAGTAATTCATTTTCCACCCTGGACCTGAATTTCTGTAGCGGCTCGATGCATTATTTATTATCCGTTGTTCGTTGTGATGTAAGCGATGGGCGTTGCTTCATAGCCTAAAAAATAAAACCTAGCTTATCTTTTAGGTGTCATCACATTGTCTCTCAGAATTGGTTAAGGTAAAAGTCAGACTAGTCATTTTTTAATCTCCTACTTACTTCTAAGACGCGTCTGTTGATCCCAGTGAATACTGATGTAAACCATTCGTGTGTGTAAACATGTCTCCGGTGATTTCGGGCTTCGCAATGTCGCAAAGCTACTTTTTTGTTTCAAGCATCTTGCAATTAGTAACAGGTGTCTGTAAATGCCTTCTGGAACACATTTGTACGAGGCTATAGATGTAATTAGCGTTCAAAGCAACAGGTGCCCGGGAACAGCAGACATCGGGGTGCAGCTTTGGAAACAGGGCTGTATCTCCCCCTCGCCTGTACCTGCGTTCGATTAGACTCCGTACCGTCCGCAGTGTGGAGCCATTAATCAGGAGCCATGATCTGTAGACACTCCCAGATTAACACATTTCCTGCTGGCTAGACTGGAAGGTCATTGTTTTCCTTTTCTTTCTTTCGTTCTTTTGTTGCTGCCTCACATCTGCTGTTCAAGTTGGTCCCGAGTCTTTTTCTTTCTTTCATTCCTTTCTTTTCTTGTTCTTCTTTGCGAACCTTTCACTTCAAAGCCGGGATGTAAAGGCTGACAGCTGAGCAAGTGTCGGCTTTTGAAGCGTGTGGTCTGTTGAACTGCCAGGCGTTTTGGTCTTAAATTACAGCTAATTGAAAGGCTTGAACTTTGTAGCTTGGAACAGAGTCGAAAAGTGTGCGCGGTTACATCAAAACATGTTATTAAGTAGTAAACAATATTTGAACCCTACTGAAGTGGTTGATTGATTTTTTCAATGTAGGTTCAGTGCTACCCCTCTTCTTTGTGATTAGACTCGTGTCACCTCTGAGAGTCATTTAGCAGAATGAAAGGTGACTTATGTGGCCATGTGGTCCTACCCATTTACACATTTATTTCTGCTGAAAAGGTGCAGAGACTCAGTTCACTGAAATTCTTCCCCTTCCTGAGAATGTTCCCTGGTGATCAACTCTCATGACATCACAAAGCACCGACACAATGTTGTATAGTATGTATAGTACACTTTACTTTCAGACTCTTCATTAATTTAAAACGCATGAATAAAAATGTTTCTGACCTCGGGAAGCTTCCTGACACGGGGAAGATTTGCTTTCAGTGAAGTGTGGGGTTTGACCCTCTACTAAGTAGCTCTTAGCTGTCGGATCTATGCAGCTATGTACGCGTATCCGACACATTTCCAAACGAAACCTGATAAATGCGCAGGCCTGTACGGTATTTGGCTAAGTGTGCAATAATACAGGCTTAAACGTCTTTTGGCCGCTGAAATATATCTCTGGTAATGATTCACTTAGGCCACACAAAGGCCTTTTATCGTGGCTAATGCACTCGGCAGCCTGTGTTTCGTAGGGGGAGATTTTTGTCTTGAATCATCTGCAGTGGCGACGTTTGCTTCGCTGCACACTGAGCGTGATCTATCTCGAAGGCACGGCCCGTACGCCATGCATCTCAATTTAAAAACGAAGAATATCTGGCATTTAATTCATCCCGACACATGCTTCTTTACGGTTTTGTTTATAATTACCTCCGCTCCCCCTCTCTGTTAGCTTTCCGTATACAGAGTAACCACTGTGTCGGCCAAGTGCAGTTCACGCTCGTCTGAAGCGCTTTGTGAACGCCGGTCTTGATTTGGCTCCCAGCAGTCAAGATACACCCTGCAGAACTGCGTGCAGCTCCGAGTGCTTAATTACTTAATTAGTGATTGCGCCTTGATTCCTCATTTATGATGGGGCTTTTCTCTGCAGCTCATTTCTTGCGGTTTGTCAATAAGTATAGGCTGTTTTTCTTCTCTTTACGCCCCTGGCATATTATGTATATACATCCTTTGCTATTGGCTTTGTGATGTCTGCTTTACAAGAGCTTACAATCCGACTGACAATTGCGATTTGTGTACATCAGTTGTTTACACAGGGTGGGATCTATCCCTGTCCATGGATTATTTTGTGTTTTTTTTATTCCGTGCTAAGGGCTTGTGAATTGTATTTCAAGAACTTGTTTCTGCTTGCACTGGAATTTTTTTTTTTACCTCGACTCCAGTTACACCACTCTCTGGTACTCATAAATTAGTAAAATCTTACCCCAAAATTAAAAAAGCTGATTGCAAAGTGTCTTTGTAGCACAGAAAGGGAATTGTCAACGTTTTTTGCATTAGTGGTCTGCAGGGGCTGGGGAAATAATTAAAAGTATCATTCTAATTATAATACAGATGTAATGGAAGAGCGAAGATGATTTTTTCAATTATTTCTAGGAGCAAACCTCAGAATCTGGATTCAGTCAAACCTCCTTATTCCTTCTGATCTAAAAATAAAAGATGGAATCACAGACCCAGCTGCTCACAGTTCGCACTCCTCCGAGGGTGAGAAGATATCGGGGGAACTATCTCTCGGTGGGAAATCAGGATAACTTTCACAAACCTCGTATGGTAATTTCCAGGCCTGCCCTGATGAAAGTCTACATGTGTGAGTCTATCACAGTAACTTGCCAATTCAGGATCAGAAATTGAGAATCTTAAACCTACTTTATTGCTCACTTTTTCCTCGTGATTTTGCTTCTTGCAGTACAGTAGTCACTGGGCACTGCAGATGTTTTGTGTTGTGGTTTGTTTGCTCTTTTCAGAGTTAGTTCTGTTTACATCAATAAAGATACTTTATAAATAGAACAGCTGAATCCCATGAAACCTCATTTTGTTATATCTCTGGTGGGGCTGGTCGGTAGATGGTGGCCTATTTGCGTGAGCGAACACCTGCCTGCAATTTAACAGATAAACAACCCAAAGTGCCGCGAATTCCTTGAGTACAGTTTGTTTTTTCAGCGGCTGTGGATGTTGCCTGCTGTTTATTAATACAGCGACTCGCTCGGTAGCTGAGGTCACGGCCGAGGATAGACTAGTCAGGAAGTCTGGTCATCTGGGCGTCTGTCATCCCGAGACGTGGCCGGATCGTGGGCCTTGACCAATAAACACTGGCCAGTGTCCTGCTGTCATGAGTTGGGTTTTATTGCATCTTTATGTTCTGAGAGTTCATTGCTGTTACAAATGGCAAAATCCTTTATTTATTTGTCTTTTGTATAGATACTTTCTCTATTTCTGTGTTATATTTACATATACATATGTGTACCTTAGTTTAGTGGAAATTAGTTAATTAATTTAGGATAGATGAAGCCATATTTACCATAAGTATTTGGCTGAAATGTCTGCATTTTCATGGTTTCAAATAATTTGTTGTTTACTGAACGAATTTCACTGGACCTCATTCACAAGACTTTACTCCTTACCGTGTTTGGTAAAATGGATGAAATCTCTGACACAACATGCCTGCATGCATTCAATTATAATATTAATTCAATTATTCTCAATTAGAAGGAGATTTTACACAACCATCAATAACCCCTACAGAGCCACCCTGTGCACCTCTGTTTGGTGGCAGTGGGGACGTCCGCTCAGTGTTGGAGATGACGTTGAGCCGCTAGGACACGTCTGTAACACGCCACGACAAGACACATATGCCTATGATCATTAATCGCCATGACCTGACAGGAGCCAGACTCGGCTCTGTCTGCTGGTGTGTTTCTGCCGACGCTGCAGTCCCCGCTCCCGAGTAACGGCAGGGCATCCATCATCACGGCCCTCGTGAAGTCTCGGAAGGGCCTCTGGGTTCCCCAACGTTATCCTTCTTTCCACCGAATCCTTTTTTTCCACACCTGCCGCACTGAAGCTACAGCGGATCGACACTGACTCGTAGGGTTTGAACTTTACCATCGTAGGTTTTGTAGTCATCTTCAGTTCTGGTTGGGAGGCAATGTGTGTTTGTTCCCATTATTTAGGAAGCCCTGCAAAGAAAGGGTTAAAGTAAATTGCATTATTGCATTTAGTGCATTTCTTAAATTGTTCTTAGTATCACATTTTCAGGGCTGTGTGGTGTTGTGCCACACATTAAAAATACATTTAAGTCTAATTTCACACTGAAGAAAACAACAACAAAACTGAAAAAAGCATTGTGTTGATAGTTTAATGTAACACGTGTGTCACGGGGGCCATGTCCTTCAGACCCACATAATTACCATCTCTGTTGCTGTGTGTTTTAATAGCAGGTGTGCCTCCAGAGAGGTCTTTATTTTCAGTACACAAGGTGTGTGTGCAAATGACACACTCCGACACGGAGAGCAAAGAGATCTAACTGGAAAAAAACCTAAAAAACATATAATACACTATGAAAATGCATCCATATATTGTGATCTATTTCCTCTGTCTTCGCTGTAGATTCTGCGGAGGCTTTTTCTCGAGGTCGTATGAGTATTACATTGCCGGCTCTGCCTTCTGAACAAACGCATCGTTCTGTGAAACCCGAGGTGCGTCTGATGTAAAAGGCCACCTGCTAATCCAGTCAAAATGCATCAGACAAAGAGACAGATTTAAGTGTTGACCCACCTGCTGACAGTGGCTTAAGAGTTTTTGTCAGGCGCTTCTTTCTTCCACCGAGAACACGTCTGTCGTTGGCTTTGTTTGAGCTGGTGGTTCAGAGTTTGGATGTATTCGGGGCCCCTAGTCTGTGAGATGTTTTAAACGTGCATGTGATAGATCTGATTTTATAACAGACATGAATGTCATGACTTGCTTTGATTGTACTGTATCGGGATAATCACAGGATGGTGGCTTCATGTATTGAAAAACGTGAAAAACGTGAATTGAAAAACAATTGTATAAAAAGTTGGAATTGCACTGATCACTCAAAGGATCCCAAACTGCTTCAATATTATGGTCTCTGCCAGTTCAAGATACCCGCTGTGTGTGTATAGAAGTGCCTCCCATTTTCAGCCCAAAACACACCTGCTTTTGTTTTGGGTTCCCGAACTCTGACCCTTGCTTAATTGTGGAGCAGGAAGACAGGCCTGCTGTGTTGACAGGCTTTTGAGTATTGGGCTCAAACTCCAGCTGGCAAAGCTCCTCTGCTCGAGACCTGCGAGTGATTTGTCTGGCCTGTCTGGAGGGGACGTTTATTTGACTGTTGCTTTCGTTGCATTTTCTGTGTTTCAGGTTCATGAACTGGTAAAAACAAAAATTAAAAATGGATCACTTATGAAGGGGGCACAGTGGTGTAGCTTGGGGGGTTGGGGTGGCAGGAGGGCAGGGATGAGTAATAGCCCTGATGTGAAAAACACAAACATTTTCATTCACCCACTTCTGGAGGAGTCTCTGTGTGTGACGCTGTGTGTCTTCCCCCCCCGTGTCGCAGGCGAACCCGAGTTCAAGTACATCGCCAACATGCACGGCAACGAGGCCGTGGGCCGGGAGCTGGTCATCTTCCTCGCCCGCCACCTGTGCAACGAGTACCAGCGCGGCAACCAGACCATCATCGACCTCATCCACAGCACGCGCATCCACCTGATGCCCTCCATGAACCCCGACGGCTTCGAGAAGGCCGCCTCGCAGGTACGCTGCCGGAGGACGAGGGCGATGTGTGTGCGTGGGTACGTGTGCGTGTGAAAGTAGGCTTGTGTGTGTGTGCACCTGAGGAAACATAAATGAATCAGCACACACACACACAAGCCTACTTTCATGCACATTGATCCTGGTGAATTACCGTAGGATTGTGACCCTTTTAGCATGGTTTTAATGTGGTTTTACTCATGTTTTACAACAGTTGCCTATAGCTGGGCCATTGGAATACCATGATTGATATTTCTAAGGCTGTAGTAGAGCAGGGTTTACTTACATTAGGAGTGTACTGAGGTCCTCTAAGTCTTCAGGTTCTCATTTCCTGCCCTGAACGTGATCTCTAACTGAATTCACAGTTGGCTTAATTGCGCAGTGAGCCCACATTCCCCGGACGTGAAGGTGCTGTTGATTGACCTGCTGATTGGTGCTGTTGATTGACAGAGGCCTGCTCACCCTCTCAGCAGGAGTCCACTGCCCTCGGGGTCCAGGACTGCCCCCCCACCCCCGTGTGTTTCCACACAGGAACATCTGTATTCACTACAGCTGTTGGACACATTCAAAAGTGTGTTCATTTATTTTTCTTTCTGCCATTCGTTTCTTTTTCTTTTTTGTTTCGTCAGCGATACTGACCTGCGGGGCTCGTTCTGTTCCCCGATTATATCAGCCAGTCCCGTAGCGTCTGTCCGTCGTCAGCGTTTTTATTTAGCAATCCAGTCCAGGTCAGGTCGAGCCCACGCTTTGCATTCGTCCCATCAGCCATGTGGAAGCTCAGCTAGGAGACGCTTCTGCCTGCTGTGTCTCCTACTGGAGCTGAACACCGAGGCACGCTGTCCCTTCAGCTCAGGGAATCGCACCGCAAATCAAAGCGTATTTCACCCACACCATAATGTATAGTTTGGGCACTTAAACCAAATATTTATTGTCTTTATTTAATTAGTATTATGAAGCTTGTCTGTTAATCTGACTAATATATATATATATATATATATATATATATATATATATATATATATATATATATATATATATATATATATATATATATATATATATACACACACATTTGGCGTCTAACAGGCACACAGACCGAGTTTATTCCGCCAGGTATCTTTCTGCCTCCTCTCCTCTCGCCGTGTCGTTGTTCCCCGCCACTCAGGCTGTCTGCCAGGCCCAGACAGAGACAGAGGAGCCCAGTGTCGGTGAAACGTCCGCAGAGACCAGCCCAGTCTGGCAGTCTCAGATACAGATGCCAGCCACGGCACTCCGGTTAACATGATCTGCCAAGGATGTCCGCAGACACGGCAAACTGCGCTAAGTCTGTCGCTTTTGTGCCTGGATTCAAAAACGGCAGCCCTGCAGACTCCAGGCTCTTAAGACGCATGAAAGAGTGACTTTTACCTGACAGGCTTTTGTTCGGGTGTTTTTATTATGCTGCTGAAGCTGATTCGGGGTGGCATTGATTCCCACATTTCCCAGCAGATTCCAGACCCCTCTGATATCTGTTCATGTTAGCCTTTTAAGACTTCAGTCACCATCTCTCTCTTCCTTTCTCTCTCTCCCTCTCCCTCTCCCTCTGTCTGTCACATTCTCCATCTTTCTCTCTCTGTGTCCCTCACATTCTCTTTCTCTCTCTCTCTCAATACTGCCTAATGCAAACAGTCAGCCTCGCATTATTTAAAACCGTCACCTGGTCCTGCCGATTGCCTCTTTCCGCAGCAGGAGAATGAATGTTCGCACTGTGTCCCCGTTGAATGTCGTCCTCGGAGAGAAGCACTCACCGCGACACTCTCACTTTTAATCTTTTCTTTTCGTTTTTTTGTTGTTGTTGGAAAGGTTTAGCGATGTGGGGAGAGGAACAATCTTTCCACTTGCGATAAATGGTCCCAGATGCTGCGAGGTGCCGTGATTTTGAGCGAAGGCAGAGACGCAGCCCCCGTGCATTTCCTGTCGTTTCTGGGGGCCCGTAATTGGCCGTCTTGAGGGCTGGAAGAATCAGATTTTCAGTCACTGTCACCTGAAGTGATCATGAAGCCTAAAATCGACCCCCTGTCTTCCTGCACGGCCCCAGCAGCGATGAAGGCTACAGTGTTACATATTTCTCAGTACCCTAGACTGTGAGATAGATTTAACCACAACCAAACACACTCTGCTGATCTGGAGTCATCCTGGAGACTCTTGAACGGTCTATAAATATGAAATCAAAAATACTGTAGGGCTTGATTAGATGTTTACCACTAAGGAATAAACTATTAGTAGGATGGTCTCTGATGTAGGTGGTTGTAATATCTGTATCACCAGGACTGGAGGAAGCCCACTGAGTAAACCATCACTATGCGACACCTCCGGGTCTCCATCGGGCCGCAGACTCGGGGAGAGTTTTACAGACGCACACACCCTGTGTTCGCTCATGTCTCGGTGTTAATTTGCACGAGTGGAAGCTGCTGTCTGTGCACCTGGCAGTGGTTTTGATAAAGGGCTCTTCTCCTCAGCCCGGCGACCTGAAGGACTGGTTCGTGGGCCGCAGTAACGCCCAGGGCATCGACCTCAACAGGAACTTCCCCGATCTGGACCGGATCGTGTACGTCAACGAGAAGGAGGGCGGCGCCAACAATCACCTCCTGAAGAACATGAAGAAAGCCGTGGACCAGAACACCAAGGTAGTGTCATATCCAAATAAAATACCAAGCCAAGCAAATTGTGATTCCCTACACAGTACTGACATGAATTGAATGAATTAGTGTTGCTATAATAAAACAAAGCAATGTAGTGCAATTTAATGGCAGAAAGTTCAGCCTCTTATCTATGCATATAGTTAAAAAGTCACAGTTACTACTAATAGACAGAATAGTAATCATAATCATCATAATATTAACAAGTGCTTACTGCAGTTATTTGTATACAACACAATTCCTGAGGATATTATCGAGCAGCAGCACAGATGCTGTCCACATTTGCCCCGGGAGTGGAATGGCAGTGTTTTTGTGTCCGTGTGTGCAGCTCGCCCCAGAGACCAAGTCCGTGATCCACTGGCTGATGGACATCCCCTTCGTCCTCTCGGCCAACCTGCACGGCGGGGACATCGTGGCCAACTACCCCTACGATGAGACACGCAGCGGTAAGGAGACGTGCGTCCCGGCAGCATTAGACCTGCGTGGCTCTAGTTGGCACACTGAGGTGTTGCTTGGTCCCGTTCGAGAGAGTGTCAAGCATCGCGGGCCGAGGCCACAACCTCACGAGACGGGCTTCCCTCAGATGGTTTAAGATCTGAGGGTCTTGTGTGTGGGTTGGGTTTGGGGTGGAGTTTGACAAGGTTTCGTGATGGCGGTGTGGCTCAGCACTGGGTACACTGGGTATGCACTCTCTGCTGTGTGTGGTAATGCACATTGCAGCGCTTTGTGTACATGTGATCCTGCATTTTACAAAGCTCTTTGGATACAGAGAGAATGGCTGTTTTCACAGTGTAGGGAAAAATACATAAGCCATTTCAGTTCACAAACATTCACCCACCCACACACGCACACACACACACACACACACATTCTCTCTCTCTCTCTTGTCTCTGTCTCACTCACCTGCCTTCTCTCGCCCCGTGCGTCCGTGTGTGACTCCAGGCTCCGTCCATGAGTACAGCGCCAGCCCAGACGATGCCACCTTTAAGAGCCTGGCCCGGGCCTACTCCAGCTACAACCCCGTCATGTCCAACCCCCACCGGGCGCCCTGCCGCAAGAACGACGACGACAGCAGCTTCGACGAGGGCATCACCAATGGGGGCGCCTGGTACAGCGTGCCTGGAGGTGAGCTGGGCTTCCTCTTCCTCACAGAAATGCCACGTAAAATCACAGACCATTAACGAATGTGGACACCAGCCACTGATCGAACTGTACTTAAAGATAGTATCGAATGTTTCAGGCAGGATATGAGATGAATTAAAATTCACTGTATTCGCTGCTGTACAGGTGTGTGGGTGTATATCTCTCAGAGCTAAAACAAGCTCGCTCTCTCTCCCTCCCTCCCTCCCTCTCTCGCTCTCTCTTCCTCTCTCTCCCCCTCTCTACAGGGATGCAGGATTTCAACTACCTCAGCAGTAACTGCTTCGAGATCACGCTGGAGCTGAGCTGTGACAAATTCCCAGCCGAAGACACCCTGAAGATGTACTGGGACCAGAACAAGGACTCTCTGATCAACTACATCGAGCAGGTGGGTGTGCGCTGGATCGTTAAAACGTATTCTCATCTGACTGTCCAGCTTGAAGGATTGAATGATGTTGATGAGAGACATGATCTTATTTTATCTGATTATGATAAATATCTCACCCCAACGGCAGGTTTTTCTGCCTAATTAATGTGGGGGTTTCCACACTTTATTTACGTCTTCTTTTCTGAACAGTGTGCTAGAAATAATCTGGCCTAGAATATACACAGTATTTTGAAGACTATTATAGAATGAAAACGAGTGAAGACGTGTTTGTCAGGAAAGCTGAGAAGATAAACGGGGCACGTATCTGTAAAATTTAGCCATTTGTTCCTGTTAAATTAAAAAACTAACTGTTGGTACAGAGTGAGACACAAGCTGGCACACTTGATCTGCAATTAGTGATCTGAACATTTTATAGGACACTTTTCTTTCAGATTTAGTTTTTTATTCCCTGATTGGAAGAAATCAAGTGTGAACTCTTTGTGTTGGACCATTTGGTGGCGGCGTCCCTCTGTCCGTCCTGTGAGACGTCCTGGCGGCGTGGCGCTCAGTTTGCCCCGCTCTGACGCACCCCTGTTGCCGCTCCGTGTTTGATTTGCCGTGTCCCCTGCTTGGTCCGTGCAGGTCCATCGCGGGGTGAAGGGATTTGTGCGAGACCTTCAGGGCAACCCCATCTCCAATGCCTCCATCTCCGTGGAGGGCATCGACCACGACATCACCTCCGGTAATGACCCACTCTTAACCGGACCACCCCGCTCTCTCGCTTCCTCCTCGCTCGCCCCGCACACCTGGAGAGACCACCAGGACCTCCTCAAGACACGTCTGATCAGATTAGCCCTGCTGCCATGCATACTGATCTGATTTTGAGGCTTAATTTTAGCATTCCTACTCCTAATTCACTGATGTTTTGAATACTGATTGCATTTCAGTGTTTCTAAAGGCTTGTAAATTGCCACAGATTAAAGGAAGGCTTATCAATGTCATAACACAACTATGATTGCATACAGTGTACTTTGCTGCCACCTACTGGACAACTGACACAAGTACAGAATACAGAATACATAGATGATTTTTGTTTATCTTTTTCCTTCCTCTTTTGATTGCACACAAGCGTCACATCTAGAGTACATAATTCCCGAAGCCTGAAACCTCATTCTGAGCTCAAACTCTTGTCCGTGTGGTTTATATAAAATGCTCCGTGTGCCGCCACTTTCCGGACCATTAACAGTGTGAATAACGACGGCGGCAGTCTGAGCGGTCTGGTGAGTGACTGTGTGTGTGGTGTATGTCGTACAGTACCGCTGTCTCAAAGCCACGTGTTTCTTTCAGCGAAGGACGGCGATTACTGGCGGCTGCTGGCACCCGGTAACTACAAGGTCTCCGCCTCGGCGCCAGGGTACCTGACAGTCATTAAGAAAGTGGCCGTGCCCTCCAGCCCCGCAGCCAGGGTGAGCGGTCATGTGACGGGGGGTCTTCGCACTCTGGGGGGGTTTGTCAGAGTTTAGTGTTAATATGTGCGGCTCTATAGAGGTTGGTGTTTTATATAGTGGAGCAGAAAAGGCTTATTCTTATATATGTGTTTGTGTGTCAGTGTATCTGTGAGTGTGTGTGTGTGTGTGTGTGTGTAGGGGTGTTTGTGTGTGTGTGTATCTGTGTTTATATGTGTGTGTGTGTGTGTGTGTGTAAGTGTGTGTATCTGTGTTTATATGCGTGTGTGTAGGTGTGCGTATGTGAGTGTATCTTTTTGTGTGTAGGTGTGTGTGTGTATCTGTGTTTATATGCGTGTGTAGGTGTGTGTGTCTGTGTATCTATGTGTTTATGTGTGTATGTGTGTATCTATGTTTATATATGTGTGTGTGTGTGTGTGCGTGTGTCCTGTATCTCTCTCTGCTGTTTGCAAATCTAAAAATCGTTCCAGAAGAACAGTTTCTTTGAAGACACTGAACGCTAACCATCGTTTAACTCAGTGTCAGCAGTCGATTCACGACTTCAGAGTAACTAATTTCTTCTCTTCTCTTTTCTGTCTTTTCTTTTGCCCAGGTGGATTTCGAGTTGGAGTCTCTGGTCGAGAGAAAGGAGGAGGAGAAAGAGGAGCTCATGGACTGGTGGAAGATGATGTCAGAGACCTTGAATTTTTGAACGCGAAGTTCGTGAAGTCAATGTAAAGTGTGTTTAGCCGTCTGTGTTTTAGCCACATTTCCTAAAACCACCGTGTCTTTAGTTGGTTCAGTTGTAGTTGTAGTGGGAGTGTGCTGGGCCGCTCGCAGGCTTCGAGGGGGAAATGTCATTCGCTCACCGTCGCACTGACCTGCAATTCAGGGACCGCTGCGAGCAGCCTGAGAAGAGCACAGGATTCAGTCTTATTTTTCACGTTTTGTTTAGTTTCTTCTGTGATTTATTGTGTTCCTTATTGTACACGTTGAATTTCTTCAGTAACCATGAATCCACTCACTCTGAGACCCGATAGTCGGCCACAGATGTTTGGACTGTGAGTCTGTTATTTAAATTTCAGAGAATGACGATTAAGTAAACATGCAGTGTTGAGCTGTTATCTTGTAGGATTTAACTGTATTTCAGTGTCATGTTCTTGTCTCCTTTATTACACATGTATTTGTGCTGTAAAAAGTAATAATTTGTTTAATATCTACAGAGCTTTAGAGGAACTATAAATTAATTTACTATGAAAAGAGTACTACTACCTTGTCTAAAGTAAGTGTCTTTTCTATGTCTCTAGTGAGGGCTGTGTTGATGTCTATCGATGGGACACATGTATTACAGTACGACGTGAGCACTATTACTAGGCATTTTGCATTTCTATTATTTTCCACAGGCTGTGAAAGTGTTACTAGGTAACCACACACGTGTCACGTGTTCACAGATATACAAGAACTAGTCGTTCTCACATTACAACAGTTACAAATTCGTAACCCGTCATCTCACTGCTCTTAATTAAAACCTAAACAACGTACAAAAAGGAGCATAGGTTTGCCGAATGTACATACAGTGTGTAATTGTCACTCAATGGTCTGATTCTGTAATAAGAAATTCAGAAAAAGAAACTGGTACGAAAACAACTGACAACACGAGATTCATCACATGGCATCTCCTCCTTCATCCTGCTTGACTTACCGACTGACTTTGGGATGTTTCGAGTGCAAAATTCGCCCTCACGGTGAAAAACGTCGTAAATATATATTTTGTAACATTGAATGTAACAAACAAAATTTTAAACTTTGCCTTTTAATGATTTATTTCCTTCAGTTCATTTATGGAAACCTCTCCTGTAAGTGAACTTTAATGACACAGAACGTGTTCAGTTTAAACCTGTGATGTAAACGATTACCCAGAGTTCTTTGGGGGAATGTTGGGAAAGATTCTGGAACCCTGACTGGACTTTCAAGTGAATCTTAATATCTTTAAAAGCCATTTATTTATGTATCGCTGCTCAGACGCCCCGCATTCACGCGCTGCACCGTTGTATGTGTTGTCGTCCTGCTTGAGGTCTGGTTCCGATCACTATTGTGTTGCCGTGACTTTCTTGTGATGTGAGTGACATCTCGCTTTCCACGCACCTTGTCTGTGATCTGATCAACAGGTTTTACGTTTCCGTCTCTCGTAGCTGGGGATCTTGATGTCAAACCAAGTTGCACTGAATAAAAAAACGGAATAAACTTTCTCAGAATTGCTGCCATGATTATTTTTTCCTGCCGAGCGTCATCAAGAAGTTTGGGCGACACATCACTGTACCCTCCCCTGTACTCAGTGACCCTCACTCCCTGTGCGCACATAGCCTTGGATTCCTGTAGTTTCCAGTCAATGTATGTCTGTGGATTCGGAGCTGCTTAAGAAAGTGTCCAATGGAGAGGAGCCCATTCGCCCCATCATGCTCGTTTGGTGTCCATTAATAACTAAGTGATCAAGGATCCTATCCAGTCTGTTTTTGAATGTTCCCAAATTGTCTCTTCAGCCACATCGCTGGGGAGTTTGTTCAGATTGTGACGCCTCTCTGTGTGAAGAAGTGTCTAATGTTCAGAGCAAAACATAAGGGTCAGATCAGGGGCCAAACCGAGATGGTAAATATGGGGAGTTTGTTTACAGAGTTGTCATTAAGGTGTCATTAAGGTGTTCACGTGTCCGTGTGCTGCTGGCTCTCTTCTAAGAGACGATAATCTCTGATGCTGACAGGGATGGAGCAGTTTGCGTTGCTGAGACGGAGCTGTGGATCAGTGGGTCAGAACCGGAGCCGCGGTACAAAGAGCTGCACAGACAGAGTTCATACACAGGGTTGTTGTTAAGGACCTATACAAGTTCAACCAAAACTGCATATTTCTGATAATCAAATACTTCCCAGGGTTACATACAGAGCTCATATTTAGCATTTATAAATTGGGGGGCTGACTTTATTTGGACATTATTAGTTGTGTATCAGAATTATGCATATTTTTAAAAATTGTATACTTCTTTTATAATAATTTGAAAATAATTTGGAACTTGTTTGTGTCCCCCCCAGAGAGACCCGTTTAATGGTACGGGTCTATGTACAATCATCATGTATAATTCTGATTGACAGATTACCTGAAGGAGTTTAATGCTCCCCCAGGCCAGTGCATTGGAATTAAAATGAAATTAAAATATTAAATCCATTTCAGATTGATTGGAGTGTTTTTCTGCCACAGTTTGAGTCCATACAAAATACACATTAACACCTGCACAACTGAGGAACCCACCCAAAGCCAAGTTTCACACACAATTAAGAAAGAAAACAAGCCCAGTTGGGCATGAAACCAATTGAAGGTGGTGCTCAGAGAAGTTTGGTTTGGAACTGATTTTAATAAGAAACAAAGCATATAGTGAAAGCATTTGGCAAAGTGACACAATTTGGCTCAACAGGTAATCCCACAACACATTTATGGGTATAAGAACATAAGAAAGTGTCCAATCGAGAGGAGCCCATTCGACCCATCGTGCTCGTTTGGTGTCCATTAATAACTAAGTGATCAAGGATCCTATCCAGTCTGTTTCTGAATGTTCCCAAATTGTCTCTTCAGCCACATCGCTGGGGAGTTTGTTCAGATTGTGACGCCTCTCTGTGTGAAGAAGTGTCTCCTGTTTTCTGTCTTGAATGCCTTGAAGCCCAATTTCCATTTGTGTCCCCGGGTGCGTGTGTCCCTGCTGATCTGGAAAAGCTCCTCTGGTTTGATGTGGTCGATGCCTTTCATGATTTTGAAGACTTGGATCAAGTCCCCACGTAGTCTCCTCTGTTCCAGGGTGAAAAGGTTCAGGTCCTCAGTCTCTCAGTAGGACATTCCCTTCAGACCTGGCACATACATGCAAGCTAGTTTTGTGTTTCATGTTATTTTTGTTCATGTTAATAAACCACGTACTGAACGTTCTCTGGGTTAATATGTCTTGTGCTTATACTAATGAATGATGACTCCTTTAGCCCTCCCATAAGTCAATATAGGGGACACTTTTTTACACGTGTATGTAGCGTTTTAGTGGAAACCACCCCCATATGTAGTATTTTAAAATATTTTTTTATTGCACATGGTTTATAAGAGGAAGTGCTCATCGATACCACAAAATATACATGACACTGATTACTGGACACTTTGAAGTTCTGCAAACGTCTTGAAATAAATCGCATGCATTCAACTGCAGTTAATAAGAAGGCTATCCTTATGTGAAAAAGTGACAGCGTGCTTTTGGGAAATCAGGTTTAAAGCACTGAGCTACCTCAAAATCAGAGTTCACACACAGATGCTATTGGGTATCGGTCAGCTGACCGCTCTCTCTCTTTTTATCTGATGATAACTTTGGAAGTGCGGAGCCGTCGCAAAGTCCAAGCGCTTCACTACTTCCTCCCAGGCCTCGCAAATATACAGTTACTGGGGAACTGCGGGGCTGACATCGAGTGAAGTCAGATCCTCACCGCTGGGCCCTGGAGTTTAGAGGAACAGATAGCCGACCGAAACTCAGAAAGGCAGATAAGACCAGAAAGGGGAACATGTCTGCTACAGTTGGATGAACTGATTTCCCCCTCCAGCGGATTCCTAATTATAACCAAGAAGAGAGTCAGCCCGGGCACTTCCATGCTGCCCGCTGTCGCTCGCTGTTCACCGTTATTGCAGCAGGATCAGTCCAGTAATGAAGGTCAGAGACATGAACAGTGTCGGTTTGGTTGAAGCTCCAGGACTGGATTAAAGTGAAAATCGGTCAAGGCCCATTTCATGTGAACAGAAGAAGTGATGACTTCAGTAATAATGATAATTATGATTTGGTTCTTCGTGATTGTGTGAAGTATGTATACAGTCTTAAAAGAGAATTGTCTTGTTATTATGTATTTATTTGTTTACTTATGAACAAGGAAATCTTTACCGATCACAGCACCGACACAGAAGGATGTTTACTCTATGAAAAATGTATTAAAGCCACTAACTGCCTTCAAAACACCAAAAGCTTCCACACAAAGAAAACACCAGAGCACAGCTTTCTGAGATACAGGTTTATGAACACAAAATCAATAATAAATAGAGCCCCAAAGCGGCGGGATGCACAGATCGATAGAAAGACTATACCATTATTCATCTGGGTCCCCATTAGCATTCAGAGATCAATAGTATTGAGCAGAGACCTTCCAAAGGTTAGGCAGACGACACGTAAGGACACGGCAGCAACACATTACACCAGCGCCTCTGTTTGAAACGGCAAAGTCTACGAGGTTCTGTATAATATTATCAATGCTCAGTCCTTGGAGCAAATAAGTGTAAGCTAGTAAGGAGCTGGGAATCTTAAGTAATTTATAAAGTGTGTGGGTGTGTTTATCTGCTTTTTTAACAGCATCTAATATCATCTTAATGTTATTATACGACTGGTTATTTTACTGTCAGTTCCAACCCAGACCTTGTGGAGGACCAACAGTTGTCTTTTCTGCAAGAGAAAAAAACAGGAGGTTGACACTGATGTGCAGAAAGTTCGGATATGGAATCAAATCTCGATGGGCTGTTGCTTTTGGTGCTTCCGTTTTTGTCTGGTACTTGAGGACGAGTTTGTGGCGGCTGGAAGCTCTTCCTCTGGACTCTCCGACAGGCCGCTCGTCCCTTCCCATTCGTCCTCCCTTTGAGGCAGCGACTGGACGCTGATGACAGACACCCCCGAGTCTCTGGACAGGGTGGTGCTGGTCTTCGCCTTCAGCTCCCTGAAACCGAGCCTGCCTGGCTCGAAGTGGTCTGGGAAAGCCGCGGACATGTGGTCTTTGCTGGAATCTGAGAAGTACCTGGAATGCTTGGCTCGTCTCAGGGTGGAGGACAGGGAGCTGGCCATGCACTCGCAGGCACTGCCACGCTTGGCGCAGATGCAGGCGCCGGCGGAGTAGCGGGGCGTGTCGTACACGCCTTCGTTGTCTTTGCGCTTTAAGTTTTCCAGGGACTCTCGGCAGGTCCTCATGTCCACGTAGGGTGACCAGGCCGCGTAATCGGACGAGAGATCCACCCCCGACCAGGTCTCCTGGCTCTTGTCCTGCGACACTCTGGATGTGCGCTCCCTGCTTGACAGCGTGTCCTCGTAGTCCGGAGGGGTGTAGTGCTTGAAGAGACTGGGCACGGATGACTGGGATTGGAAACTGGGGACTCTGCTGGCAGGGGAGACCTGGGAGGAAGGTCTCTGTGTCTCATTGACATCCAGTTTGAGAGAAGACTGCCTTGTAGGTGCCGCGCTGTCGATGGGTCCGATATCTACCTTTTCAGGCTGCGATCCATTTGTGTCCCACAACTCATGTGTCCCGTGGAAAGTTACCCGTTCGTAGATGGTATCCTTCTCTATGAGCTTCTTCCAGATCTTTAGAGGAGACAAATTTTGGTTAGCATCATTCCTCAGCCTCATGCTGACAACTCGACACACAGTGGAAGAGACAGAGTATTGTTTCCTGGGACTAGCTTTGATATTAATACAATATCTAGTGTCCTAGTTCTACACAACTGGGGTTTTGTGCATATTTTATACAACATTAATTTCACATGGGAAGAAAATAATGCAAAAGTCTAATTGTATTGAGTCAGCAACATTAATACTGAGTTCTTTATTTTCATATGTCATTCCAGATTATAATCAGAGACGTACTTTCCTGTCATTAAATAAAGTGGTAATCTACTGCAATTAAGTCATCATTAAAATCCGGTGAATTTGCTGAGAAGAACATTTTGTTTCTTTAAAATTGACGTATTTATAGACCATTTATTTATAAACAATTGAAAAGTGATTCTAATATGCTGTAATCAAGCATGGACATTAAGACTCGATCTTAATTACTGACGTGACGTATAGCAACAGTTTACAAATCTTTGGCTGTTGCGGTTTTTTTTTAACTGTGTAATTGTAGACATACCTTTCTGAGTCTCATGGTTAGGAGGACGATGCCCAGCACACTGGTGATGCTAAGAATGACGGCCGCGCTGAGCAAGGCCAGCACCACTATTTCAAACAGGTTGTTGGACAACAGGGTCGGATTTGGAGTTGAACTTTGACTTTGCACAGGTACCTGAAACAGACACACACAATACGACCCTTTAATGTAGAAATCTGAGATAATCTTGTTACTCGATAGTGAGGAGAACTTTCCACCACGTTTCATTATGTGTCACAACCCAAGCACGATGGGTCGAATGGCCTCCTCTCGTTTGTAAACAACATAAGTTCGTTGACATGCTGTCACTCACACCTGTCTGCATCCCGCCCTGCAACGCTCCAGGCTTTTCTAATTGGCTGTGGGCTGTGAAATCATAGACGTTCTTCCATTTTAACGAGTTTTCAAAGTGGTTATACTGGGTTAAAGAGGGGTAAGAGGTGACCCTAAACACACCAAATTACTCGATACTAAACTTCTGCCCTGTACTTTTGACTGTCAATACTTCAATTCCAAAATAAGTTTGAATCTATTTTTGTACCTATTTTCATGAGCTCTTATTCCTTTGCTGACTGAGCTTTAGGAAAATGGACATCAACATTGTTTAGATGCCCACCGATCCCTGGGCGGAGAGGAAGTTGCGTCTCTCGGGTGTGACTGCACAGTGACGCAGCTGTCCTCCACAACATCTGTTAACGAGTTTAACGAGCACAACTGCTCTCCGCCCTGCCATGACGTCAAACAGCACATCTGCTCCTGCTTCTGCTTCTCGGACAGCATCCACGACATTTAAATGTGACATTATTAGCGTTCAGATACTCTCTCGATATTGCATGAATACATTTTGTCCCATTTTTGGTGGTACACGGGTGGGTAGAGATGGAGCAGTAACATCAGGTTAAAGGGTCTGCAGTACTGTAAACACATGCATGTGTATCTGTCTACCTACACATGCATTCATTCAGACATAGCACGGCTCTTCTACATAAGTACATTATGTGAGTTTCCAGATAACCACACTAGCACTGTTTTCACCTCTTCAAAACATGTTTTAATTACAATGTTTCATAAACTGAACAACAAAGAAATACAATGTAAATAACATAAACGTTCTTAAAGCCTGCTGAGTCACTTAATCACTATTAATTACAGCTTAACAGTGTGTTACCAATCAAGTAAAAAGCACTGTTTTCTCACGAGGGCCGAGCAGAAGGACATACAGTGCAGGTCTGCCTTTCTCCCAGAACCCCAAAAAAGGGGAAGCATGCCAGGGAACGTCAAATGACACACAATTTAGGAAGCAATTTTAATATAAACAATATTTCAATATCCCCCTTGCAATATTTCAGTGATTTTTTTAACCCCTTGCCCTCCAGCATTTATAATAATGTCTGTCAAATGTAAGCAATAGTTAATTTAATAAAGCAACACCAATTAAGGATGTGATAAACGAGGTAATAGAAAGGATCTCCCTCAGTCGTTACGTTTAATTTTAACACCACTGTCACACTCAGTCATGGCCATCCACCCTCTAGCTATCAACTTCTAAATAATCGCTAGACATATAGAGAAAATAATCATATCATATCATATTATAGAATATAATCATATTTAACCTGAACAAATACAAGAGGTATTACAAATGACTAACATACATACATACATACATACATACATACATACATATATATACATAATACATACATTTAAAAAACTCTTACCATCAGGTACATCAGGTATACAAATATTATTCTTCCCATTATTTCCTGAGGTGTTTCGAGAGACAGTCCGGCTCCAGAGAACAGGGGTTTTGAGTCTGATTTCGGAAGTTCACGGTTTAAATCTGTGGAAAGAGGAACAATGAAGCACAAACAGCTCACCGTATTCCCCGCGCTTCACTCGCACTGCACTTCCCGTAACGGATGCCTTCTCAGTCAGGTATATCACTTGAAAGACAAGGGATTAAGTTTTGTCCATTAGATTTAAAATCTCACTTTCACGATACAAATCATTTGCCTAAAATGGAAAAGATAAACTTGAGATGGAATTTTCCACTGTGAAAGTTGGAGCAATGCTCGCCCTCACTGCTGGAAGGCCCAGATTGTGAATGTGTTTTGTTTCACTCATACCAACCACACTTTTATATTTCTACATTGAAACACTGAACTTCATTGTCACCAAACCAGAGACCCTTTTGACAAACCTGTTTCAGATCAACCACATGCTACTATTCCTGAGCCACAGAGGATCTTTTTACTCTTACTCTGTTTAGATATTGTAATATATATATTTACATTATTCTCTTGTCAAGATGGTCTCTGGCATTTCCTTCAAGGACTGAAACAGTTTCACAGGTCCTGCTGAAGACGTGGCTGTGTTTTCATTACAGCAGATTGCTATTATTCCTCTCTTATTTGTGACACAGAACATTTCAGAGAGAACATGTGGATCGGAAAGACTTGCTGGGATTTTACGTGTGTATCTGTTGTCTTACTCTCTACACACTGTCTGTGCGCACCTCTCTGAGCACCTGACTGTCACTTTCTCACCTGGAGGCAGTGCGTTTGGGAGAAACCACCCAGGCCTCACGTGTGCCGTACTGAAGCAGTGCTGCTGTGAGGAGACGCTTTGCGGGGCTGTGGACCGGGGCATTGAAGAGATGGAGCAGCAGACTGACTCCCAGTTTCTGTCCTCAGTAACACAGTGACTCTGACGTTCATGGCGCATGTTGTCCCAGTAGGTGGAGGCCGCAGTGCTTTATCACCCAGCTCCCTGGAGAAGCAGCTGGATTTCATTACACGACACCCAAGAATCTGTCTGGATGGGTCCTCCCTGTCCAGAGAGAGAGAGAGAGAGAGAGAGAGATTTTCTATCAACTTCATGTTTCAGGTCTTGGTAGAATTCATTTTGTCCACCTTCCCCTTGCAATAATTAATCTGTCACAATAACTCGTAGCTTCTTTCAATGTAGAGCATACTCCTGCAAAACAACAACACAACAACAACAACAATAATAATCGATAATAATAATAAGAGGCATGTATTTTGTAAAATAACAATATCTAATATGAGTCCCAGTGAAAATACAAAAAGCTGTGTAAAATATGTAATGAATATGTTTAGTCTCCTTACTTTGGGTCGTTCAATTTATAAGGTTATTTTTATCTCACTGTATATAAAATATTTACACTTTTCCACAGGATTCAAACAAACACACGATTGCCTATTTGCGTTTCTCAAAAATGCCAAGACTGTGAAACCTGTTTTTGCCACAAGGGGGCGCGATCGTCTAAATGCACCGAGGAGTTTGAAGATGGTGAGGAAGACCCCTCCCCTATGTGTGAGCCTCTGCGTCTGCACTGACCATTTTCACGAAACATTGAATCAAATATCACACACATACAGCACAAGGGATACAGTGTCAGAAACTTGAAATCGATGAACACCTCCACTAGAAGGCACACTCTGCTCAGACATGTTGGCCAGCAGTCTCCTCCCCCTGCAAATCATGGTCACTTGTTCTTACAGTTGCATTGTCTCATCAAAAGGTTGATACACAACCACTGTACTGTACATATAAATATAAAAGATGAGCCACAGCTTGTGCAATTTTATTGCACATTTCCTTTTAGAAACAGAGTTAAGCGTAAAGAGCTGACGTCAGATGGACTTTTCCTAATTTCCCACGGACCTTTAGAATCAGGATGAGACCGGTGTTAGTCATCCACCGAGCGCCGTGTGTCACGCAATGCTCAGCAGGCAGACGCAGCCTGTGACACGGGGACCTCAGTCATTAGCACTTACCACACCGTTGACTCTGCCAGAGAGTGTCTCAATGGGGTGTGGGTCATGGGACACTGTGTGCATCGCCTCACACTGAGCGTCAATGGTCTTCCTCAGACGGTATTGTTCGCAGGATAAACACACACAGAGATGACAGAACCCGCTGAGGAGGAGTTTGATAAAAATATATCTTTTAATAATGAAAAAAAGACTACAAACAATGTGATTATTGATTTGCTTTGACTGAGAAATTCAACAAATCTTCCACAGCACAGGGGTCAGCCAGTCTCGAGTCAAAATTGGGTTTTGGTCAACTTTGGTCTTTGTCCTGATCTCTATCTTGATAATCTACTTTTTTATGTCTTAATTGTTGTTTCTATGACCTCATGTTTCCAGCCAGGAGGAAATTATATGTCTTCTAAACTGGCCAATGTCTGAATCAAAGTCAGGGATGAAAATCATGACACGTGCTATAGCGTTGGGTGTCAATCCGGCCCCTACAACACAATATGGACTCTTAGTTCAACTCTTAAACTCAGTTTGTCATGTTCTGAGTGAGATCTCCACAGACCACAGCTACTGGGTGTGGAGGAAAAACAGATCCCAGTAAAGCTCCGCTCAGAGTCCGCTCCCACACCCCGGTGATTTGACAGTCCACTGAAGCATGACTTTCGACAGCATCTCTGCATCCAACAGCCCACTCAGCCGAGACACCGCCAAGCCCCCGAAACCAGACAGCCGTCAGCTGCAATTGGAAATGACTGGGCCAGTGCTCTTTGGGACTTCACATACGTGCATACGTTTATTTTAAAGTATTCATGACATTCATCCATGCATAATTACCATTGTCACTGTGTGTGTGTGATATATATATAATGTACAGTATTAGGAACCTGGCTTGTGGTGGACTTCCCTCGCAATCACTTCTAACGAACCTTCCTCAGTCCCATTCAATTACCATAAGGCTCAATTATTGGTTGCCTTCACACAAGCATTGTTGCAAAAACTACCTGGATACAATTTATATTAAAATCTTACAAGCAATATAGAAGCTGGGAAATAACAGACTACATGTTTTACACTGGGCGTGCTGCTTTGGACCCTATGCGTTTGTTTATTCTCAGCCCCACTTGTGCACAAGACAGGACACCATGATTAATGTTAGAAATCTACTCTGAAAACAATGCTAATTAAAGGGAGGAATAATAGAATCAATCATTGGCAAAATGATTAGTGGAAGAGTGCGTGTTTAGAAAGTCACAGAGGTCTCATCGGCTCGAAGCACTTCGGAGGAAAAGATCTGCTTACTGCCGGCTAGAAACAAAAAAACAGAGAAACGCTGATATTGCTTCCTGCTCGGAGGAGGCCCACTGTACTATACGTGCAGGAGTCCAGCTTCTCGTCCGCATCAGTGCTATGAATACACTGCGCTGTTACACCATCGAACTGTTAGACATCAGACTAAATCATTTCATTTTATTCACATTTTCATTTTAAATGAAGCAGCTTTGCACTGATTCACAATTCATTCTGTCAACGTTGTGTGAGGTTGTAGTTTGGCTGTAGTTTGGAGTCATTACACAATCACTTTGTCTGCACGTGTCACTCTCTGGAACCATACATATCAAGAGCAACTATTTTCATTGTGCATTCACATTTACAGTATAAATTGTTATTTTTTTAGTTTTTTGCCGATTCCACAAACTGTTATTTAGGTGTATTTTTATTTTGTAATATGGAAATGTTGTTAAATATGTCCATTTATTATATTTTAGATCATCTTGATAACACTCCCTGGAGTCGACAATTTTCTGTTCCTTTATTGAAATTTTGCCACAACGTCTTTTGTTAGCTGCGATGGCAGTTGGGTACCTGATGTAGTCCTTCAGGGAACTGAACCTTTTCACCCTGGAACAGAGGAGACTACGTGGGGACTTGATCCAAGTCTTCAAAATCATGAAAGGCATCGACCACATCAAACCAGAGGAGCTTTTCCAGATCAGCAGGGACACACGCACCCGGGGACACAAATGGAAATTGGGCTTCAAGGCATTCAAGACAGAAAACAGGAGACACTTCTTCACACAAAGAGGCGTCACAATCTGAACAAACTCCCCAGCGATGTGGCTGAAGAGACAATTTGGGAACATTCACAAACAGACTGGATAGGATCCTTGATCACTTAGTTATTAATGGAGACCAAACGAGCACGATGGGGCGAATGGGCTCCTCTCGACTGGACACTTTCTTATGATCTTATCCCTGTCCTAAACCTGTTACCTGAAAATTAGTTTTCTTCTATTTAATGGGGGGATGAGTTGGCAATTTTAATTTTATTTGCTCTATTAGCAATGTGTTGCAAAAGCAAGCCTTCATATGATGGCAAACACAAACATTACAAAATATGTAGTAATTAAAAGTAAAACTACATGCCTCCGAAATCCAGTCTTTTCTTTCTTTAAAAATAAAAAAATAAAGGTCTTAACCTTTAGTGCAGACTTGTCTAGAACATTAGACACATATATTGCATTCGCCTCAGAGCTGTTAGTGACTCATGAGATGCTTACCTCCAGTTACTGTTGAAAAAATTATGAAAGTTTGAGTTTTATCACGTTGTACATTTCCTTCAGGGAATGGATGCTTGTGGAGGAACTGGTTTACCTTTCGGGTCCCTTGAGGAAGATGAGACCCTGTTACAGGCAGACAACATCACAGGAGACGGGATTAACTTCTGGACACAAATGGAGGAAGAGCCCAGCGCTAAAAATATTTCTGCTGGAGAAGGTCAGATACAGAGGAGATACGGAAGATTTGACAAAAAATAAAATGACTTGAACAAAAGAAATCCAGATTCATACACATGCACATGATTTATATATTATACTCTTAGCAATCTGGCAATGATTTGACATTCAGTACATGTTTATCTGGATGTTAATTGATAAATAACAAACATACAGTTAGGTCCATAAATATTTCGAAAAGGACACAATTTTCATCATTTTGGCTCTGTACGCCACCACAATAGATTTGAAAGGAGACAATTAAGTGCAGACTTTCATCTTTAATTTGAGGGTAGTTACATCCAAATTGGGTGAATGTGCTCCCCCCAATTTTAGGGGCTCAAAAGTATTTGGACAAACTAACATAATCATGAATTAAATTGTGAGTTTCAATACTTGGTTGCAAATCCTTTGCAGTCAATGACTGCCTGAAGTCTGAACCCATAGACATCAGCAGATGCTGGGTTTCTTCTCTGGGTTTCCATGATGAAAATTGTGTCCTTGTTCAGATATTTATGGACCTAACTGTATATGATTTGGTTTCAGCTGTTCTTCTTAAGTTTATGGTTCATGGATGAAGTAGACAATGCAGATGTTTCCAAATAGATATATGTTGCTGTTCTACAATAGTTATTACCAGTTATAACTGTAAATAGAGATCATTAATACACATTAATTAAATGTTAATGTAATCAGTAAATACCATTGCCAAAGAATCAAGAATAAATGACTAACCTTCTGCTAACAACTAACAACTAATGACACAAGTTTGTATTAATGTGTTTATACCTGTGGTTTTAACAAGCAAATAATTGCCATTAAAAATAAAACCTGACCAGAACCATGGGATTCAACTTGTGAAACTACTTGACCTGGGACGATTCCTGAACAAAATCTCTTAATGTGGGCTGTGTGTCCCTTGGTTAAACGGCCTCCTGTTTAATTTGTTATATAGAATTCAAGAAATGCTTACATGTATTACCGTTTGCTGCCTGCCCCACAGTGATATCACTCCTGGGTAGCTGAGATATTCAGCTATCATTTTTGTCAAGCGAAAATTATAAACCCTCGGGCTGACGACATTTGTAGCAGCATTTTCACACGTAGAACAGCTACATCAACTTAGTGGATGTTTTCATCTCCGAAGCTTGCATTCTGGCTAGCAATTATTTCCATTTAGTTTCCCGGCAAGTCTTGTAAACAGGTGGCAATAGTGAGGTACTTAACTTCTCAAATAAAAGCAATCCCTCGGGGAGTTGAAACCCCCTTAATCTTAAGCATATGAGTCACCATCCCGAAAATTAGACTGAGTTGTTTAGCATGATTTTTTTTTCTGCGTAGGACGACTTTGCAATTTAAGTCAAAGCCGTATCCCTGTACACTTGGCAGACGTGTCGCTGAAAAACAAACTTAAGATGCGTGATTGCCTCTGTCTGGCAGGAGTTTAGAAAAAAAAAAGCCACAATCTGAGCCAAAATGTTAACATAATCCTGGACAGAAAAAGGTTTTGTTCTCATCATTGAGAAATGGAGCGAAGTAGTGATTAACACGGGAGCAGGAGCTGCCTGTGTTAGTCGCCATCATCCTCTCCAAAAAATGCCAACCCAAAACACTAGAGAAGCCCAGGGACGGGATCATATCCACCCTTCTCGAAACTGGTCTCACTACGAAATGATGAGAATGCCGAGATATTCGGCCTGAAATATACCTATGAAACAAAGATCACGTTGCTGAAAAGCAAATGCACCAAAGGATACGTTTTGCGTATTTTTGGCTTCCAGCACCGAAATGTTGAAACGTCTTCTGCTTTTGTTAGAGATAAGAGCTGAAAATGCCCTTGATATTCCACCACGCACTGGCATCGTCTCTGCCCGGCTCTTATCATTTCCCCATGATGTTTCTGCTGACCGAGGCTTTCTCTCCCACTGCTTTGTCAGCCTCATCCTATACTATTTCAGGAGGGTTAAAATAAGACATCACATAAATTCCCAATGTGCGTCCTTTCTTATTCTTGGCTTGCATAGTTCGGATTTAATCTGGCTGTGTGCTACGGGTCATTATCATTTTGAAAACGAAACCCTTAACCCACGAGAGAGAATTTTAACAAGGACACAATCAATGGCAGGCAAACATGCGGATACACGGGGGGAAAAGACAGTCCTGCATAAATTATTGATGCTCAAAAGAAGAAAGAACGCTGTGTGTTCTGTGTAGCGGCAGTCCTTGTCCCCCAAGAACATGACTTTAATCTCTATATTAATAATGACAGATTGATTAACCTTTTTAATTCAAGAGTGGGTAATCCTTCAACTACTAATTTATTAGCAAATTAAAACAAGAGCCAAGCAAGATCAGCCAAACATCCTCCTTTTGTTTCTTATATTCTCATGTTCTTCATCACTTTACAGGCATAGGTACTGTGATACTGTATTACTGTATCAAGATGGACAGTACACTCCCAAGCTGCGCTCCTGTTGCTCTGGTTTCCGAGTTTGGCTCGGGATTCCCACAGTAATGTCTCAGTTACTCCCAGATGATGTGTTTTCATTGGATCATGTTTCACTTCCAGCTACGGAAAGGAAAGTGGAAGACAGATAGGAGGACAAACTAAATTGAATTCGTGCCCATATGGCAGGTACCGTTCCTAACAGGCTATCTGGAATGCTCCACACTGAAGCAGCTGTTGGAGTTGGGGGGCTGCTGTAGCAGGTGGTCTTCTTGCAGCTGTGTGTCTGACAGTAACTTATGATTGAGCAACATGAATGGTCCCTCAATCATCCTGCTTTGGACTCGTTTCTTCTTCTGTAGAAAGTACGGTACTTGCCAGCCCCGCGGTCTGTCCTTTGGCTCGATCCCAGCTAAGGCATATGCAGAATGCACCATCGCAAATCAAAGGCTTTCGAATCTCACCCAATTGAAATATACTTTTATCATGGCCGTGTTCCAGACATGCTCTTTGGCTTGGACACGGATAAAGTGTGAAGAAGAACCAATGTAAAACACTAGAAGTGTGTGTGCGAGAGAAAGGTGGAAGGTGATGCCTTTCCGGGCAGCTATGGGTTCAGGTTCCTGACTCCAGATTCACTTCTCACGTTTGAAAGTAGTTTTCTGTTTTAATTTCAGCTCTGACCAATTATAATCAGGCATTTATATTGAGTTGGAGTTTGTGGAAGCAGTGCAAATGTATTGTACATTTATGCAATTGCATGTATTTAGAAAATTAGGAAAAGAACCGAAGTGTAGGTGGGTTTTTTTAAAGATGAAAAACAAACCTCAAATATTTTTTGTACTGTTAGGTCAGTAGTGGAAACTTCTTAATTGTCTGTCTGGGGAGAGAAGCTGATAATATTTTAGCACATCATGCAAAGTCATTTCCACATGGTTGTGTTTCAGCCAAAGATTAAAAGGCCAGTTTTGCATAGCAGTGACCTTCAAATCCGGTCAGAATGTGCTTCTATTCATTTCACCTTGGTGGTCCAGTGGTCCTGGAGCTCGAGGTTGCACTGGGGACAACTGAAACTTGGTAGCATCTTCTGAGTCCTTCCAGATCTACCAGCCAAAGCATGTGAGGTTGACAAGGTAGAGCTATGCAGTATGACCACTGCCTGGATGCAGGAGACAGGGTCTACTGAGCAAGAGGAAAGTGGTTGCAAGAGGACTCAATGAGAAAGAACACAAGGGTCTAAAAATGTGGTTAAACCTATCTGAGATGGCATCAAGGAAGTGGAGAATGGAAAAGCCACATTCAAAATTTGACCTATTCACTAATGGAAAACGACAAACCTATTCTCAGTGGCGGCTTCATTTTATGTTAAGACATTTTTTGGCAGATGCTTCTTATGGTTAGCTTCTTATGGATTGCTAACTGCTATCAAGTTTGTGTTTGTGGTCTGCACATAGCAGGGTGGGTCGCGGATCTGAAATTTTTCCGGCGCTATGTCACGAGGAATCATCAGTGGGAGGAGAGGGGAGGGGAAGCCATGAGGAAGTGGAATACTGTATTACCATGTTCTGAACTCCAAGAATAATTGTGATACAAAGGGGAAAAACCCAATAGTTTTCAATGGGGAGGGAACCACTCATAGTCACAACAATCAGAGTCATTGACCCACTGATACTTGTCCAGTCACTTCAGCAGTCCAGGATCATTTTGTCAAGGAGAAAGAATTTCATAGAGTCCTAGAATTAACTTTACATTTTCGATTCACGTCTCATAACAGTGGAAGCGACGGATGTAGTTGTGCCCTTTTCAAGAACCAGAGGGATGGGTTCTTTGAGTAGATCTGAGGGGCTGATGGGAGGGCGGTGTCTGGAACCTGGCAACGAGACGTCATATTCAGGAAAGAACAGGAAACGGCAGCAATCTCTGTTGAGGGAGCACCTGGTCAGCGCTTTGCTTCAAAGATGTGAAGTTGGTGATCGTCACTGGGCGTCTGCATCGTGAGTTCCCTGTAGTGTGTGTCTGTGTGCGTCATGTTCTGGCCAATAAGGCGATGTCTGTTTTGGCTGCGTTTGCACATTGTCTGTGAGGGTGTTAGCCCAGTGGGCCACATTAATCAGAGTTGTCCAGGGATGAATAAAAGAGCTGCTGTTTTCATCCATTACATCACTCCTCTTCTGCTGTAACGTGTGTCTCCTTGCCTCCTTCTCTTTGGCCACAGCTCGAATAACTACAATGGTTAGATCTTTTCTGAGTTGAAGACTTAAAAAAGGGAGGACAGCAATGAAGTTTGCAACTGATGTCTGAAACAACATATACAGTGTTTCAAACATGTGCACTGCCATCGTGGTTACATTAGTTGGTTTACAATGATTTCCATCAGTGAAAGCCCTGAAGAGAAACGAGAAAGATCTGACACATTCTTATGCAGTAATGGTTGTTTTTTGGTTTTTATTTTTCAGAGATACTGATTCTAGGCATGCACAATGTTTCTAATTTCTCCTGCAAGAATTTGTGCAAGCAAGGCAAGAGGTGATCCACTGATTGTACCCATCCTCCTAATAACCCCACTCTCATGTGTGGCCATTTCCATTCTAACAAACAAACTTTAAGTTCTGGGTCCGATTCCAAGTTTACTAAGCAAAAGCCAACACTGCTAATGAAGCCAGTATTAATGAGATTGAGGTTGTACTGCCTTTAAGTGCCAAAGCCTTGTAATTCTGGTACACAGGAACAATTGATCCCAGCTATACAATTTTATATGGTTCAAAAAGTATCTGAGACTAAAAATATAAGCAGATTATGGAGAACATAATAAACTATACACTGCAGTTCTACCACAACTGATACTATTAACAAGAAAAGCATTTCAAAGTTGACTTTTGGATACACCCAATTCAATCTTTTGAAATGTAGAATTATACTATTAAAAACATCGGCATCAAGGGGCCGGGATTTCACTTGGTTAGATAGGAAAATAAAATTCCTATGAAACAGCATTCTCTGACTTGTGTTTTGCTTGGTTTTGCAACATCATTTGCTTAGTTGATTCAAAACACATCCAAGGGGTAAAATATCAATTGGGAAAATAAAAGGGAGAAATGGCATGTCCTGTTCGAAATATTTTTCCAAGGAAAGCCCCCCCACTGAGGTGTAGGCTTGCGGTGCCTATCAAAATGAGTGTGTTTCAACTAAGCAAGAATTTTTTTTTTGTCAGCGCGTTCACGAAGTCAATACACTTTTCACAGTTCCAGTCTTGCTTGCTGAGAAATTGCTGTGCAAATCAGGAAAGTGCCCAGTGATGGTTATGATAAGAAAGTATTTGAGCTCTTGGCAAATCCCGGACATCTGTGGCTGGCATTGATATGGCCTCTGTGTTTGCGTGAACTTTCTATTCCACAGCAAAAGGAAGGGCCTCGTTCTAGGGATCAATACAGGCCGTAAGACGTCCTCGTCCCGCAAAGACGGGCAATCGTTTAAAAGAGGAAACTGATTTAAAGGTATAGCGTACTCTGCAGAGCCTGGGATTGAATCTGCAAATATAAACAAGTACAGTAAAGCTTTACAGTAAAGATTCAAATTCATGAACAGGAAACCTAATCGTCAGAAAGACTTTTACGGTAGACAAATACCACAGACAGGACATCATTTTGATAAAGGACACAATTGAGAAACACAATGCATCCAGTTTTGGTGGACTAACCTTTTGTTTGTGTAATTGGTCACAATGGGCACCTATTCCTCATGAATTGATGTATGAATCCCACAGGAATAACACATAGATACCTCATGCCCTTCACCTGAGTTCTGCTGTTAATCACATGTATAACTAGGTGAGGGTCAGGGGCAGGGAGAGGGTGACAGGCTGGGTTTGGGGTCAGGGCTTCTACATGTGAGCAACATCAGAACTCTGTGGAAGTGCATTCATGTGTTATTCATGTGGGATTCAGTCATTCATTCTTTGATTTTGGGTGTAAAGTGATACGGTGTAATTTATATGCACTACACGCACATGATTCAGAAATTCCAGTTGCTATCAAGTTTCCTTCAGTCACACCCACCTTTCTGAGGTCAGAGAAATAGCAAACTGGCTGTGCGTTGCGTGGTATGGAGATCTTTGTGCAAATTCAATCACCCCAGAAGTACACATTTTACAAGTGTTTACTTCATGCAATTTAAATCCTAGCGCAACAAAAGCAATTAAACCTGTGTAACTGATTGGCTTTATTTATCATACTGAACTGATTTAAATGTAATGCCTTGACAGTTGGCTCATTCATTCACTTAAAAATGTGCAATTTAAAAAACAAAAACGTTGGCCTTAAAAAACTGTCAGCTGAATTCATAACCAGTTTGAACCAGCATTGATGACTTCCTTTAGATGGAGCAGCTCTGAAACTTTAACAAAATCTTTAGCCAGAATCTTTTCCGTGTCTCCTACACAAACGTACAGACTCAGCCTGCATGTAAAGCTACTTCAATGACATATTGATTTGCTACTATGTGTTCACAGTGCACTTAGAACGTCGGCATTTCGATCTAGTAATTTCCAGTGCTCTTACAAAACATATACACAACTTTCACTGCTCATTCAGCTTCCCCTGGCCAATATCCGATTGAAAACATGACCTCCGCTCCTGCTTCCCAAAGTGAGTGGAAGCGCGACTTCCTCCTCATTGTCCCACTGGCAGCAGAGATGGGTTCTGCTGAAGGAGGCGGGTCGTCCCCCTGCCTCTTTATCTCAGGCGGGCCTCCCCTTGGCCAGAGAGCTTTTTGTCATCACATGCAGATGGCGAACACTCGAGCTCGTTCACATCAAGACAGACAGCGGCGAACGTGCTCTTATCATCCCATTTGAGCTTCCTCGGGAGCTTCCTGAGGCCACCGCGCTTATCTGATTCCCAATATCTGCGCAGGAAAGCCCTGTCATCAGCCAGGCTCCCGTCTGTGGTGCAAGTTCATTGCGAGCCCTGATTAGGAAGCGCCACTGCTTTTTATTGCTTACCAGCAAGTATTCGAGAACAGCTTAATAGGCGAGATACACAACGGCAGAGACCAGAAGGCCCCGCCACTCTGCGCGTGTTATTTCAGCTGGTGCACAGCTGGACACTTTTGTCTGCGTGTGTGTTTTTGATTTGTTTTTATACACATATATATGTATTTTACTTTGCTTTTGAAAAGGTTATATGATTTTAATCAAACCTTACCCTCCCCCCTAAAAGAAAACAAAGACCAAACAACAACAAGAAATGTTCAGGGTCTCTTCTGTGGAGGGATATCTGCTTTTAGTTAACAACTTAGGTAGTTCAATTTTTAATCCATTGAAAAATGTTTGATAGGATTTTATTTCCAGTCCAGGTCTGCTCGATAAAATTGATTTGTGCAGAAGAAAGGGGAAGCACACATTATAAAAATGTTGACAGAAATGTTTCCTTTGAAAACATAAAGAAGGCGCTGAGTCTCTGCAAGGTAATGTGAATTTGCTGTCCAGCGTCACCAAGAAGTTATCAGATAAGTCAGCTGGGGGAATCTTTTGAGAATAAAAGCAGTTACAGCTTCTGGGTTTTCCAAAAAGTGATTAAAAGTGATTAATCTCTTCTCTCTCTCTCTCTCTCTCTCTCTCTCTCTCTCTCTCTCTCTCTCTCTCTCTCTCTCTCTCTCTACTCTCGTGCTGTTATGGTAGAGCAATTCACTTCCTCGTTTTCTGTGAAGAAGGAAACATATCTATGAGAACCAAGGCTGGAAGCTGCCTACAACCAGGCAGTTCACACATCTTCCAGTAAACGACAGGAGTCTCAGTTCCTGAACCTGACGGAGGGGACAAAAGCAAAATTCAAAATGTTACACAAAGTGATGACATGATTAAGACTATGTTTCCGTAATTTGCTGGATTTTGTGATTATGATTATTTGTAGTAGCAGTAGGAATAGCAGCAATATAAATGCCATGTAAATGTAATATTACTTCAATTAAGTCAGGCCTAATTGATCGTGCTTTCGTTTTTCAAGGTGAAGTAACCTTCGTAACTGTAAATGTATTATAATGTGTGACATATCCTCCTGAGACCCAGTAACATTTTTTTTTTTAATTTAAACATTTTTTGAAAAGCCAGGAAGAGGAAGTTTTCAAGAACTCGTTGATGTCTAGGAAACAGAGGGAGTCGATTAGAGGAGTTGCTTCTAACTGGAGTGAGGTTGTTAATGGAGTTCCACAGAGATCAGTACTAGGGCCTGTGCTGTTTCTAATCTATATTAATGATCTGGACTCTGGGATAGTTAGCAAACTTGTCAAATCTGCAGATGATACTAAAATAGGTGGCTCAGCAGATACAATCTCGGCAGCACAGGCTATTCAGAGGGACTTAGATAATATTCAGTTGTGGGCCGACACCTGGCAAATTAAATTCAATGTGGACAAGTGCAAGGTAATACATGCAGGTAACAAAAATGTCCACTGTAATTACACTATGGGAGGAACAGAACTAGATGAAGTAACGCATGAGAAAGACCTAGGAGTCTATGTGGACTCCTCACTTTCTCCATCCAAACAATGTGGGGAAGCAATAAAAAACGCAAACACAATGCTAGGGTATATTGTCAAAAGTGTAGAATTGAGAACAAGGGCCGTGATGTTCAGACTGTACAATGCACTAGTTAGAGCTCATCTGGATACTGTGGGCAGTTCTGGGCTCCACACTTCAAGAAAGATATCGCTGCTCTAGAGGCAGTTCAGAGGAGAGCAACCAGACTTATTCCAGGTCTGAAGGGAAAGTCCTACTGAGAGACTGAGGACCTGAACCTTTTCACCCTGGAACAGAGGAGACTACGTGGGGACTTGATCCAAGTCTTCAAAATCATGAAAGGCATCGAGCACATCAAACCAGAGGAGCTTTTCCAGATCAGCAGGGACACACGCACCCGGGGACACAAATGGAAATTGGGCTTCAAGGCATTCAAGACAGAAAACAGGAGACACTTCTTCACACAGAGAGGCGTCACAATCTGAACAAACTCCCCAGCGATGTGGCTGAAGAGACAATTTGGGAACATTCACAAACAGACTGGATAGGATCCTTGATCACTTAGTTATTAATGGACACCAAACGAGCACGATGGGGCGAATGGCCTCCTCTCGATTCTTATGTTCTTATGTTCTTAAGGTTCCACCCCCAAACATGTGGTATCACAAAAAAGCACAGGATGACCTCTTTAAGATACATTAGGACTTAAAACTGTGGCATGCATATTCTAAAAGATATTGACAAAAAAACCTATGTCCACTACAGTGGAGAAAAATGAATTGCTGAGTCTCAGGCGGCTACAGTAATTCATGGAGTAACGCAATGAAGAAGGAATGGGACCGATGTGTATCTGTGTTGTGTGAAAACTCTGAAGGACACGACAAAGTGAAAGTGGTCTTTTGCGTGTGACTTTACCGAAGCCAGTGAAAGAGACACAACGCTACTCGGCTCCTCTCGGATGACACACAATGCTTCAGCTTTTTTATATAAGCTGGGTTCAATTACAAAGGATTGCCTTAGAATTTACATAACAGTCGCAAACCTTCATTAATGAGTCCAAGCGTGACCCACTTCCTAATCGAGGATGTGCCGCCATTGGGAAACACATCAAAGCACACCGCCATTACTGACCTAAACAATGTGAAAACTGAATCAGAACCATCTTACTGACACTGACAGGCTTCTCTTCTCCTGTGTCGCACGAAAACAGTCACCCAGATCAAACAACACACAACCATCCTGCTCAAACAAACACACAACCGCCCCAACAGACAGACAGAACAAACACCACCACCCCAGCAGACCAAACAAACACAACCACTGCAACAGACCAAACACACAACCATCCCAATAGACCAGACAAACACACAACCACCCCACAGACCAAACACACACATAACAACCACAACAGACCAAACAAACACACAACTACCCCAGCAGATCTATAATAAACATATATAACAAACATATATATATTATTTTTGATTAGAGGAACATTTAGAAGTGTAGGGAAACACCAGTAAAGTTACTCCAGGGTGTCAGACGCCCTAGCCCTGGTCTTGGCTGCGGTCCTTCACCCCCGAGCCGTTCTCCGGCCGCTCCTAGCGCAGTGTGGGGACCTGGGGTTTATCTGATGTGTTTTTTGGCTTCTGTTCCTCCTCCTGTTTGCCTGACATTAAACTCCATTAAACCCACCAGGACTCGCAAGCAACTCCAGATCATTGACCCATTTTTTTCCTTTTCTTTTTTTAATTTAACTTTTAAATACAGAGGCACTGAAGGCAGAAACCCCCTGTGACTAAATCAATAATGGTATTTATGTTAAACTGTGTTACTTGGCCAGAGAGAGAATGCTCCAAAAGAACAGAAAAAAAATCCTACAATCCTCTTAAATAATAATTGCAATTACTCCCCCCAAGTTCGCAGTCACACAGTGAGTCCGAGTCTTGCCAGAGATTTTAAAACAAAGGATTTCCTGTCTTCGAGTTGTCAGGCGAAAGTGCTGCATGGCGCTGTTGTTTCATCCACTTTGAATGACACATGTTTATATATTAATTTCTGGACCTCGGAGACACCAGCAGTGTGATTTTAAATATAGGCAACACCGCACTACACTCCATGCTAACAACTTAAGGGACTATTTGTACAATTACAAAAAATTATGAAAGGAAAATAAATAAACTGTCACGTTGTACATCTTTCGAGTGGCTATAGAACCGATTCCTTGGCGGTGGCGAATTAGGAGAGCCAAGAGGTTTTTCAGCTCTAGAAAAACAATGATTGATGTTGCGTTGAGTTTTTCCTTGCGCTCTCTATCATTGTGTTGTCTCACAGAGATGGTACTAGGTCACAGACACAGCTGTACAGATAAGATGTTCCCATCAGCTTCCTTCCCTAATGTTCATTCAGAATAACAGGTTATATTTCGTGAAAGACGCCGATCAAGGTTTGCAAAAGCATTGTTCCAGACCATACTTTTTATTTTCTAAATACGTTTATTAATGTTTTTTTAATCAAATGCTACACCTTGGAACTTTAAACAACATTTGCAATGTGTGTATATTTGAATTACTGCACTTCCTGAATGTGTGTTTCTTTTTATTTTAATTATGCATCTGCAATAGAGCAATACACTTTTCACACGCATGTTTTTCGTGTGTCCATGTGTGAACTGAATGCACAGCGCAGGCAGCTCCTTAGTTTATACAAAATGTCTTTCAGAAAAGCCTCTGTGCTGGTCTTGGGATTTCCCATGGACCACCAGCTCATCCTAAAGACACCCTGCGCCGTCCAACACCCAGATTAATGGACCGGACCCCCTACTAGAAGCACTGCTGTACAAATATGACTTATAGTACCCCTGCACAATGAGTGTGTTTTCAGCTGCTTCAGAAGAATGAGTGGATCTGGATTCTCAGAGAAAGGCATCTGATGAAGGCATTTATCTTAATTTAATTTACCAAAGAATAATGTTACTTAAAAGGAAATAAAATTATACTAGCTGTGTTATTTTTTAACAAATACATACTTGTGCAAGGGGGAAAACATCTTTCGACTATAAAAAAAGTAAGACAATCCAGGTGAACCAATGAATGTTTCGGCATTCACTCTGGACACAGAACAGAGAAGAGGAAAGCTAAAACTTCTGGTAATTACAAATGGAAACCCGGTGAGAGTGGTGTCTTTGGGTTTGTAAAGGGGCTTCATCCATCTACCTGCCAGCAAGTACTAGGCTAATAATGTGTGATTGGCGGAGAGGTTGAACTCTTGATTTGATCGGGGGGCGTGGCTGCTATAAAGCTGCCAAATAGCTTCTTGCGGTCTTTCAGAGCCAATCTGCAAAGACATGAATGAAAGGAAAAGGGCCTTGAAAAAGCTCAGGACAACAAGAGAGAATTAACCTCCGGCAATGAAACAGTACAGATTAAGTTGTGAAATGTGAGTGTTCACTCAGACAGACGTGTAATGATTAAAGGTCTACTGAGCAATTTTCTTTAAAAAAAAGTATTTATTAGTATTTAGAAGACGTATTCCTCAGCGGACCTTTAAGAAAAGAGACTCAGCACATGTTGCACGAAACTAATACTCAGTGGCTTATTGTAAAACGTTCACACAGGCAATCCAAGTGCTCGTGTTGGGATTGAGCGCTGGCACTAATGACGAGGATTAGGTCTCCGTCTGTGCAAAGGAATTGTTTCGCAAAATAATGGCCAGTGAAGGTCTGTCAGAGAATTCATAATCATATCCTCTCCATCTATGTCCAGCGTCCATGTAGTGTTTATCACGGATGCGTTTTCCTAATGAAGAGTAGCGATGGTTTTAAACTTCATTAAGAAATAAACTCAGAAACTTGGCAAAGACAACATAAAATAACCGCAATTTGTACAGTGAAGTCATGTTAAGACCCTACCTTGAAAATGTGCATTTAAATGAATCAATACATTAATGCAAACCTACTGAAATGTATTTTGTATTGATTGTATTACTGCACATTTGAAATGCTTTATAATGCTTATTGCTGCTAAGAAACAAAGAAAGTTGAAAGTTTTCCTACGGACATACTTTGCTTTAATTTGTTTTTAGTAATCCGTGGTCTGTATCATGATTGAATATACAATATCTCGCCATGCTTTACAATGATTTAACTTTAATTCCCTACTGTTGACTGTAATTTTACATAATAAACTACAGAAGACAGCTGACAAAGACCTCATTCATATTTTATTGTTATTATATATGATTGTTATGGCTTTTTGCAAACAACAGAACAAAACACAATTAATCCAGCACCAGTATTGAGATGATATGGAGACTCGGACTACAGCCTGTTTAGGAATAAATCTCACATTTATTCCAACTAAAACCGCAACTGCAAAAACCAACTAAAGAGATGTTGGCGATTGAATTGGGCAGAAGACGGGATAAATCAAAACAGCAACACATTCCTAAATGTTTTGAAGTTTACAAATCCCAACACAATGATATGTTAGTAGCAACTGCTCTTTAATCAAGCTCTCTGTCTGCCATTCTTCCCATGACTTGCGTGTCTTTGATTCAGTGAAACGAGTGTAATGTGAAATTAATGTGTGTGAGCAGACTTTAGTATACATAAAGGAAATATTCAATGACACGCATGTGAGAAAATTTGTTATAAAAAGCAACAAGGGAATCTGCAAAACATGTGTGTGGAAATATGCGTTTAACAAAAGGCAGTGAGGTTTGGGAAATTATAAGGGAACAATCAGAACCAGAAAGACATAATGAGTAAAACAAATGTACACAAGTGTAAATTACAAAGTGCCCAACAACGATGCCATGCAGGAATTAAACAAAACCATCTGCAACGAATCCCAGCGATCTTTACATCCCCCCAAGATTTAAAAGGTGTCACAGAATAGATATGAATACATGCATGCAAAAAATATATTGATTGACATTAAACTCTCACATACTGGTACTCAAATTGACACCCAGGTGATCAAATAATCGAATAATCTCCTTTTTTGTCAAGTGTGTTTGTTTCCAAAAGGCCTCTTCAGTTATACAAAAATAACATCATTATATAAATTAGTACTGCTGTCACCTTGTAATCAATGACTGCAGTATAGCACGGTAAAACCACAGTATAGCGCAGAAAGATACGGAGCATTTATGACAGGGCAGAGAGAGGGATACACAATATTGGCAAATTCTCAACAGAGAGAGAGAAGTAATCAGTTCTCAGGGCTGAGGGCTGAGGCTCCATATTACCATACAGCCAGTATTTACAGGCCTAGGCAGCGCTGGGGCACAACAAAAATGAATTTGAGGACACTCTCCAATAATGTGAAGTATTTAACAATGGATTACATTCCTAAAGGCCAGTCCATGCTTGTTCGCGCTGCAGAATGAAACGTTGCTGTCAAAGAAATCTGTGTGTTGCACAGCAAAGCTCAATTAAGGAATGACTTCTATCTGGATTTCTGTTCACTGGGTTTAAGTTGATTTACTAACCCAATCCTTTAAGATATGATAATAAGATTAATATAAAGTTGCTATTGCAGAATCAGGAAATATTTTCTTATACCTCATGTTGCTTATTACTTGAACAATGGTATGACTTTCACAAGACGAATGATTTGCCCACACGTGACCAATAAACTTGCGGCAGCATTTACTTCTCATTGGGCCAACTTTGATCAGTTGGCATCTTCACAAACAAGCACATGGAAGTAAAGTGAACCCACATTGTGACCTTTTCCTCTGAGAAAGCCAGGGTCTATCCTTCAGCAGAATGTAACCTTACTGTGGAGGTTGTATGACTCAGCTTGTCGCCTACAGAAATGTCTTATTAATAGTGATCATTTTTACTGATACTCATACACAGTTGGGCCCGCGGACGCACAAAGTCCTTGAGAATATAAATAGCAGCTTGGTGCTTCAGGGTATATTTATTTCCCTTTGATTTGTCGTTATTCCATCTCACAGAGGATTTAAAGGAAACATGTTTATGTGTTTTTTTTACAGCCAGTGCTCTTTATTTAATTACTATTTCTGCCAGTATAAAATGAAATCACATCTGTATAAGCTTAACAAATAAAATAATACTTTTCTTGACTTAGTGTTATTGTAGTACAGGTAAAACTAAACATCTAGTAAACCAGCACACAATGTTTTGTATTTTTACTTTGTGCAAGTTGTTTCTCTCACATTTCTTTCTCTTTCAAAACAAGAGGATCGCTTGGAAATCCTGTTGTGTCTGTTCAGCTCAGAAAAGAAACAAACTATTGCTTTTGAAGGAGAAAAAAATGCACGCTTTTTAAAAACAAGTTATTCTTCATCATCAGCGTTATTGTTAATAAATGTTTGTCACCTACTAGGGCAAACAGTTCTTATTGAGAAGTCAGGCAGCTGGCGAGACGAGCGCATTGATGTCAGAACTTGTTTTTTCTCTTTCAATCATCATAGATCACATGAGAGAAACCAACCAATCACAGAGCATTTCCAAACATTCCCATTCCTCTTATTTTGTGTATAAATGTCACCCAGTGTGTAACATGATTGATCTAAAAAATAAGTACTGTAGGTCTGTCACAGATAGTCACAGAACAAAACATGTTTAAATCAGGAATTTGAATTTTACATTTAACAGATGTGTTATTTTCCCTGTAAAGGTATTCTTTGTTGTTTTCTTTATACAACCTTAAAGCTGTGTATTTATTTGTATTATGGATAAATATATGGACTATGATATGGATCACACATTTGTAGCGCATATTAAAAATAAGTATTTGTCTCAAATGGTTTGAGAGCCGGTAAACAAACTGTCTTCCTTCATTTGCAAATTTACAACAGGTTATTAAGCAGAACATGTGAGACCTAAAGTACTTTATGCAAAGGTCAGTGTGTGTATTAAAGCACACTTACACCAACAGTATAGAGCTGTACACATTTCACCCCTGAGCCTCACAATGTGAACAGGATGACTCAATGTACTGTTCTCTGTACCCACAATGCTGCCCAAGCTATCATTACTCTGTCTGTCAGTCACTAAAAATACACTTCAAATAAGAGGGCTTTTCAGAAGATACTATAAGCAGGTTCTGAACAAACACCTCACAAAACAGTCTTTAAACTACTTGAAACCAGCAATTTACAGATATCACTTTCTCTCTTATGACTATTCAGTTGGACTATTTCATTGTTTTACTTCCTCAAAAAACTAAACAAAACAAAACAAAAAAAACACAACAGGGAACTTTCCAGAGCAGCCAGCCGAACAGAGGTTTAAATCAAACAGAAAATGATCACCTGACCTTAACCTTTACATTTCAAAGCAATTACACAATACCACAGGTGAACGATAATTTAAATACTGAAAGAAAGCTAAACAAAGAAACCAACAATTAAAACAAACCATCAATGTTTACCTGACATGTAAACACATTTTTGTTCTCAGAAGTTTGAAGAACCCATTCTGGAAGATTTTGATTTATTTATTTCCCTGTTCATGTTCTGTAACCCCACTTTAGAGAAATCATTTACATACCAAATTATTGCACAGCTGTTTGTAATGTTTCGGTTTATGCAGCAAATGACTAGTGGATTACAAGTTAATTTTCATTTTATTCTGCTTTCCATTTTGTCACGTCTCAAAGCACAGCAACAGTCTTGGTTTGACCAAGTGTGCCCCTCACTGCCATCTGCCATCTCCCATCGCCCTCCACAACGATATTGTAATTCAGTTGGCAAAATCATGAAATGTCTGTGATCAGTGACAGAGCCACGCCCTATTAAAGTCCTTATGTAGTGCTAATGTGTGTGTGGCAGAACTGCAAAACACACAGAAAGAAACAACAATATCTGATAGTGTGCAATTGTGTTTCTGGAAGATTAAGCAACTCCACTGCATTCTGGGTAATTGTGTTGTGTCTGGGCTCTTGCAATTTCAATATTTACAAAACAGAAACATTTTTAGGTATCATCTTCAACATCACAAGAACAACAAACAAATAAACACAGACACACGAACACCTGCAAGAATACAGTGTCAGATGTAACACGGTTCCTCTATAGTTACAGATTTGGAAACAAACAAATGTTTGCTTGTGACAATTTGACTTGACCGACTCAGACAAGCGCATGTAGCTGCAGTAAGTCGTGCTGCCCCGGGACATCCCACTGGCCAACCCGGCTGAAACGTGCACAGCGTGGAGCGGCTTTTGGCGAAAATCATTCACCCCTGTAAGGTCACAGTTACCACTTCTGAAATCATGACTCATGATATAAATGTTCCTTAATGCTCAAAGTAACTATCCCCGAGTCACAAAGTGCCAGAGTGGTTCATGTAGCCGACTCACATGCATCGCCCAGCTTCTGCACTCAGCTCAACTCCGAACTTCAGTTTCAGCATTTGCATTTGAATCGGTCTATGACACACTCTTTACACCCGGGTTCCATATAAGCAGGAATTGCTCTGCCAGTGATTTGAGTGACATCAACAAATCAGTCAAGTTCGTCAGCTGAGCCCCAGGGGTTTTCCTTGCTAATAAAATTGTGTTTAGAGTCATCATTATGCTGAAATAACAACCCTTCACCTAGGAATCCCCTTAATAAACATATTGCACAATTGTGAAGAATGGAATGACATTATTTTGACTTGTTATTTAAACTAAACCCCCTGTCAGTAAATCCAATCCATGAAACAGCCACCCCTTTGTATACTGTAGTTATTATGGAATTTTTGTGACAATTATTATTTTATTTGACTCTTTTTTCCTTTGCCCATTCCACTCCTCCCTATCGCTGCTTTGACCATTGACTGATAGTGTCCTCCTCCGAAGACATGATGGTGAGCTGCAACTCTAGCGGTACAAAAGGTCCCTTCTTTACGGTCTCAATGTCAAAGGAGCAGCTGTGATGAAGCATGGTGGAGGTCAGCCTGCTCTCTGAAGCCCACATCATTACTGTACTTCGTCTCCTTCCTGGGGCAAATCATGAAGTCACTGTACAATGCTCTTCAGTTGGGTGAGGCCCCTCGTCCGGCTTGATCATGATGTTCACGTCTCCTTTGTCTCAGTTATTCCGGAAAGATGTCTCCAGCCTTCTGGCTGAGAGGGTAATAATTCCACGGGCTGAACAAATGGCAGAAAGCGATGGTCTGAGGTCAGGCGAGTCATCGGAATTGGCTCTCAGACTTAAAATCTTGTAGATGGCGCCACATGCTATTTGAATGAGGACGGAGGAAGATCCTTTCCTGAAAAAGTATCACTGTTGCACAATCAGATTTCCTTCCATGCCACATGTGTGCGGCCTACATGCACTTTGTATAAACAGTTGAGCATATTGAAGTGTCTTTTGTTGATCATGAGGATAAGTGATATCTTAAGGTGATTGGCTGACCCCCAGCATCTGAAAAGCCCCTAATGAATACAATCCCAGTGCCAATTATTTTTTCATCAATGTTAGACTTTCTTTGCAAAAGAAAATAAAAAAAACACGGTGCATCAGGGATGTATATAAATGGAAGGACGCTGCTGCCAAGCGCTTTCCCATATGAAACCAAAACAAGGTCAAAAGCAGTTCTGGATTTAGGCATAAGCTAAGTAAGCTACAATTTAGAGCCTGACATAATGGGAGGCCTTTAAATAGGAAAACTAAATGTCAAGTTTTACTGTGGTGCAAAATTCAGGAGAAGGAAAAAAGACTCTTTAAAAACAGACATTATCCTTCTGATACGACAGACTTATACTGATAGGGTTACAGATTTATTTAGCATAGTGAGTGTGTATTGAAATTGAAATGTCATTACAGTCTATTTAGCACCGCTGTTTCGTGATCGGTGCACAAGAGATCGTAAATACGCTTCTGGAATCAATTATGACATTTATGTAAACAGTGGCTTGTTATTCAGTAGTGCAATCAAATAAAAGGTTGTCGGATTAAAAACAAACGTGGTTTAAAGTCATTTTTGGGTTTTAAGTTAGTTTTTACCTAGTTATTAACCCTAGGTATTTCTGTAACACACTTGTTTGGTAATGAAACCTCTTAAGACAGACATGGCTTAGGTCCTCAGCCTGTGAGAATCCAGAACTGAATAAAAGTGTATTTATATATGACATGAATGAACTGGATGTGCATTTTCTACAACCATGTTTTGATGTTTCTGTACCATTATTTGAAATCCTGCATTTCTTTCAGAAGTGGATTGAAATGCTTTGTCATGATGAAGTGCTCTGTCAATTGATTTTGTTTCTTTGTTTCTAGTTATTTGCACACATCTAATAATGCAGCCTGGCTTCATGTACAATTCGGTCTGTTGTCATGATCAGATGGAAACAGGAGGAAACGCATGCCTGCCCTGCACAGCCCAACATGCTTGTGTTGACTGTGTGTGTGTGTGTGTGTGTGTGTGTGTGCTCTTCTTTCTCAGTGAACTTCAACCTGCTGTCAAGTGACCAGCTGAGGACAAGTCACCTCGGTGGGAGATGTTTGCTCCGGCGGACCTCCGCTCCGTTCCAGTTTGCATCTTCCTCGGCCTCATCAGTCACGCTCTCTTGAAGACTCCGGGGCTGCGTGAGCCGAGATCAAACACCGAGCGCATGGTGGTGAGAGCTGTGATGGGTGCCGAGGCAGAAAGGGAAAGTGAGGCGAGGGGAATCGATGCTCTGATTAACACGTGGTTCAGGGCCGAGGCCGGGATGACATGTTTGTGGCGGAAGGGCACATGGGGATCACCTGGAGAATGCAGATCGATGCACTGTTTAAAGAGCAGGCGGTGAGGAAGCATCGCCCACTCATTTGGTTTAAACTGGATTTCCAAAGCTCTGTTTTTCCCTCAATAATCAATTACTTCTCGTGAAGGTGCACAGAGTACATCACAGCACTTTGCTAGCACTTGTAGGTGTACATTATTCACCTAAGTCCACACTTCTGGCCGTGTTGACTCACTGTATGTGTAGGAACAAGTGACTCGAGGATACACAAACAAGTCTCACCTTGGTTACCCCGTGCTCATGGAAAGTGCAGCTCAGACGAGGGCTGTGGAGGCAGCTAATCTATTATGGTGCACATTTCCGGCACAGGTAGTTTGACTGCATCCTTAATTCAGGCTAGTCTCAAGTGTTGGCTTTGTGCTTTCTTTGAGGTGAGAAAAGCATTGCATTAGAGTTGTGGTGTGCTGTGACCATCAACAAGGCATACATTCAACAGAATTATAGTTATTCCTGCACAGATACAGTACTGTGCAAATGTTTTAGGCACGTGTGAAAAAATGCTGTAAAGTAAGAATGCTTTCAAAAATAGACATGTTAATAGACTATATTTATCAATTAACTAAATGCAAAGTGAGTGAACAGAAGAAAAAACTACATCAAATCCATATTTGGTGTGACCACTGCATAAACTCAGTATGCCCAATAATTCTATAACATATTTTTGTCATGTCGGAAGGGAGAGTCTGTCCACCTCATCTTTCAATTGATTATGTAAAACATGACATTTTGTCTAGGGGCCCATTATAATGTGTGGCCCTTCGATGTAACTCACTGAGCTTCTGCCCAAACCCAGCACTGTGGGCCAGACCTCCCAGAGCGCAGGTTCTGACCGATGACACACACACCAGTCATCGATTATCCAGCATTTAAGACAAATTTGTAGTAGATATTTTCCCCCTCAATGACAGTTGTTTGAACAGTACATATTTTAAACATCTAGTGAAGGAAATATGCTGGGAAAAAACTTACATTTGTTGGCAGGATGATGTTTTGTTACATTTTTGTTTGAGACTTCGGTGGCACTCCGGCACACTACCACTAATGCACAGCTGTGTTTGGTTTTACGGTGAACCATAATTTAAAAAGCATGCCCATATAGAATATTGTTAATCAGCAAGAAATGCATTTTATTTTAGTATTTGTGACTTTAAATTGGAGCTTTCCTGTTTTATTTTAATTTCACATATACACATACACACACACATATATATATATATATATATATATCTCCGTGTTTCCGTGGGAAATCCCTTGCATAAAGCTAATTGAAAATGCAGCTTTCCAACAATATGTAACTTGGTTTGATATGGAACTAATGCCTCTGTGGCACAATCTCAGTTTTGACCAGATTCTCATATCGCTTTCTTTCTGGAAAACATTGAATTTCCCACGCACCTGCAAACACTCTGACAGTTGTGGTGTCTCGTGAGAGGTATTATGCACACAGTCACAATGATATATTACTGATTACTTGTGTGGTTCTTAATATTAATACTGTCAAAAATAAATAAAAAACAAAAAATAATCCATTGATACGGTCAATATAGATGTTTAAATGTACACTATGGCCAGATGCGTTAAAAGGCCACTCAAATTGCTACATGCTTATATGTTCAAACAAACACAACTCCAAGGCTCTGTGAAGCGGTGAGCTACACAGAGCCCCCCCACCCTGGGCTGGACATCTGTTCGCTTTCGAAGACACTGAATTCATTTTCAATCACACCAGTTGCCTTCCAAGCCATTCCCACCAGGGACGGGGACGAAGCGCAGGGTAACTAACAGTCAAACGGCCTGGATCCCACTTGGAGAGGGGGCTGGGATTGTAGCTGCAGGGAGAGGAGTGGTGGGGGTGTGTATGTGTGTTTATGTGTGTGTGTGTCGAGGGGGAGTATCGGACAAGTGTTAACAGATACAGGAATTAAAGCATGGCAGCTATACAGAACATGTGTAAGAGATATCCTCTTGGATGCCGATTGGGACCATTTAGCACAGAGAGAAGTTGTGCATCGCTTTTGTGCGTCTCTCTCCCAGGCAGGAGACGCAGTGCTCCGACACCCGGCCAGATGTGGATCACATGGCTCGGATCTTCTTGCCTGCAGCACTTGCTTCTTGCTTCACTCCTCCAGTCTCAGTGACCCTGTTCTCTTGACTTTAAGCAGTAATAGAGACGGGATTGTGAGGTCTTTTTAACTCGTCATGATTTAATTTAATAATCCACCGTGGTGCCAGAGAGTTGAATCCAAATGTCATCCTTCTTTCTTTTCTTTTTTGGAAGACAAACAACATGCACTTTCTTGGGACCGATTGTTGCGTACGTTGTTTGCATGATGCAACGGATGACACAGCTTTGGAGTGGGCTGTGGTGTTTGTTGTTTTATGTTGCTGGTTTTAATGACGCTCGGTTCATTATGTGTGTAAGGCTGACAGCAGCAAACCAGCACGAAAGCAAAACAGAGCCATTACAACCAAAACAATTGAGAAAGTCTCGAAAACCAGTCACATTTGGACCCTACAAATGTAGCAACAACTGGCCTGTATTAAATCACAACTTCAGACCACCTGACAACTATAAATTGCTCACACGATGTGTAATGACAGCTTTCTGTTAGTGACGATGCTTTCTGCATTGACCCAGGGGTGGTTCATTCAAAGGACACACTATTCTCTCTCCTGGATGGATTCACACACACACAAACACAGACACACACTCATATGCCCATAAAATGAAAAAAACAAAACACAAAACATGAACTGTATATTCATATCATTACAAAGATGGCTTTGTTTTACAAATTAATTAAAAAAAAAATGGTCAGGGGCCACATTCACAGAAAATTGAAGCCACCTGCTGATAGAGAACTAAACATCTGTACTTCCTGTGGCTTTATTTCATTGTCAGATGTTTCTATCTTCAACTTGAATATATAACCGCACAAGCACAAGTTAGTAGTTTACTTCTAGCGGTTGTGTCAAAGTTTTGACGTCACTGGTCCACATTGGTCAGACCTGCATGTTGATCCTGCAAAAAAAAACTGAAACATGAAATTGACGGCCTTGGAATTTTACAGGAACCACTGACCGCTGTCAACCGTACTACGGAGTGCCAGTTGGGACATGCAAGTTATTTCTTAATGCGTGTTGCTAGTGCAATTATATATTAAGGCATGGTACTAATGATTTCACTAATTCGATCATATATTTAATATGTATGTAGGCTACAAAATAACAACAACAAACAAACATACAAAACTTCAGTCTCTTACCGAAGAGAGTGACCATATAATACCCAATACAGTTAGGTATTGCACCCAGTTTTACCTACCTCAGTTTTGGCCCTCCACCACCTAGCACATGTTCAAGCTACGTCAATACAAATACACCCAGTTCAAATAACTCTAACCCTAATGACAAGAACAATAACACAAATTTGATCATTACACATTATTGTTGTCTTTCATCTTTATTATAAACCATGCATTTCAGTGTCCACCGGGGAGACTTTTCAATAAGCAATGACCTGCTCTAAGACATCCCATTGTCAACAGTGTCTACTCAGCTTACACACAACGTTGTAGTGAGGTTGTGGGTTGGTTGAGGCCAACACTATGTCGCCACAAGGTTGTAGTAACCTGATTTTGTTAGCTGGGTAACTCCACCCCACACGAAAAAACTAATATATCCAATCATAGGCGTAGGTTTAGGGGCGAGAACGTTAAACTGTCCCGCCCAATAATGTGTTCCCAATCCCAACTTCATATAAGTAGTGGACCTGACCCTCCACAACTCCACAACTACATGCATGAACCCCCCAATCCTGAAACCAACCCTACCCCACTGTATACAACAAATAAACACACCACACAACTCTACATGGGGACATCCTCACTCACTGAAAGTCAGTTTTGTTTTCAAGTTTACAACTGGGGTAGAGTAGAGGTTAGAGGATGGTAGGTGCCCTTTATACTGGGAAACACTGGTGTTGGCATCTCAAAAGCACTGGCTGTGTCCTTATGCATCCCATTCAACACCTTGTATTGGTCGCTTTTAACCTTTGGCATTCACTAGGGGTCGCAAGAAGTCAGAAAACCAATCTGACAGCCAGACGGATGAACCTGCAGCTGCGTCCCGTCACGACCCGCCCAGTGCGCCGCTATTGAAGCACAGCGCTGCTCACACTTGTGCGCTCCTGTGTCCTGTGTCCTGTGTCCTGTGCCCTGTGTCCTGTGTCCTGTGCCCTGTGTCCTGTGTCCTGTGTCCTGTGTCCTGTGTCCTGTGTCTGCTATTGGTGCTCACCTTGTTTCACATCGCCAGCACTCAGTGATTATGAAACTGGAAGTGGAGGTGGAAGGAGGATCCGTGTCTGTGGTTTGAGGAAAGCGAGGTCTCTGATGTGCGATTGAAAGCCTTCCTTCTGTCCCGGATTGTTAGGAAAGAGAGACTGGAGGTTATAATTACATTTCCAAATACTGTCACAAGGCAACTGGGTAGCAGGCGACTCTGTCAGTAACTTCAGAGACAAGCAAAGTGACAGACTGTGCTAGTCTCCTCCCCGGTCTTCCCTTCTTTGTAACGGCTTTCCTCCTTTTCACCCACTTCCATCCTCTGTGACAGCCTTTCTGCGGCCGTGTAATTGTCACACTGTTTTTAACAGCCACCTTCAGTGCGTTGGGGGTCCCCTTGAGAGAGACGGTTACTGTATCAAGACATAGCACAGGCGTCCAGTGACAGAAAGAGCAAGCACACCCCCTCGCACATGAAGGATCATTATATCTATTTTTATTTGCTGCATTATTGTTTTAAACATCCAGATAGAGATGGCATATGTGTAATAAACCCAAATAAAGCGAGCAGCAGCCCGTGCGCTCCGGGTCGGGACAGCCGGGGGGATTGGCGGCGTGACGTCACCGCGCACCTTGCCGAGAGGACTAATCTCCCCAGGCGCAGGTCCAGTGCGCCCGTCTCACTGGGGACATGGGCAGGTTTGGACACAGGCAGACGGCACCGGGACACGCAGAATTGGGGTTATTACTGCTGCTGAAGAGCTGCCGAGACCTGGAGGACATGCAGCCGCCAAGGAGCCAGAAAAGTCGCGCTTTTGCTGCGCACAGCTGAGCCCGGCGCCCGGTATGTATGCGGGTCGAGCCGCTGTGTTCGGGCGCTTAGGCAGAGGGACTGCAATCCAGCGCAGCGTGAACTTGTATTGACCTGCTGTTATTTCAACAGGACATGTATTACATTAAATATATAGTTTATTATCCCGGAGATTCGTTGACACAGAAACCACAAGCGCAATGCATCCGTCTTCAGTTGCGCGAAAAAGGAATAATGATATTTTCTTTGGAAGTTGCAAAACCAGGGTACAGGCATTTTAAATACTTGTGGCTTAAAAAAAAAGTTGTCTTTGTAGTATTCACAAAAAGAGTAACAGTACCGGTCTGTGATGACTCCATAGTGCCGTCCCAGGGAGATCCCGCAGATTGACCTCCTAGGCTGAGCCTGGTTACAGCTGAAGGGCTCACAGCAAACTACAGCAATACACATGACAACAACAACAACAACAACAACAACAACAACAACTCGGCAATCTCTGTGCTTTTTGCATCATGGTGGAAATGTTCAAAACCAGGCAGACCTGCAGAGTCTTGCGCTCCTGGGTTCGTTTTATATCTGATCCTATTGAAACACATGTACCCGCCCTGTGTCCCTCCCACCCAGATACCCCGGCATTGACAGATACGGGTGGAAAGTGGGATTTAAAAGAGCAGGGACGTGCGAGGTAGGATAACATACTGGAGGGCCAGCTGAAATACATTTTACGATAATGCAAATTAAATACATATAGAAATAATACACTCTTCCTTTCCATTCAATGTATCCATGTGTCTCTTAGTGCTTCCCAGTCTGTTATTGGGATGCTATGAATTGGGAGGAGCATAATTTAGTTTGGAGAGGGAGAGCAAGAGAGAGAGAGAGAGAGAGAGAGAGAGAGAGAGAGAGAGAGAGAGAATATGTATAGCATAACTTTAACTCTATTTCAAACTATCTATGCATCTATTTATGTATCTATCTATGTATCTAAAGCCTGACTGGTACGTGGTGGAGGGTAATCTGTTCAGAAACAATGAAATGTGTTAATGTGTCGAAAGTAACACCCGCACAGTGCCTCACCCCCCATGGCCGGGGCTGTAACAGGAGCCGCTGCGGGGCTTTATTACTGGAGTCTCACCTAGATGGGAGCTGCCCCTCTCTCAGCATCCGGCACTCTTACACCAGGGGGCTACAGTTGTCAGGGTTGCTCTCTCTTTTATACTGCCACACGCAACGCTTCATGTCTTTATGTGTGCATTTATTGTTGCTTTAACAGCGACAGTCCAGCTATATTTCAACCTTATAGCACAGACTTCTAAATGCCTAATGCTTCATTTAATTTAATTGTATTCATTGTTTATGGTTGATTTATTCGTTTATTTTTGTTGTCTGTTTATCAATCTGTAAAGCGATCTGTGACTACCCAGCGAAGGGCGCTATACAAAATACAAATTGATTGATTGATTGATTGATATCTCAGACAGCCAGCCTTGCGCAGGAACAGCGAAATGTAACCATAGAAGAAACCGATATTGGTAGTTTGAGACGGAGCTGTCCAGCCGCGGTTATTTTTAGCCAAGTCTAAAGCTCACAGAGGCATTGTTGCTCGTTGCATGTGTGCATTGCTAAAGTCGGCATTTCTCCTAAAGTGTCGGAGCTCCCGTCTTGCGGAGTTGCTGCGTCCCGACTGAGCCGCAGTTCAAGTCCTCCTCCTCTCCTCTCCTCTCCTCTCCTCTGCTCTCTCCCAGCCCGTGTGAAGTTGTGTTTATTATCCACAGAGCGGATCAGAGGCGCTCCGGATCTTGACCCTGATTGTATGAATAAGTAAGCAGGATGCTGACGATTGTTAGATGGCTGTAGGATTTTCGTAAGTGAGCAGAAAAAGTGCCAGGGCTGGCTCCGTGCCCCGCCGCGCTGCTGGCCACCAGGACCCTCTGAGTGTGAGCTCCAGTGACTCAGTGTTGTTTTAAACATTTGCGTCCTGTTGCACTTTTTTTTTTCTTCATTTGTTTGTGATGCAGATCTGGAACCTCTACTTTCCCAACAGGGTTTGCACTTGGTGAAGAGAGAAGCCCACCGGATCCAGCAGCCGCACAGGGGAGCCGAGATGCATAAAGGGACCGGACTGCGACCACGCTGGTAACTTGGAGGGCTGTCATCCATCAGATGATATAAAGCCACGGTGGCTTTGCAGCGACCTTCTGCATTCCTCTATCAGCCCCTCACCGACAGAAAAAAGGGAGACAATCTATTTCTTGAAAGGGCAAAATCCAGCTTTCTTTTCTTCTGTCCATTCATTACTTGGTCTGCATCCTCTGGGCACTGACATTGAAAATGCATTGGATCACGTTTTTACTGGCCGGATTGACTTTTTGGTGGGAGCTGTCAATATCCAATGGCTTAGACTATGAATACAGTTATGACTATTATGAAGAAGAAAAAGCTGAGTCGATTGACTACAAGGACCCCTGCAAAGCTGGTAAGTACTGCTGTTTAACTCATTACTGCCAGAGATCACTGCTCTAATACCTGATTGAATGAATTCAACACACAGGCGGTGTTACACAGTTATTTGTTTTAATTGATTTTAAGTAAACGGTTCGCCACTTAGCGATTAGTCAGCGATTTTTATCTAATGGTCAAATATTTATTGAACAACAAGAATGACAATAGTCTCCACGGTGACAATTGACCATTGTCCCGAATTGTGCGCTCACCTCAAATGGCCTGCAGACGTGTTTGATCTCCACTCAGGTGTCGGAGAATAACTTGCTTCATTGGCAAGAGGAGGTGAATACTCTTCCCTACATTATAAAGCGCTACACTTCAAACCCCGTCTTTTTACTTTTATCCTTAACTTGCCTTTGAAACTTCATCCCCCCTGGTTCTCAAAACACACACACAGACTATAAACATAGAATAAAATATCAAAAATTGGTTTTATGCAATAGCTCAAATGAAGTAATAACATAAAAGTGGCAACAATTATTATTACTATTATTATTATTATTATTAGTAGTAGTAGTAGTAGTAGTAGTAGTAGTAGTAGTTATAGTTAGTATGTAGTTAATATGTAGCAGGACAGTTTCCCCCGGTGACCCCTGTCCTGAGCCGTGTGCAGGTCTCTGTCATGCGTAGAAAGTGTGCACAGATTTACGCACAGTCCATCCTCTCACCCATTCACCTGTGTGTGTGTGCAGATCCTACAGCTGGGGATTAGGCACGGTCTGACTGTGCACAAGTGCACGTTAAGAGGCTTCGGTGTGATTATTTTGATCTTTGTATTATTGTTTCCATGATATATATATATATATATATATATATATATTCCCCCTGTTGAAGCAGTGTCATCTGTATTGTGGATGCTTTGTTAATTTCTATCATTGGGGTCTCGATCTAAATGAGCCTTTCTAGCCTTTATAAGATTTTGACTGATTTTATAGCGGTAGGGTGACATTGCTTTAGGTTACCCTAACTGGTTAGATTATTCACTATCATATTTTTTTTGCAAACCTAAATTAAATGCATACATAAGCAGACTGCGGGGGAATGGGCCACCAGCTCAGTCTGCATCATAAAGAGTTAATTTACTAGAAAATGTAATTTAAGTTTCCTTCAGGGTCATCCACCAAAACTGTATCCAGCAGAGAACAGCAAATATTTGAAGACCCTCCTCCCACACCCCCATGAGAAAATGCGTTTTCCTTGCAGTGTTGAGTAGGACCCACAAGATAAGACGTGCAGTTCCACCTGATCAGACTTTAAACACTGTCCACCAACCCACACAGTCACAAACGACAAGCCAGTGTCGGGGGCAGCTTTGCGTTTGTCTCAGGCTTTCTACGCAGTGGGGAACCCAGTCTCAATATCAATGGCTGGGGGGTTCATTTATGCTTGGAAGTGGGTGGGAGTTTCTATGTAATATAGGTTTTAGACTGAAATAACAACAAGGGGGTATGTCTGTCCTTTATTTTGTGCATGCTGGCGGGAATCTCAAACAGAAGACCCGGCTCTAACATGTTCCAAGCTTACCCACACGGACCAAACACCAAACCTTCTGTATATTTAACATATTTGGGATGTATTTTAAATATGTTTTAGTCTGTAATCCATGTATTTATTTCATAGGTTGCAAATATATGGTGAGATTGATTTCCACTATATATTTCCAATATTCCAAATCAATATTTTGATTAAAGACTTACATGTGTTCAGAGTATATTTAATGGGTTTTAAATATACAACATTTGTGACACATAAAAAAACAGAAGGGTTGCATGTTTCTACCACATAATAAAACATGTATATATGCAACCATTGAGCCAGACCCATAAGAGCCTGTTATTTCGTTAACTGGTGCCAAATTGACCATCTCTTTGATTTTCTGTGAAGAGGGGAATATGTTCACTGCCTCCCCCCAGGACTGTGACCACCACCGAGGGGGGCGGCAACTACAACTAGCTGTACAATTCTGGTTATTTTAATAGACCATTTCTGTCCATTGAAAACGGGATGGTCAATAAATCCGACAACACATACATCAGTCTGTGTGTGCATCCTCATTCACCCCTCTGTGGTTTGGTCTTTACTCCCCAGTGATTGTGCTAGGGCAGTGTGTCCGGAGAGAGCAGATGTGTCATGATTTTGCCTCTCAAAAAGGTCTTGTAGAGCCTCTTATACAGTAAGGTGCTGTTCCTGAAAAGGCAGGATTGCGACAGTGTAGTTTTTTGTGCTGTCAGGATGCCTGAAACCAGCTAAAAAAAAAAAAAAGTTTTGCTTGCACGGAAAATAAATAAATAACAGAATGCCTGTTCGTTTCTCTCCTGGCGTGAAAGCACACTCAGACCTCGCTTTGCACAGTTATAATGAGCGAGAGGCAATCATATCCGCGCATTCTGAAATAACTGATTGGTTTGCAAAATCACACTAATCTCCTTAAAGTGATTGCATTACTTTTCATTCTGGGAAGTGAAAAGGGTCGTGGTCACCTGTAATCTGATGAGATGTCATTTCCATTGAATCTAATTAAGCCTTTCAGAATGTCCTATTTGATCGGCTTGGGTCGGTGTGTTTGCCCGTAAACCCTTTGTCTCTCTGCAAACGTCTTAATTGAGCTATAGTTTATGTGCATCCAGATTCATTGGTTGCTTTGCAATGCCGAGGGCACCGGTTTATCCTCTGGATTTTACAAACACTCAAATACATCTGAGAACTTACGTCATGACTCGTTGATATCACAGCATATCAAAGCATGTGCACGACAACGACTGGAGTTCATAGAGACATGGGTGTATAATAGAATCATAACTGCAATTATATAATGAATATCAATGCATATCGTTAAGTATACATGAACATTAAAGCGGGTGTTAAATTATCAGCAAAGTCATGTTTGGTTTTGATATTGTAGCCCTTTAGATATACAAAACTCAGTGTCATAATTATGGCGAACAATAGAGAAATGAGCACATATCAGTGTATCTAAAATGAGAAGGCGCAAATGTGTGTGTTGACGTAAGACAATAATGCCTGATTCTGATAAGAGCAATAGTTTGCGTCTTATTCGCATAAAGTGTTTATGATGGAAATGTGGGAGTCTGCAGGTGAGCCAAGGCTGCAGGCTGAGACGGCTTTTTGATACAGAACTGCAACAAAGAAAACCCAGAAAAGCAGACCAATATAACAGTGACATTTTAAAAACAACATTGTTATAATATACATCTCATGCTTTTTCATTTGCCACGATTAAAAGCAAGTATTTTCAGATGTCAAGGTGATGTTATCAAGCTATCTATCTTGCTGGCAAAGCTGTAGGTATTCTGTTACAAAAGCCCGAGCCCTGATGCGGTCTCACTTCAGAGCAAATAAACATCATGCATTTTCTAAATATAATCGCTCAATGGATTAATGTCCTTGTCACTTCATACTATTTAAAAAGGCTCCACTGACAGACATGATGGGGCAGAGGCCGCGTTTTAAAGTGGATACATATCGACAGCTGAAAGACAGCTGGAACACAGGAAGACAAAATCAAAGTCCCGGATTAATTGCCTTAGAGCTGGGTTATTCTCCTCCGCTGTGAGGCCCTCACACACAGCAGGCGCACATTTGATGTCTTCGATGCAGGAGTAATTACATGTTCGAACTTGTCGTGGAATTCGAGAGTCTTGACCTTAGCGCTGTGCCTGCTATGAGAATAGCCGACGATCTGCCACACAGAAGCCTGCAATTACACAAGAGGACGACGGTAATGGTAGTGTTGAGCAGCTAAAAGGAACAGATTAGGATACAGGGCCGTAGAAACGCAGGGCGCTCAATCTCCAGCGTGGGTCTTCCGGGGTCCGAAGGTAAACCTCAGCCCCCGTCCCCATCTGTGTGCATTATTCAAGACAAATGGCCTTTTGGGGGTGTTTGTGTTTCCTCACAAAGTCTATATAGCAAGGTGACGTGTTAGAAATGCTTCAGATCATAGCGCCGTGGGGAGGATCTCAGTGTATACATGAGCACTAAGCCCATGTAGATTCTGGCCTCTGAACAGGGGGCGTTCCTTTGCCTGAACAATTGTGTGTGTGTGTGTGTGTGTGCAACAGACTGCCAGACCAGCTTGTGGATGCTTATTATCTAAAGACCTTCAAAATTTGTGGATTAGAGTCTCAGTCGGCTCGTACAAGGTGACGGGATACGCATGGACAATAAGATCTCTTCCTCTGGTGTGTGTGCGCGTGTGTGTGTGTGTGTGTGTTTGTTGTAATTACCCACAGTGTTAGTAAAGCAAACCATTTGGTCCTGTTTGTGCGAGAGCAGTTCTGCGAGAGCTCGTCAGTAGCCTGTCGTAAAAGGCGTAACAGCTCCCACTAAACGCTCTGCCAACACACTTGCTCTGGGGCCTAATGGAGCAGGATCTTTGTTTGCTCTGTGTTTCTGTCGGGGGAGCGCAGGCAGTGCAATATTTACTCAATCCATACATAAATACATTCACACATTCCACACGTTTGCGGTAAGGTACCCCTTCGCACGGCTTGGCTAACTGGCACGCTCTCATCACTGGCCAGCTGGAGCAGGGAGGCCACAGTATAGTATCTACACCCTTCATCTGAAAGAGTGTTGCTTGATGATTTGTTTAGATTATTCATTGTCATTACCTAAGCTCACTTATTTATCACCCACCCGTCTGATGCTTATCCAGAGTTTGTTGGTGAGATGATGAGCCCCCCTATTTATTCACTGTAATTGACTGGAATCTGGACATCTTTTCTCCCTGATACTGCTGATGCGTCACTAGAGTTTAACGAACGTCCTGCGGTCTTAAGCTAAATCAGTCACCTAGCATCTTGACTAGGTCCCGAGGTGGAAAATTCCTGATGCCGGCTCAGACCCTTTCAGACGTTTCCGGCAACAGAATGCCACGGAAAAGGCTGCAAACGTTTCTGTGTGAATGGGGCTTTTGGAGGTTGTTGGATGTGGTTAATAGTTTGACTACCATAACCGCTGACTTACTACCTCATCAAATTGGTGTGTCCCCAGCATCTGTCAGACACATAGAGAGAGAGACAGACACAGAGACAGAAAGAAAGAGTGTGTGATAGAGAGAGAGGCAGAGAGAGAGAGAGAGATTAAATTAATTCAAAATCATTCCATCTAAACTCAGCTAGAGCTGCAGAAGCTCCCCCTTCACACTCATAAAAACGTGACAGTGACGGACGATGGCTCATCAGTGGGGAAAGTTTCATCCCGCAATGGCCGTTCAGGCCTCCCCGCAGCTCCAGCGTTTCCTCTCTGCTGATCCCCTTTCCTGAGATCCTGCCGGGATGCTCTCAAGGTCAAAGCGAATCGTGGTTTGCCTTTAAAAATTGATGCCACATTTCATTACTGACAAAGCTAATTTGCAGCAGCTCACTGGTAATTTGGCGGAGGGTGGCGGGAGAGCGTTTCGCTGCTGTATTCTCCGGTGGTTTAAATCTATCATAAAGCTAATTCTTTAACTGATCTAATTAAATACAGAATTCCAGATAACTAGCACTGCATTTGTTCCCGAAGTAATGTCTACATAAACGAAAAGGAAAATGTGCAACTTTCTCAACTTCTTATTTATGTGTAGAGTTGGTTTGTTAGGTATGATTGTTGACTTGCATTTACCTAATTTAAATGAATGTTGAGTTCGTCAATCCCCATTCATGCAGGTCTTATCTTTACAAGGTTAAAGATAAGATAAGATAAACCTGTGCTTAATTGTAGTGAAGCGTTTTAAATAAAGATCACACCTTTTCTAGTCAGAATCTGGGGATTTTTATACAAATGCACTGAGGAGGGAAAACAGACCAAATAACTGTGTAAACATTTCTACCTTTCTTGTGTAAAGACATCTCTGGCACTTAATTAAATAGAAATTGGCCTAATTATGTGTTTAAATCTGTCACTCAAAACCGTTAAAACTAATGAAATTGCCTCTTGGAGAAGGATGCATTTATGTCAAAATGATGGGGTTTGACTGCACTAAGGAGGTGTCTTTTTTTAATAGTACCTTTTCCATGTGTAATTACAGGTGGGCTCAAATTGCCGTTTATGGTACACATAACAATCTTGTAACTACTAAGCAGTTTCGCCTGACATTGACTGTATTTTTAAGAAGAGAGATATGCTGTAGAAAAGAAAAGATGGGTGACTTTTTGTTTTGATATCAACGGATGGGAGGCATATGTTTCATAAGGTCTCTGAGGCCACATTCAGGGAAGCAAGTGATCAATTGCAGCAAATGATTTTAAGCAAGCTGGGCAGGAAAACCACTTTACAATCCGTGACCAGAACTCTGGGACCCACAACTCTGTCCTGGGATGAACACTGAGTCTCGGTAGGACCGTCATCCATTACAGTGTGTAAATGGGTTTCCTGCTGCTTTTTACTCTCAAAGAGAGTCTTAAGACAATGATTTAAATAATTAATTTAATTTCACTCATGGAATAGATAACCCTTAATTGGGACTGCAACTCCTACTTCTGTGGGTAGGGACACGTTTGAATAGTTCTGAAGCGTCAAGAAAATAAACCATTTAATTGAAAATCGTGCCAATACAGCGGCCTGTGCTTTCCAAAGCGTGGCGGTTGTGTGCAGTGAGCTGGTAATGAAGTAACTGTCTTAAGAGTGCTTGTTCCAAAATTGTGTCTCCTAGTCCTCTGAGACTGTGATAGAAAACACTCAGCTCTGATATAGACCTGTAGGAACACGAGATTCATTAATTAAACAACCCTGACACCCCCGAGACGCGCAGGCAGTGTTCTCTCGCCCCCGGCTGATTAAGATGCCTGCAAAGCTGACTATAATCGGCAGCCTGGATTCCACGAGAACTTCACACCAGCTTTGAATTTGCAAAAGACCGACTCCCAGCGTTTGTTGGCGTCTGCTCGTGCGCCACAAATATTCTCGAGTCTGCTTAATGGAAGCCTCCTGGCTCTGACTCGGGAGAGGGGCTTGAACTGATGTCAAGGATTGGGTTCAATCTGGTCTTATGCAGCATATGGAATCAAATGTCTAATTCTCCGGGTCTAGCACAGGCCTCCTTCACTGAGAGTGCAACTGCAGTGCCGCGTTGTTGTCTTTTTACGCCATCGTGTAAAATCTGCATCCCAAGAAGTCGGAGTCCCGTGCCATGCCACCGTAAACACAGAAGCCAGGAAGCGACGGAGGAGCTTTCAAAATTCTTCCATGGATGACTCACTGAAATCAAAAGGATTTCTTTCTTCCTCTTTGGGGACGTACCCAAAGCAGTTAAAGCAGTTAAAGGGAGAGCGTAACCTCTTATCACTTCATGGAAAGCAGAGCGGTACTATTACTAATGTCACAAAGAAAGAAATAACCGCAGTGTTGCCTGCATCTTCAGTGGTTACATGTATGTCACTCATCAATGCACACCCATCTGTTAGTTTCATATGAATGAACTTGCATTTTCATGTGTATCAATGCCATGTTGTTAATCCAGCTCTAGAAAAGGGTTCCCTCACACACAAGTGCTTCTTCTCCAACTTCTGGACACTAGCTGACCCTCCTGCCCTTCCCGAGATCGAGCCTCTCAAGTCAACGACGAGCGTGACTGCTTTCCATCCTAATTGAACACACAAGTGACAACATCGAGCGCTCTGCGTTGGTAATGCGCCACCGAGGCCCCACTCTGCGAGATGAAAACATTTCTGCGCGGCTGTGTCAGCAAGTCTCGCTCGCCGCGTGTCCAGGCAGGATAATCTGAATTTCAAATGATACAAGAAACCTTTGGAGGCTTAGTTTCAAAGAAATAGGTGGTATTGATTTATTGACTTGCAGAATCTCATTAAATTCCTTTTTTCTTTTTTGGAGTGGTATATAATTTTTAATCTTAAATAGCTACTGCATGCAACTTTTTTCCAGTGTGTTTCTATGGTGTTCAACGAATGTGTCTTTGTCGTTTTGCTTGTATAGTAAAGCCTGATCGTGTCTGATCAACATACGAGAGGGCCACACACTTTGTGCGACTCGAGAGCAGTGGAAAAGGATGAGATCATTTTGATTGACTGTAGTGTCAGAATAAAATGCCTCACATCTCCCTGATATGAAAGCAGTGTCTGTTGTATTATGAGAAATAAGCTTATGAATTTTCAAGAACAAAGCACCGCAGTTTTCCATCTGTTAAAATACAGTGAGTATTTAAGTCAGTGGGATTTCAGGCCAAAATCAAATCGGAATCACACCCCACCTGTTCAGACACGGTCACAGTTTTGGGGTCCGACTCACGTTGTACTTGAAATTAAGTTAAAGAAGCTGTCAGTCAACACAATGTAAAAATCCCCATATACTCCCAACTCTAACAAATTGCATAACAGACGTTTTGTGAAAGGTCCATTCTCCATTCTGGTTGAGAATGATAAACACAAATTATGTTTCATGTGTTTGAAATTGGTGTTTTCGAGTCTCATTTAAACTGGACAGGACTGTTGCTATACTTACACACACGGGCACTTCTTAATCGGGGGATTCATGTGATTTAAATTATACTGTTAAGTTGTTTAGAGGGACAACAACAGACGTTAGCAGGGTGAGACAAAGACTCTATGTTTTGATTCCAGATGAAAGCTTATTGAATAATGTCATTGCAGTACACAGTGTCTGACATTAAAGGTCATCGGCAGTAAGCGCACAGTGAAGGATCTCAATGTAAATAAAGTGTATCTTCACAACAAAAAACTATTATCAGAGACAAATCAGATTGGGACTGCACAGTGTAGTAAAAGACACATTTAAAGACACATCCAGCACTACAACAATCAAACAACACAATACCCGGTATCGAATCAGACTGCACGGGCAACAACTGATTCAGCACAGAGAAGAGATCGGACACCCGGCAGTGCGTTCTTTCACTGCGTCGGTATTGTCTTGCAGCTGCGAATAAATTTGTCCACATCTTCCCAGGAAATGCCTTATTTTTTAATCTATAATTCAATTACATTTAATTCAATTCAGTTTTTATTAAGTAAAGCCTCTTTCGTAACAAGTGAGTGCTACACACAGTGAAAAGAAACAAAATACAGCCTCCCCTAGGGTATCAGACTGAGAAAATAAATATTTTTGTCGACACTGTAGTATAGGAGTTATTTTTCTTCTTCTTCTTTTTATTCTTGTTATAGTTAGGAGACACATTTATTCAAGATTACTTGTTCATTGCTCATTGTGGGGCTCGACAGGAGAAAGCAAACTTTAAGCAAATCGGTGGGAAATGTCACTTTATGCATTATTTATGAACACATAGTTTACTGCATAATGATGTAGCTTAAAGAGTGATTTTATGGAAACAAGGCATTTATATATTCTTACATTTTTTATTTTGCTATATTGATTTACCGATTTTTAAAGTAGTCAGTACTTTCATATGTAATTTTCTTATGTGTGCAAAACCATAAAGCAGTTCCCAGTGTTTTGACATTCTGGAGGTCAGATCTCGAGTGAAATCAATGTGGGAATAGCTTCCCCTGCATGTGCTGTTTACAGCAGTTTCAGAATGTGTGACTCTCTGGGGCTGGGCGTCTAGATTCAATCAGGTGCTTTATTTAAAGTCTTGATATAAGATTCTTCTCTATTACTCCTTTCTAATAACCACCATGATCACTGGTTAAGCCCCATCCTATGGTAGGACAAAATATTGATTTGGTCCAGGCTTAAGGCAGAATGGGATGCACTCCTGTACACAAAGGGTGGTGGGGGTGTGGAACGAGCTGCCCAGCCAGGTGGTTGAAGTTGATTCCGAAGGATCTTCGATCAGGAAACGGCTGGACGAGATCTTCAGAGCTATAAAATAGAAAGCAAGTTTGGAGTTTGGCTCATTGCATGCTTTTTAGAGATCATGTTTTTCAAATAAACACTGGAACAGTCGGCTAAAGAGCAACCTGTAACCGGCACCAGCGAAACAGTAAAAACAGATTTATTATGCATATCTATTTTCACAAGGTTAATGCTGTGAGGATCAAAAGAGACCAAGACACGCATTCTTTCAGACTCTTGCACAAGTTAATGCAGAAACATTAAACCCTTGATCAGAGGATGTATTAAAAATTGAATACTGTAACCATTATATATATATATATATATATATATATATATATATATATATATATATATATATATACACACGACTGCTTCAACAATAAACTCCTAACGTTGGACTGGAACAAGGTGTCTCACTGTGAACCAGATGAATACTGGCTTTGTAGCTTCAAAACAATCGTACGTGAAACCTAAGCTGGTGTGTCACAATTCATAGTGTCACAAAGGTGCCATCTGACCTGAGGGTGGAGTTACAACAAGGCTCACAGATTTTATCAGCTTCATCTTCCATTTGTGTAAGAGCCGAGGGGGCTGGGATTTTCTTTTCTTGTTTTCTGTGTAATAAGGAAGCCAACAAATCTTGTCCATGTTCTGTTAATACGCCTCTCCTGGATTCAAGAGTTTAACAACAACAAAAAACAAACCTTTTACTGATACCCAATCTACCCTGACTGGTGGGCAGTCTGGGTGAAATCAAAGTCTCTTTCACCAGCAGCACATGACCAAAGAGCCAGTTAGGGTCTAATCCAGGAATTATTCTCAACGCTGCGTTAAAGACACTTAAATGGTTTTGCGTTTCAGCTTTACCAAACTCATACCCCACCGAGCTAAACTGCAAATTAATTAACTGCTCTGCTCAGAAGATAAACGCCCCGAGAGGCAATTAAAACCATTTGTAAGACTGTCCTCAATTAAACCAGCAGTGCTGAGAGGAACTCCTCTGGCGACCGGCGAAGAAGTCTCCGACAGTAAGGGAGACACTAATGAAGATTACCTTTGTTTGGAGACATAAATAAATGAACACCATCCTTTGTTGTCTGCCACTAGACTAGCAAATTGGGCTCCCCATTGTTGTTCTCATGCCGGGATTAATGCGGAGGGATTAAAGGTCCTGCCCGCCCCCCCCGCCCCGGCTCACAGCTGATGTGTTCTGGAGCGAGGATCCTCCCGTGCCAATCGGATTGCAGCTTTGATATCTGTAAAATTGTCCATTCAGGCCGGGCTGTTGTCACCTGTCGAATGCCTCGAGTCCTTTTCGTTCTCCGTCAGTTTCTGGCTCTTCATCTGTCGCTTTTACAGAGCGGTTGTGCCAGTTTGCCAGTCCTGCTATGAATTCCTGTTCTTTTTTCCACCCTCTTTCTCTCCCTCTTTCTTTTTTCGAGTGAAGTCACAATTAAAATGCTCCCAATTAGGCCTGGATGCAGGTGCTGAGATAAGCTGTATCATAATGTGCAAATGAAATGCACACCACCAATGCATTTCCTGCTGCCCCCTCTCCCGTTTGTTTTGTGTTGATCAATGGTCTTGGCGATTACGTACAACAGTATCTCAGCGAAAGGGATATTTTCAAGTCTACTGAGCGAAAGTGTAAATCCTTTTCAAGTCAATTAATCAGGTTTTTGGACTTGTGCTCACATGGAGATATTAGTCTTAAGCTGTGACCACCTGACTGAGGAATCTGTGACTGTTCTTGTGCCTCCAGCACAGTTTCTGTCAACCCCACACGAGATGAAAGCAGATTTAATTTCAATTACTGAAATAAATAAATAGATGTTGCAAGATCCACGGCCGATCGTGAGCATCATCACATCTTTCTGGCAGCGCTGTACAGAAGGTGGCTTAATGTTTCTAAAAGCCCAAGTGGCCCAGAACATTCTCCTGTTCTGAATGAAAACAGCGTCTTGTACAAAATGTGCCTCGAGTCATTTAGCAATCGGAAACACAGTCATTTATCAGCACTATCTGTCCGATGGCAGAGGCTATTGTTCAGCTAATCATAACTGCCTAGAGATTTTCTTTGCAGAAAGACAGAGTGACGCAGAGGATTAAAGCAGAAAGCTTCATTCCCCGATGAAAATCAGGGGCCCTGAGACACGACGAGAAGAGAGATTTGAACTCAGTGGGACTCAGTTACAGGCACTGTCAGCCTCGTTCAGCTTCTTCTGAGGAGACCTAAAATGGCCTCAGTTTGATAGGTTCTACTCCGGTCTCAGCCTTGTTATTCTCCCCTGGCTATCTCGGAGAAAACCTTCAATTATGCGAGACACATTTTGTCTCTCTCAGCCACATCACTGGAGATTAGTGCAGCTTTCCACTGATAATCATCTCTCCCCATTTGCTCCGGGCTGACTTTCACACTTACATGTCCTAATTGGGTGAAAGGAGTTACAGGACTCCAGTGGAGCGATAGGACCTTGAGCACCATCGTGCCTCTCTCTCTCTCTCTCTCTCTCTCTCTCTCTCTCTGTCTCTCATGGCCCCCTGCGTCTTGTGAGGAAAGCCCCTGGAGCACAAGAACACACTGGCTTTCATATGTGCTAGGAACTGAAGTTATGTTTTAACATGAAGCCTGTTTAAAGTGCATGGCAGTCACTGTAGCTTATGCAGTGTCTTGAAGTTAAGGTATGAAAACCATCACACATTATACAAAACATATACACATATAAATACACATACATGCCAGGCTTCCTAAAAATGTACGAATGCAGCCAGATGTGCAAGTGTGCACCCCATTGAGAGCCCAGCTGGCAATTGCGTAAGAAACAGAACACCTGGAAAAGAGAGGAATACCCCCCCACACACACAGTGATGTAAGATGTGAAATAGGCAACAGCTGGATTCTGGGTAGTGTTTGTTCTACCCCAGGCCTGAGTACAAGTGTTTGGAAAGGTCATGTAACGTTAGAGAGAGAGAGAGAGGAAGAGAAACCGCTTCTATATGCTTTCATGGCAGACGAATCTTAATGTACAAAAGCATGCATAGCAGCGCATAACTTCTGATTATGTGAAGTAACTCCCGCTGGCATCACACCATGCCGGGCCCTGGGCCCAACGCTCGCAGCCCTGTTGAGCAATATTGAAATCTCCTTGCTTTGGGAGCTTTGTCGCAGCCTTGTATTGGCAAGGTAGCTGGGGGTCTTAGGGGGCACCATGGGGCAAAGAGTGTGAAAACGTGTGATATATTTACACATATGCAGGCTGTGTGTAGCGGGACAGTGAAGTCATGTAAGTGTTGGGCGACAGGACAGGAATATGGCCACATAGTAAGCAGCTGGAGCCATTCCTACGCAATATGAAACGCCGGCAGTAGAGGTGCTTGTTTTGGGGCCATTATATGTGGGGACATTTTACAAGTTTAATATTTTGTTCACTGGCATGCTCACAGCTCTCACAGCTGGCTTGTTTTTACTAACTGTACTATCTCTGACAGATAAATGAAGTACTTTGTGTGTCTGAGTGTATATACAGTATGTGTGTGTGTGTTTATGTGTGAGTGTTTAGGGAAGTGGGGTTGGGGGTCGTGGTCTCCTAAATGTGAAATAGGTTTAAAAACAGTCTTTCTCCTTGGCTGCTCTTAGAAAAAACACGAGAGTTATTTTGTCCATAAAGCCCTCTTCAATACATACAATAATAAGTAGGAGATGGAGGCTGGGTTCAGGGAAGAGGCTGCAGGATGTGGTGAGAAGCAAAGGTTCATATTAACACATCATCTCTGCAGTCTGTAAACATCTGCAAAGGTGTTTCAGTGGAGTCGTTGTTTTCCCCTGCAGTCAGTGTGATGCTCTCCTCACACATTCCTTCTAGGATCGCACTAATGATCGGATGATTGGGCTGATAGGCAGAGCTGTTTGATCCCTTCTGCTCATGCTCTCCTATCTGTCTTGCAGTCCCTAATTAGCTGATAAAAGTGAACAGCAATTAAGATAAACTAGTGAGTTGTGCAATGCCCCAGCTGTAGCCAAGCAAGCAGAACCGCTTGCCTCAAGAATTCAGACTTTTCAATCGGACTCACAATGTGACAGTTTATTTTGTAAGCTGAGAAGACGCTAATGAGTGAATGGGTTTTAATCAGTGTGTAAACGGCGATGATAGTCATACACACACAGTCTCTCAGTCTAATATCAAGAGACTTGTGAGGCATTGGTGTGTGAAGTTACTTTTATTTCTCTCTAATAGATATTTATTTAATTATATGTTTGGTGCATTGATTGGTGTCCAGTGGTCTCCCCATTTAAGTGATCAAAATAGAAGATGAGTCAATGTGGATTAATATTAACAATATCATCAATTAAATCCTAAAACATTTTTCCAGTGTTTTCAGTTATGCAGAAAATTACTGAATTTTGTGATATTTCCTCCTAATGACAGTTTTATAATTATAACTTTATAACTTTATAAGATAAGAAGGAAAAAGGTATATGTCCTCTGAGCAATGAGGGCTTTGTTTGTGTGTGTGTGTGTCTTATTCTTCACATTTGTGAATCATCAGCGAGTAACACCACACACAAACCCGGAATTGTTTTGCTTATTCTGAGAGGCCGAAAGGGAAGGCTTACTTATTGTACGCGCTCCTTTCGGAAGCCGAGTTGTGCTTTCCTCGCTGGCCGTTTGATGTGGAAGTGCGGCCCATTCCCAACACTCAGCACCTCTGGAAACGGCCGGAGTGCCAGGTTTTCCGATCCATGTTATTGTTAGGAAAAACACAACGTGAATATTTGGCTGTCTGCTTATCTGATACTATCTCTTCTTCTATTAGAGAGCAGAATGCACATTTCCCACCTTTTGTTATCTAATTTCCCGACTTGTATACAGTACGGGCCCTTGCCAAGCCCCGCAGGGTCTTTTGTGCGAGCTCTCGGTGTTGACCTGGTTATCTCTTCCTGGTTGTCTGTATCCTGCCTCCGCGCTGGAAATGTCACACACTCCGGCTCATTCATGCGGCCTACAAATGATTGTTTTCATTTTAGCGAAGAAGGAGAAGAAGAAGTCGAAGAAGGAGGAGAAGAAAATGTACACAAAGCAAAACAAACAATGGCGGTGGGGGGGCCAGGGGAGGGGAGGTTGAAAATGCACAATCATTATTTGCCTTCCTGGTCTCAGAGTGCAGCCTCTTCTCTGGCAGAGCGCTCTGGTAAACGCGCTGAGTGAGGTTAGCGGCCGCTGGATTGGGTTTTGGAAATGTCTTGCGGTGTTTGTTGCAGGTAGAGTTTGCTCACTTCAGCCGACGGCAGAGTTTTAATGAAGGCAATTAAGTATTTAAATAGGCAGTTGCATAAAAAATACGAGTCCCATCCTGGAGTAGAGAGGCATGGGAGTGAAGGTGAAACCCCATGAGTCATTTCTGCAGTTCTGGAGAGTTCAACTTTGAAGCCGCTCTCTCTCTCTCTCTCTCTCTCTCTCTCTCTCTCTCTCTCTCTCTCTGATTGTTCAATACGATCACATTTTCTATTGTGTGTAGAGCAACAGATGGTGATTTTCTTGTCTTTGTAAAGCTGAGGACCAGCAGGTGAATCCATTGCTCATCTTTGTGCAACAGTGTTCATCCTCCCCAACCATAAACCACAAACTGAGGATTCCTCTTCGCAACACTTCAGCCAGTCCAGACCTCTCGTACTCTCTCTGCCGTATTCATTGTCATTCTGCCGCAAAGCCATTCGGACACGGCTGACACGGAGCGCTGGTGGGTCTTAATCGCCTGTCTCTCCCACACGTCCTCGACCGGTAGAACAACAGAGCAGCGGCTGAGGAGTGCGCTGTAGCCGGAGTGACGCACCTGTGACACGACACTGCGCCGCCCCCGTTAATTGCACATCACTCATCTTCACAGAGGAATGTTTTGTCTGCCGGGGCCTGATATTGGGTGTAAAGAGCCGTAACACACAAACACAAACTCCTGTGACGGGTTTTAATAAGCTGGAGACGTTCACGAAAACATTCCAAGACTAGTATGTCGTACTTATAATAATAATAATAATATCCTATTCTAACACGAGCCCTGGTGTGGAGTGGATTTAGTGTAAATGAGAGGAAATAAAGTGTACAGGGTTATTATTCTACGCGAGTCTATCAAGGCGCAAAGTGAGCCGACAACGCTTCCTTCATCTTCTGGTATTGGTGAGCTCAGCAAAACACCCCACAAAAGGCCAGTGTTTGCTTTGGATTGAACCAACGGCTACAGACGTTGTTTTTTAAGACTTGGGTCACATCCTCTGATCCCACTGCTTCATAATTCAATATCAGCAACTCGGGCCTGTTTTCCCACCTCCTCTGTCCTCTCACTGAATGAGGAGATAAACAGAAGAGGTGTTAGGAAGGCCGTGCACAAGACAAAGTGGCAAAAGACCCTCTTAAGGAAGAGAACTAACAGACAGAGAAAAAAGCACAGCCTGTACCTTTTAATATTTCATCACCGCCTGAGAAAGATGTGAAACGGTCTTGCACCCGCGGCTAGTGGCATGTCCGAAATACAAGGCTTTTGTTGTGTATGACTAGTGGGAAGGGTGAGGGGGGCATCATTCATAGAGTCCAGAGAGGCGTAGGAAATTGTGAATGTGGCGCCTTTTCAAAAATCACAATTTTTCTAAACTAAGCGGCCAGGCTAATTTGTACGCAACTCCTTTTAAGGCAGATGCATTTGTTTTCTGCTACCTGGAAGGAGTGCATTATGGGAGTTAATGCAAGCTGATGGTGTTTAACTGATTGGACATGAACGTGTTTGAGAACCGAGTTTCCACAGAAAAAGAAACAAGCTCACAAGATTGTACTAATTGGCATTGTTAAAAATAAATAGTATAGGAAGTAATGAAAAAGACAGAAACAAACAGCTGAATTCATTCATTCGTTAATTCATATTGACTAAATGAATGAATGACTGAAAATAAATGATTGATAACTAAAAATGGCAGCTGATTATAAGGTTAGGGTGTCTGCTAAACTGTTAAAATACTTCTTTTAACTTTTGGTCTGTATGCAACTTTTCATTGAACATAAAGTTGGTCTCAAACTACCAAACTACCACTTTCTGAAAAGGACTTTGCTAGAAACCTAAGAGGATTTTTGTGCTTGTATCCCTTTTAGATTTTGACCATAAGTATTTGCCCAATCAACACTATATTTTAATAAGAATTAGGGCTTACCAATTTAGTCTTGAAGGGTGGTCATTTTATGGTCCCTCCAAATGTTGTGTTTGCATTACTCAGGGAGCTGTCTAAAGATAGCGTATTTGTGCGTATCGTTTCCATCAGATATGAAAATGGGCAGCAGCAGGACCTGTCTGCAGTTTCCTGGTTAAGCTTCACCGAATGCTCGATAACCAGGGGTCACCTTTACTCCCGTGAGCCTTTTCTTAAGAGGAAAGTATTTACATCGATCCCTCGGGGGCGCCAAACGATTCTGGGAACTCAAGAGTGATTTTAAACCCGGGATTAAGTCGATGGTTCAGGCTGGAGTCGGCTGTGTTTACCCGTGGAAATGTGTCTTTCCCTGGAGACACTGGGCTTCAGTATGTAGGAGAAGCATGCAAATTGACACCGGGGTTCAACATATTTGAGAATCTTCCACATGGAGATTAAAGGTGTACCCTCTCCCCGACAACGTGGCGCTTCTGACATTTTAAGAGCGGAATAGTTTAGACTTCAGCTGGGTTAATCAAAGTTACTAATAATTTTTAAAAGAAGACAACAACACAGAAAGGTGCCAGTCAATATGGGGCAAGGGTCAAAAACAGGGTTGACCAGCTTTCAAGCACAGATAATAACTGTGTGGCAAATGCCCCCCACAGTGAATAAAACACACCTGTGCACCTGTCGTGTCTCACCCTGGCAGCTGCTTTTAGGGCTTCATGGACTGACTGTTTTTAGGTAGAGATATAAGCTTCTGTGGCGAAGGGAAGAGCAGAAAGGGGGTGGGGCTTGTCATAACGAGCCCCCTGGCATCGTCGTGCCTCTATATCACAGAGAGTGTTGTAACGGGGGGCAGGGGGGAGTGTTAACACTTGTTTCAAAACATAAGTACCAGCCCTGTGTCCATGTGGGAACGGCTCCAGAGAATACAGCTGGCCGGCGTCCCTGAGAAGCTACAGTCCTCCCATATTTCAGTCCACGCTGTAAAACTATTTTAGCTATGGGTGTCATTCGGAAAAAAGCGCTCCCATTCCCAGGCCAGTCCTCTCATGGTTTGGCCACGAGGAAGACTGCTCCCTGTCATTCGGCTCTCATTGAGAGGGGGTTACCAGCGGTCACAGCGGCACAAAAGGGTTGACTGAACTCTTCATGTGTGACACGTCACAGGAGGATCGGATTGCCATTTCAAATGCCCAGCAGCAGAACTTGTGATTTGTTATGGCTTGTTATCATTATTCTTATTCTTATTCTTATTCTTATTCTTATTCTAGAACATTCAGTTCTAAATGCTGCAACAATAACACCAGTACTTTGTGATGTCAGTGAACATGTGATCAACACTGAGGACCTTCATGACTTCATGGCTCTAATTACTAAACAGCTTCACCCCCCAAAATATTGTTTGCTAGCATCTGCTGTTTGTATTGCCCCCCCACCCCGCCTCTTTCCATGGACTACTATTCCAGGGGATTTCAAACACTTAAGGCAATAAGAGCTATGCACCGCTGAGAAAAGCATACCCTCAATTAAGTTATTAAAATCTTGCAAACATGTAATATGCGGAATAATAATGCATTTTAAGATAAGCCGTGTTAGTAAAAGTACTGGGTGTTTCTCTGCAGCAGGATAATCGCTTCAGTGTGTGTCCTCTCACATGCCCTTATACTCTCAGCCAACAGGTGAGCGTTGCTGTGGATTTCAGGGGCACAGGGGCCAGTTTGTGAACCGTAGTTTCACAACTTTGTTGTTCAATAATGATTCTGTTCTGCCAGAAACAATTTTAAAACCAATTTAGAAAATTGCTGTGAAAATTACGTTTTCTGGGCTGTTGTATGAGTCAAGTATGCTGGTCATATTAAAACAAGCACCCATGATGTTCCAACAACTCTTTGCTTCCCTGTCGTGTCAGTATCAGCTGTATCATGGGACCCTGCCAAGATACTGCCATGTTTGTGACTGATCTCTGTTGCTTTGTGCTCGGTGTTTTGTCACACATGTAATATCTGTGCAGCAAGACTCCTCATAATCATTAGACTATCCTTAATGAATAGCTTGCGAATTTATCTCTCACGTGTTGTAGCATCGAGTCTAATAATATATCTGTGTTTAAGCTCTCACGTCAACCAACAGCTGGTGGGATCATTCTTATAGGAAAATGATTGTTTTGATGTTTTTGTTGTTGTTTGTTAAGCGTTCGATGTGTTATAAGCAGGTTTTTATTTGTAGGGATCCCAGCATTGTGTGCAGCAGCTGGAAAACATTGACAAAACAAACACAGTTTAACAGCTGCATGGCGTTGGATGGGGTTTTCAGATCCGTGTCTCACACCGTGATTATTAGGGGTGAGAGGAAAACCTTTGACATGAAGGTGGCGTGGATCTGAATTGGACATATATTTCCTCAGATAGATGCCATAAAAGCATGTAAAAGAATTTCTCCCGAGTAGAAATATATATATATATACAGCTCTGGAAAAAATGAATAGACCACTTAACATTGATTTCTGAACTTGGAGTGGTCTCTTAATTTTTTCCAGAGCCGAAAACCAAAAACAAGTGCCAAGAGCAAATCCAGACAACTGGTGAAAACTAGAAACATGTCATTAAGCGAGGGAAGCATGCTGGTATTGAAGGGAACCCTCTAACCTCTCAGATGATTCAAATTAGACACATTTTTGCCACACATCACAATTAGAGCCCGAAAGAAGACGCCCATTTCCTTCCTTGGCTTGCGGTGACTTAAGATACACAGACTACAGCGATCCTGAAGCCTTGTGAAGGGGCCGAGGCCTTTATTCCTGTGGAAACATCTCTGTGCTGCGGCGCAGGACACTGGGGTTCGAGCCTCTCCATGGCCAGAACTCCTACGATGCTACAAAACAATATCTGTAAATTAAGTTAAATCCTCTGAAGAAAAGAGTTGTGAGACATTTCTAAGCAGTGACCTGAAACACAGCCCTACTGGCGGTTAAATACATATATTTCCCTTTATAATATTTCAGTAAGGGGTTTGAAATCTATTAGGAGAACAGTCGCAACAACATTCTAGATTTGTTTTTATTCCGTCTCATATAAACTTTCACAGGGGTAATGACTAAAAAAATAAGTTAATTGAAAGGGTAGAAAACATGGCTGGTGACTGAGAACCGACATTTGCCAAAAGTTTAAATGCACACTTATAAACAAAATCATAGTCTATATTCTCATACTTACATGGTCCATCAAGTATTTTCCTCATTTAACCCAAATGACAGAGCTGGCGATCTGACTTGGCTTCTAGGAACTGGCTCTGAAACAGGCGGGCGTGGGCAGCGTGCGAGGTGCCATGCCCACACAGAAGGACGCTCATGAATGTGGATGTCCCTAAACCGTCACAAGGAAAGGGTTTCCCTCGAGAGGAACAGGATGGGAATAATGGTGTACTTTCCTCATCCAGCATTGGTGGAAAAACTGGCAGCTCTGCACATAAAAGGGGGAAAGAGGAAAGAATTAAAAGAAGACATTATTTTGCTCTTCTTTTAAGTCCCAAATCAAAACGTATGAGTTACCATGTGGACACAGAAGGGCTGTAATGGTTGTGATTGCACCAGACTGATTTCAGGTCCTGATCGAGGTGAATGGCGTGGAAGGGGGGACAAAAATGAACAGGATCTGTCTGACCAAGCCCAGAAGAGCTCAGCGTAGCTCATATGTTCTGATTTAACACAGAGGCTTTAAGTTACCCACTTGCAGTGCAAAGCTTCGTAAAGACACAAATATTTGCTTTGCTTCGTGGAAATGTATATTTTCATAACAAAGATCTATTTATATATATATATACTACATCCTAGTGGTTTTGGTCTTAGGGTTGCTTTTAAAAAAAACGTGTAATTTTTTTGCTTTGCTTGTTTCGGTTCATGTGTCTCTGAAATTAGCAGCAGAATTGCAGTAATTACACGTTCCCCGAAGACACAGGCGGGCTGTGTGTGTTTGCGCCCGCGCACCCTGGAAGCCCAGAGAGCTGGAGTCTGTCCCTGGCAGAACAAGCCCCGATTCACTATGCCAGAGGGACAAACAAGGCCGGGTTTGTGCGTTTATGCTATAGCAAAAATATTATGTATAAAATGTGAAATTTGGGAATCTTTTCAATTGACCCAGGGAGCCCAGAGAGACTCCGGTGTAGCTGCCCACGTTTCCCAGGCCCTTTGCGTTCGAGAGGGGGCCACAGAAAGTGGCATAAAAACTTGTTTGACTTCTGTGAAACTGTATCTGTCCAGTGATCTCCCAGCGGAGACTGTTACTGTTACTGTGGAGGATCACGGGGAAGATGTCAAGACTCTGTCCGAGCAAAACATCTCCCCATATCAGGTCTGCACCAGGTCAGAAACACACTGAGCACCAGCAGACAGGCACATGAGAACAAGCATCTTTCGGAGGCTGGACTTTTCTGTGCTGTAGTGTACAGCGATTTCACTTCATCCCCCTAAGTATCGCACGTAGAAGTAAGCTGTCCAAAAGCAGACTGCAGTCCCAGTTCGTTTCTCTGCTGCAATAATATGACACAAAGATACCCTAAAACAGCTTCTGAGGTCATTAATATACTGTAAATATTGAGAGTAAAATGATAAATGTTGTATGTGCCTATTTGAGACCAAGGAAGAGATCTCAGAAGGTGTTGTCTTATTTCTGTATTGACATCGGACTGAGTTTGGAAAGGAGCTTCTACATCGTGGTATTTTAATTGTTATTACTTAGATGCAAAAATGAAGTGCCAGCTCAGACTCATCGGACAAACATCCGAGATCTGAGACACCTTTTGTTTTTACATTTGCCACAAGAGATCTGTTTATTTTTATATATAGAGGTACTTATAAGCAGCCCTTGAAGTGGTTGATCAATGTGATCGAGTAAACGTCCATGTCGGGCCATTTATCAGTTCCAGGAGTGCAGGACATCCATTATTCAACTCGGACCGGCCGGCGGTGGGTGCTCGGGCACATGTCAGTATGAATGGGTCCAGTCCTGAATCAATCCCGCTGAGGCTCCGGGGCGGTCTGCCGCATTAAGCTAGTGAACTGCTGTACCTCGGCAGATTTAATTTCTATTTATATAACAAGGGATTTACAGGAACTCCAAAATCAATGGCTCTTCAAAGCTGGCTGACATTGAAAAAGGTGTCTTCCATTCATGGAGACTTGATAGGAGATCGGGTTTCTCTGATACAACATTTAATGCTACCAATAAAGAAGAAGAAGAAAAGATTGTGTTGTTATGCGTTTGATCAAGAGGACTCTAAAGACAGAGCTGTCAGAAAGGCAGGTGTAGATATATGTCTCCAGAACTTTATTGTGAAGTAATGAGAGGCCAGATTTGTTAAAGAATAACAATATAAAAATACCAGAAAGAAGACAAAAAACATCTTTATGAAGAAGCAATAAACCATAGTAAAGTTTTTTTTCTTCCTTTACCGAATATCTTGTTTGTAATTACTTTTGTGTTATTAGTAGTTTGCACACGATAGAAAGGCAGGCCTGCTTTCTCTGAATCCAGTCCTGTTTTGTTTCTCACCCGAGAGAAACGCATGAGAAGAATGCGCCGGTCTGGTGGGTGCGATTCAGAGCTGGACTCGTTCCCTCGGTCGAGGTATGCAAGTGCCTGCGAAGGATTAGGGAGAGACCACGCTACAGATGCTGTATTGTTTATTGTTTCAGACCGAGGTTACTGTATCTCAGCTGGCAGGGAGAGCGCAGCTGCGAGTTCCTCTTCACCTCCTCTCTGTGTCGGCACCTGAGGGTTATTTTACAGACCTACGCATAAGGGCTGAGGAGCTCTTCCTATCCCAGAGAGCAATGATTTAAAGCAGCAGTTCAGAGAAGGTAGTGGGAGAATCAGTGCAAAAAGCATTCATTTTAATAATAATACCCCCCAACTGGGAAACACAAGCCATATTCTTACCTGAACAGCAGGGGTGGAGTGAAAAGGTATGGCTGTCGTGTCATGGAGATATATGGAGTTAAGGTTTCTAGACATTTCCATGGCAGACGTTCCCATGTCCAATTACTACACAAAGAATTGCACAAGGTGGACAAAAAAGTTGATAAATCAGGACTCACTGTACAGAATATGCAATCAACTTCTCTAAACTGTTTTGTGTCATCTGTCTCTCTCTGTCTATCTATGTCTGTCTATCCATCTCCCACCCAAACAACACTAATATTCTTGATGTCATGTTGCTCAAAATCATATAAAAATATCTGTGTTTTATAATATACTGTGCTAAAACGCAATATTGATTGTGACTCTCTCTTTTGCAGCTGTCTTCTGGGGAGATATTGCCTTAGACGAAGATGATTTAAAAATGTTTCACATCGACAGAACGATAGACCTCACGCAACACGCAACACACGAAAGACTGGGCCACACTTCAGGTATGTACCCGGACTCGGCCAAAAGTCCTGCATGTGAAGCTTAAAAACGAGTATTTGCACAATATGTACACGTTGGTCTACAACTACTCTCTCTGTTTCTTCAGCGTCATTTGGTATTGTTTTCCTCTTATGTGTCTTGCGCAATAAGCTGCCAGTGCAGACATGGTTATCAGAAAGCATCGTCACTGCGTTCTCTGTTGGTTCTCGTACGTCAATGAGAAAATGCCTGTTGATTTCAATCTAACAAGCTTCTCACCTATGGCCTTCACACTGTAATGCTCCTCAAGTGGAGATCCCATTCTGCCAGCGGTTTTGTTGCCCAACTGTACTCGGCAGCAACTCAAAACATAATCCAACCCGAGCCCTTTATGTTTATTTAATTCGCTCTTTTTGTGTGAAGCTTATCTCATCTTATTTTTGGAGACACCTGTCTCTGAAGGGAATTTCCCAAAAATATAGATGCAGTAGACTTTTTATAAGTTGTGTGACTCTTTCAGAAGGGTGAAAAACTGCAAAACGACTGTAAAAGACTGCCAGTAACACAACGGGAGGCTGTGATTGACGGGTATGCTGTGACATCTCATAGCTGACCCATTGTGCGGCGTTTCTCAGGCTCAGTTCACTCACTGACACGTTTGCATGCTGGTAAAAAGTCAGCAGGGGTTGTGTCATAATTTCCTTTAAGGCAGTACAGCTTAATTATACAGTTCATTCATAATAATACAGTTAATACTGTACATATGAATGCTGTGCATACAAATGCATCAATACAGTTAATACAGCATTAGTGTAATAATTCCTGCTTTGGAACTTCATGTTTTGTTGTGCTGATTTGTGTTTGTTTCGTCTTCAACCAAAACCATTTAAAACTGTAATCTGCTATATCCACCTTAAATACACACGTTTTCACTGCATCCTGGCCTGTATCGGTCATTACTCAGTGCTACGGTGTTGGTGTTTGATATTAATAGACTAGATTTTGGCGAGATTTAGGTGACATCTCGTTTACACCCTTGATACACAAATCTAAAAGAAAAGCAGAACTCTAAAATGACACCAAACCATTTCCCACAGTCTGTGTGTGTGTCTGTGTCTGTGTGTGTTTGTGTTCATGCAATAAACCTGTAAAAACAGTGCTGGAAACGAAGAGCATTATCAATCATAACCCAGAAACCACAAGACACATAAAGGATTTGTGTGCAGTTCAGGGCTAAAGCCAAGACATACAGAAGTGAAGTTTACCCACATACCAGGAGAACCACTCCTGATTCCAAAGAAACGAGATTTTATTCAAACAGCTATTTTGCTTCCTGCTTGTCACCAGCACAAAAGAAAAACAATACAGCCTACCTGATGTGTATTTTTCAAATCAAAACTCCTCTGTGAGAAGACTGAAGCTGCCAACGGCACTTGCATAGTTTTAAAACCTTGTACAGTAGTCCTTTGCAATTGCTACTGCTATCTTAAATGTATTAGATCTCGTGTAAGAGTCTACAATCATGTCAGCTTCCCCTTGGAAGATAAAGTGTCACAGGTGCATTTATAAATAGTATCAAACTTCCAGGGTTTTTTGGAAAATAATCAATTGGTGTGATTCAAGTGTTAAAATCAGAAATGTCAACGACCTCTTAATCACTGAACTTCATCTTGAGGTTTCTGAAAATATCAGCAGTAATAATACAGATACTATATTGTCAAGCGCCACCGTGTGAGTTTGGCCTTTTCAGTCATTGTTGGAAACAGAGGGCAAGAGCTTTCAGAAGTATTTACTATTGTTTTCTTCAGGGCACCGTGCCTGCTAGTCTGTTCTGTTACTACTACTGCTATTTTTATTATTATTACTATTATTAATACTATTATTATTAAATATTCCCGAGAGCCTGGATTATTTTTCTGTAAACCAGTCAAAATCTACTTTAGCTTTACAAAAACATGCTCTATTTGTGCAGCATCAAGAATTGTTCTGATTCAGATTATGAATTGTTTTCATTGAGGTTTGCCATCTGTCTGGGCAAAACAACAACAGACAGCAACACAAACACCTCACAGTTCGAGTTTTTGCAGCACTGGTACACAAAAAAACCCAACTTCTTCCTGCTTTCTGACGGGTAGAATTACCTGCGTTCCTGGTCTTCCTGTTGGTTCTAACTTTCTGTTCCTTCAGAGGAAAAAGATGACGCAAGATACATTTTTTTTACATGGCACACATCCAGCGGCCTGTGCAAGACATCAATACGGAGGAAATACAGAATTTCACACCTCAGTTACCGGCTGACTCAGCCAAACTGGAAGGATCTCCAGCCGTCAATACTGTGCCATCTTCTCTGTCTGCCTTTCAGAAAGCATTAAAATCCTCCAGGAACCGGAGGTGAAGAAACGTAGAATCAGACAAGGGTATAAAGCCCGGTCATTAAAGTCTACGAAACCTGCTTCAGGGATTTACAAATGTGAAGTGTTACAACTTAGTCACGAATGCTCCTTTACACAGTCAGGACTGTTTCAATGCAATCCCTGAAATGCAGTGGGTTCTGGTTATTGACTAGGTATTCGACTTCATTTCCAATGTGCAATGTGATTGTTCACAACAGGGTTTTAGCAAGCAAATGCTGCGTAAGAGAAAATAAAATGTTCAGAGACCTGGCTGAAGTTTTTTGTAAGAGTTAGCTTGGCAACGCATTGTTTGTCCTCGCAAGGAAGACAAATAATAATACCACGATTAATTTCACCTATCTGGCCTTTTGTTATGGCTGAGTGAGAAGGGTTGTTTATATCCTCTCTCCTGCTTCCTGTGTCTTGGTGTCAGACTGCCAGACTGCCTCTGTTCTTTCTGCGTGTGCTTTCATTCGCCGGGCCTAAAACTATTCCTCAAGGCTTATTCCTGAGGAGCGAACAATATCATGGCTGCACCGGCACTGACAGCCTAGTCAGTTTACATACAGAGGAAATGTCTCCCCGTGGACTAGCACTCATCTGGAGCTGACGTGTGTAGTCATGTTGAGTCCCTTCTACGATGTGTGGTTCAGTTGTGTGTTGCCTTTGTACATGAAATGAGGTAATGAGAGCAGATCTGTTCTCTGTAGATCCACATCTGTTTACAGCTGTTCTCTCTGAACATGATGGCAGTTGAACGATGTCAGAATCACATGACACTATCGACACAAAGTCCCCAGAATATATCCGCCAATTAAGACACACGGTTTCATTAAACGTTGTAAACGCCGTGTCCAATGCAAATCCTTTATTACATAAGGGCTTGTTGTTGTGTCTCTCTCTCTTGAGGAAAGTATTAATATACTGACTATAATTTGAAAGTAATAATAATAAAGAAGAAAAAATGCTTGTAATCTGCTTTTCGCTGGATTGTGCCCCATCTCCTTCCTGAGATTAAAGAAGGTTATTCATATTAATTCTCTTCACCGGCAGCCAATGCGATGTTTGTGTCTCCACAGGTGGCTTAGGAGAGCGTGATTTATCCAAGGGGAAAGGATCGCTCTACCAGCTCATAGACCGGATCAGGAGGTTCACCTATGGTATGCACTTTTGCTAGTCCAAATGCAAGGCTATCTAATAAACTGTTTCACACAGAATATCTTTATAATGTGACTGTTGTTTTCCCCTCTGTTTATCTTGCTGTAACCATTGACTATAGACCAAGAAACACAAAACACACAGGACGTATTAAAGCTGGGGAGGTAGCCACTAATTTACTGCTGTTAAACTGGATTGTGACTAATGTTTCTTTGCTTAATTTAATATCTTCTTTAAAAGGATTGTCATCAACTGACTCTCAATCTGATGTCACTGTCATAACGAACTCGATAGTTTTCCTGGCGGTATGAATGTAGCCGGCGTATAAATTACATTTATTGTTTGTTCTCCTTCATTGGAATCGCACCAGAGAGACGATTAGATACAGACAACAGTCTTGGGCAATAATAATAGAGGGGCTTCTCCTCTCCCTTCTCAGACAACGTGCGGAAGAACGCCAGCAGAGAGGCGCCGCCGAGCCCGAAGCCTCCGGCCAGGGGTGAGAGGAGCCGGGTGCCCAGGGCCGCCACCTCCAGGGCCGAGAGGATTTGGCCAGGGGGCGTCATCCCATACGTGATCCAAGGCAACTTCACTGGTGAGAGAGTCTTCCTCTGCAGGCCGGGAGGGGGGGTGTGTCAGGGTCACAGCAGGGGACACCATCACGGTCATAAACAAACTCTGAACTAGAACCAAACGCCCGCCTCCGATCACCTCACACACTTAACACCGCCTGGTCCTAAAGGGGCGCCCCTTGGTCGGGTTTTCAATCCACCCTGAGCCCTAAACTACCAGACCCACCTGTGATTTACTGGCAGTCTGTGAAGTCTGGGTTTCTTAAGCAGCTATGCAGTCGACCGAAACACTGGCACAGAGAGCGTTGCCTCAGCTTTCCTCTCCGAAGGCAAAGGAGCAGGTCACTGTGAGGGTGAAGGTCACACCGACAGGCCACGGGCAGATTTACACCGTGCTCGTGCGTTAACACTTGTGCAGGGCAAACATTACCGAGAAATGAATTGTGTCAGAACTCCTTAAAAAGTGTGATTGGAAACAGCCACACGGACGTTATAAAACTGTAACAACATCCCTCCGTTCAGACTTAGAGGAACACGTGATTTTATCTTTCTTTCTCACAGTTCCACGATAAAATGTGAGTTTGCGTGGTTTTGCTTGGTTCCTCTCAGTCATGCTGCGAAGCTCTTATGTAGAAGCAAACTTCTATGTGTGAAGAGAGCCCATGGGTTGACACTGAAGGCTGGTTGCCAGAAGAAAGAAGTCAAAGTTACGAGCTAAAGAGTTATTACTGTAGGTTAACGGCATGGAGAGATTTTACTGGGAGCTAAAGGAAATCATTACATTGTGGGTCTTTGAACAGGGTTATAAAGGTGACGGAGAGATGATGAAAAGAGAAATGTATTATTTCCTTTTTTCTTGCACTGGTGGTATATTAAACGACAATATGCAATACATGACATTGTCTTTATGTTTTTTGAAAGCAGACTGAGCACAATACCTTGTGAAATAATCTCCCAAATTCCTGCTAAGATTGAAACAGTATGATTTTCTTCCCAGGTAGTTTATATAAGTTTATATATAAGTGTATATGTATACAAAATCTTGAAACCTTCTTTTTCAGGTCAAGTGTTTGATAAACTGTGTTGGAGTTTTTTATATTACATATTTTGTTGTCCTGTAATGGCGCTTGATCAATATTCTTGATACGTGTTTTCATAAAATCAAGAGACATGGAACATGATTTAAAAGAAAAGAAAATTAAGAACAAAACAAACAAACAGCAATACACCCAGATGGAAATCCACCTCTGTTAGAATTCACAATCACATTTAAAAACACACTATTGCAGATCTTGAATGCAGGGCACAGGTTCTGACCATGGTGAGTCTAGTCCGGCGCTGGTATAGGTGATGGGCTATATCGACCGCATCGTTGGGTCAGACCTCCACTCTGCCGCTGTTTTAATGAATGCTCTGATTCCTTTAGGCAGTCAAAGAGCCATGTTCAAACAGGCCATGCGACACTGGGAGAAGTACACCTGCGTGACCTTCATCGAACGCACGGACGAGGAGAGCTACATCGTCTTCACATACCGGCCCTGCGGGTGAGTATCCGTGGAACGACAACATGGAGGAAAGGACTTCCCGTTCGAAGCATGGGGTCCCTGTGTGTGCTGTAGTAAAGGCATTACCGAGCTCGGAGAGCTGAGAGAGAGCGTCAGGGTGTGCGGGTGTGCGGTGTGACGAGGGAGCCGGCATGTCGTCAGAGGCAGCGCCGTCCTCGTGTCCTGAGTTGGCTCGTTTAATCGGTGTGGGGGCACGGGAGGACACGGGAGGACACGGGAGGACACGGGAGGACACACTAGGAACAGGAGTCGGGGGAAGGCAAGGCCACGCAGCATCTCAAGAGCTCTGTCTAATCATGAAACAACAGCCTGACTGCCGCTCTATACAAATGAGTGGAGTGGCTGTGAAAAGCTCACATACCTCACCTGTCTTAACTGTCTCGGGTCAACGGGAGTCTTTGCATTTTATTCCAGGCTGATGCCACATTCAACAGAATCTGAAAAACTATCGCCGATAAAGAAGTGTAGTTTAGTCAACAATATCATGCCAACAGAAGTGTGCCATTCCACTTACGTGTGCAAGATAAATAAACCCCAATTTGTAGCATCCCAGGGTCTTACGTATTCATGATTGTGTTTAAAGACCTGCTAAGTGTTCGGCAGATGCCTTTATTTACACAATTTAATTAAATTACTGTCATTTGAGTCGAGATGATTGTATTAAGCCATTTTTTTTTGGCAAGGGTTGTTTTGTTTTCTGGAGGCACGCCAGAAACATGTCTACAGCGATGAGCATACAAAGATCATCAAGGTAACGGTCTCCTGTGCCTTCTTAATACAAAGTGTGAGTCTCCGCTAGGTTGGTTTATTATATTTCAATATCTACATACCTATCTGTCCTTCTGTTATAGGGTCAACATGTGGAAACACTGACCACGGCTCTTTAACTCGATTACACAGTAATGAAGAACATAGCGTGTTTGTATAATTAGTCACTTTATAATGAAGTTAAACATCTGTGTTGATAGAGTTTGTTCTTTCAGTAATTTAGTGTTTGTTCGACCACACTTGTGTATGTTTCCTGTGCCATAGCATGACACGGGCTTCTGCTACGTGTGCTAATGACTCTCGACAGGAGATGGATTATTCTGCGATGAAGAGCCATAACAGATGCTAATCGTTAACAGATCGGCATGGTATATTTAGATGACCGTTCCAACGCTTATAATTGTTATTGTGTGTGTTTGCAGAGCAATCTGTTGCCGTGTGTGTCTACGAACCAGTGAAGCGGCCGACACCCTTTGTCTAGCGCTTCGCCATGGGCCGAGAGCCCCTCGCTGCTATCGCCGGCCAATTAAATCAGATTAGGGAAGAATTAATCTTGTGTATAAATAGATGCCATCCGAAACCGATGTCTGAGGCGGGGGGGAGATTATGTGCATGTCAAGTGATGTCACCGGGCCGGGCGATGCTACATGACATGTCCAATTACGCCCTTGTGTGGTGTTTGGGTGCGCTCTTTGGCATCTGTTTTTAAAACCACCCTACACATACACAACAGGGAGAGTTGTGAGTTGTGTGTTTAGTGAATGCTGTCTTCGGGGAGGAGGGCAGGACAGGGCTGGGATATTTCACAGCGCAATCCTCTAGGTCTAAGCCTGTTCCAGCTAAGTGTCATGGGGGGGAGCGGTCCTGTTTTCCTGAGATTGCCAAGCGAGGCTGTGTAAGGCAGCTTGGCAAATACTCGGGAAAACGAAACAATCTTAGCAAACCGTTCAGAATGACCGCGTTGTGTATAAAACACGTGTGTGATCCTTACAGGCTTTGTGTGCCAAAACTGGCCCCTTTAGGAGATATTTGTAATGAACTTCAGTCTGTAATCCATATATTTATTTTGTGGGTTGAAATATATCGTTGAAATTGATCTCACCCGATATTTTCAACATGTAAAGTAAATATAAGGATTATAGACATGATTTAAAATTCATCCCACAGGTTTTACAGATACACAAAAGGAGACAGTGTTGGCATGTGAAAAATACACAGATATTAAAAGCATGTGTTTGTCCTGTATGGGGGTACACCCTCATTCCTGCTGTTTGGGGAGTGTAGGGGGCTGTGTGGCCGCAGGGTGCTCTGACTTCTCCCCGCTCTGTGTGACAGGTGCTGTTCCTACGTGGGCCGGCGAGGGAACGGGCCCCAGGCCATATCCATCGGCAAGAACTGCGATAAGTTTGGCATCGTGGTTCACGAGCTGGGGCACGTGATCGGGTTCTGGCACGAGCACACGAGACCAGACCGGGACGATCACGTGACCATTATCAGAGAGAACATCCAGCCAGGTGGGGGACGCATCTGCGTAAATTTGTCACCGGTTTATTGCCTCAAAAGTTAAACCAAATCCCCCCATTAAACTAAATGATCCACTAATAAATAAAACAGGACCATATTCTTTACAGCTATAATGTATTATGGCATAGGTTTACATCTTTCTTTCTATATGTAATTTTGGGATTAGTCTTGGATTGGTCATCGAAAGAAACCTCGGTACCAAGTGAGAAATGACCTTTGAATAAATGTTAAAAACATTGACGATTTCTCACACTCACTGAAAGATCAAACCTCATAGTTCACAGAACACACACACAGCTTTTGTGTTATTCTTATTATTATTAACTGAAAAATACAGACACTAATTTCTGCTACCAATATTAGTGGATATATTCTCTTGTCTTGAAGACTGGCTTGAGAAAAGGTAGAATATAATGCAAACTTCATGTTATTTCCAGTTTTATAGAATTATAGAAATTCTCATTGACCAAGAGAAGCAAAATGTTGTGAATGAAGAATCAGTGTTCGGAGCGCAGAGAGCAGCCATCCGTGACCAACCGTAACTAATGAATACAATTAGAAATGTACAGGAAGAACAATAGATTGAATGTATTGATGTCTAACCTTCCTCTCACACACGCACACACACACGCACACACACATGCACACACACGCACACACGCACACATACGCACACACGCACACACACACACCTTCTTGGAGGGTTAATCCGTGTCTTTGTTTATACATTGGCTCGCAGGTCAGGAATACAACTTCCTGAAGATGGAGCCAGGGGAAGTGAATTCTCTGGGGGAGTCGTATGACTTCGACAGCATTATGCACTACGCCCGGAACACGTTCTCAAGGTTGGATTCTAAGGTTACATATCTCACAGTTTTACCATATAGACGCCGGTGTTAATTTGTCCATGATTGCAAAGACATCCTTTAAGCCTGACATCAGGGAATGAACCTGCTTTGAATAAATGAGCACTTGCCACTCAATAATATGCCTTTAAACCTTATATAGGTGTACACTGCGATTGAACGCTCTCTGAGGTGTAACGCAGGGGCTGATTGGAAGTGTGATGCGGGGACTGGGACCGAGGAATGCTGGTGTGTTGATTGTGTGTCGACTCATATCTCTGCTCTTTCCCCATGTCTGATGTGTGTCTGTTTCCCTCCTAGGGGCATGTTTCTGGACACCATCCTCCCGTCGCGAGACGACAACGGAGTCCGGCCCGCAATCGGTCAGCGCACACGGCTGAGTAAAGGAGACATTGCACAGGCAAGGAAGCTGTATAGATGTCCAGGTACTACCTTTCACACCCCTGACGATAAGCACACCAATCAGCCCCCGAATTCACCCCTTCAAACCACCCATTTAAACACAAGCCACAAGCACTTAGTGTGTTTAGTGTGTGTGAGTGTGAAGTGCTTGTGAAGGTGGCTCAGTTAGGAGCGCTGGACAGGACGCCAGGCCATCTTAGGGCAGCACTAACACTCTCACACAGAAAACACACACACACACACGCACACGTACACACAGACACACACACACATACACTCACACAGAGACATGCACAAACGCTCAAACACACAAACACACACACACACACACACACACACACACACAGAGACACACACACAAACATACACACACACACACACACACACACACACACACACACACACACACACACACACAGAGACACACACACAAACACACACACACACAGCAGAACAACGTAGCGAAGCCAATCAATCTCAGCAGCCTGACTGTGGGATGTGGGTGGAAACTGTGAGGCTGCAACGTTTACCCCTTACCACTATGCTTGCTAGCGCATATTGATTGATTGATTGATTGATTGATTGATTATTTTGCTTACTTTTAAACACATGGCCTCTGTCAATCGGTCATTCAGTCCAGAGTGAATCTGGGTCCAGTTACAGTCAGCATGTTCCCTCTGTCCTCTTTTTCATGCCTATTTTGTGTCCCATCAAAATTGTGGATGATACGTAGGAAGAGACATGGATTCATCTCACTATGTTTTTACAGGGAATATAAAGGCCACACGTATATTTTACTTCAAAGACATTTTTCTCGTCTTGTTTTTAATTGAATTATTAAACTTGTCCTCGAGGAAGGAGGTTAAGAATAGCCATGTGGGATGTGCGGCTTCTCGTGACAGATCCTCCCTTCAGCTCTTCAGGTTCACAAAGCTTGTTTCGAAGTGACAGTTCCTGCTCTACGGCTGTGATTACTCAAGTCCTGCCCCAGTGGGGAGGATGTCAAATGTACCTTTGATTTGAGATTTGAGTTTAAGTCGCAGCAATCAGGCTAACAAGCGTAATTAATCGAGGTCTCGCAAGATGGGTCTGAAATACTAATCAAGTCTTCTGGAAATGTCGTTCTGTACTGAGCTCTCAGTGTTTCTACGAGGCTTTGATTTACCTGCCAGTGCTTTATGACTGGAAAGAGTAACTTCAAAATAATTAAGACGTTGGAATGACTCTTCAGATGTACGGCTTGGAAGCAAAGTATGAGTTAGTGTGTTGTTCTTTCTGTGACATGGGAAGTTTTAAAATACTGTAGGTCCCCAAACAGGAATAATTTAATATGAATGACCAGAACAGTTCAATAAAATAATTTCTCACATCTGTGATTAGCAAAATAAATTGGATGACTGACTTCAACCGGGACTGAGAAGGTTCTTTGTCAACCTTTATTTGGTGAAAACGAAGTAAAGCTAAGTTGCCAGAAACATCATTTATCAGCATTTTCTTTTTCGTAGAGAGAGAGAGAGAATAAGAATAAGTGCCTCAGTGTTCGGTGGAAATTTAATGAAGAATCATCGTGTTATTTTCTTTGGATGAAAGCCTCTGTGGATTCCAGTTAGATATGAAGTATTGCTGATGCTCAGGTTTGTTTTCGCAGATGAGGGACCAGCCCGGTGAGATTTTATTGTTTTTAGACGTCCTGCTTACTGTGCAGCCGCGGAATCTGGCACCCCTTTATTTATTAATTTTTTTCCCCCCGTTGCTGACTTCAGTCCTCCTCCAGCCTACCTGATGGGTCACCACATGTTGAAGTTCCATATTTAGCGCCCAGCAGGAGAACTATTCCCGCTGTTTCTGAGCCCTTGTCACATCGAATCTCTCAGAGGCGGCCTTCGTGTTTAAAGTGCTATTGTCCTCCTTTCTTCTTCTTTTTTTTTCCTTTTTACCGCAAATCTCCTCTTCTCTCGCCCCCTCCTTCCTTCTCAGCGTCAGTAACACATTGAAATGTTAATGATCTTGCTGATTGTGGTCTGACTGTTGGCGCTCCATCACCGGGGCGAACCAGAGTGATTGGCCTGGGCTCGGGTTCACCCGGGCGGCTTCGTCAGGGGCAGTGACTCGTTGATTGAAAGCCCAGAGAGTAGGGTGGCTGCCGCTGAGTGGCATTCGCATGGAAGACATCATTAATTGTACAAAAGGGGGGGAGGGGGCATCCAGCAGGAGGCAAAGCCATTAATCAATTCCTCAGGAGAGGAGAGAATGATTGAAAGGACGAACGCTGGGCTAATCACCCTCACAGAAAGATAAATTAATTGATTATTTCTGCAATGACTGAACCGTGCAGTGCAGTGCCATATTGTGCAAAGAGAAGCTGAGGATACAGGCTAAACATGACTGTTTTAATATTATGGGACGTCAGCTATGTATTGGGCATCTTGGAGTGGGACGGACGTGTTCGACAGTTTTTAATTGAAAGAGCTTTTGCTGGCACACAACTCATCAATAACACAGCATCTGTAGAGCTATTATTATTATTAAAACTCAAGGAATTGAGCCCAGTTGAGCGTGAAACATCCTGCTCGCAATCTCTTCTCTAGGTTCAATATATCTAAGGATGCAGACGACACAAGGCGAGGGTTTGCAATGCATGGGCTAATGTCACTTGAACACTGCAATCAAAATTTCACCTTGAGACCTTCATCTACAATCATACAATCACACTGTCTCATTTAATCCTCTTTAAAAATGTATATATATTAATTATATTAACATATCCAATGCAAATTCAAGGAACACCCTCCGTTTGCTACAACAAAAGTATATTACAAATATATCTGTTTTGTGTTTGTTACATGAAGTCTAAAAAGTATCTAATATGTGCATGTTAAGAATGAAGCTTCTGTATATAAACATGGTGCAGAAGGAAGGTTGAACACGGCAGCCCACCGGGGCCAGGAGACGGGCCTCCTGCTCTCAGCTCCTGGGTCTGAGTCTTGGCACTGGCTGTGCTCTTGGTCTGTTTGAACTCGTACCGGCGCCTCTTCTCTCACCTCTCACAGATTCCGCCTAATCTGCTTACCTTTTTCATTACTTCCTCTGAGCCGCACGTCAGATGTGTATGGGAATATGTCAATCACTTTAATGAACTCGGGTTGTGTAAATTACAGCTCGATTACTTCCATTCCTTCCGTAATTAGTTTAATACCGTGCGCGTTTTGTGTTCTTGCTCCGGTCTGACTCAGGCAATCAGTGACAACCGTCTCAGGGGTGAAACAGTCATCGGCAAACCATTTTCTGAAGCTCGTTAAGACAGAAGTCGTGAAATTCAGCAAATAAATCCAATGTTAAGTAATCCTGCCAATAGTGTTGTTGAATGTCATGTTCCCCAGTTTTAACCCTCTCCATCTAAGACTGCAGTCTCGGGTCTGAGGGGAAAAATAATTGAAAAGTGGTCTGCTTGTCCTGGATTAACAGTTATTCACACAATCCATCAGTATGAATATGAGACTTGAGGAACGTCTCAGCATTCAATAGTTAGATTGAATGTCCCAGCGGCAGTTTCAGACATACAGATGCTTATGAACACGACAATGTATCCCACAACTATGCAGTGATGTACAGGGAATTAAATAACCTGAAGCATCATAGGAATATTAGTACATTTAGATTAATGTAAAGGGGGCAGAGATGAGATTTGGATGTAAAGAACTGGTTCAGAGATCCATGACCCAAACTATGCAGTGAACAATGACTACCCATGTCTCAACCGTGTCTTATTTGTCTTGCAGCCTGTGGAGAGACCTTACAAGACTCCACTGGTAACTTCTCTTCCCCCGGATTCCCTAACGGGTACCCCTCCTACACTCACTGCGTCTGGAGAATATCGGTCACACCTGGGGAAAAGGTAGGCTTTTATTTTATTTTTGGAGGAAGGGCTCAGTGGGGTGGTTCTGATTCATTACCATGTTATATTGCTCTTTTATTCTGTGGCAGCCTTGTGCAGGGTGCTATACCCAATAAAGATGGATCGATTGATATTCTGGAGAGACAGAATAACTTTTTAATAAAACAAACACACTATAATAAAGCCAGGTGTAAAAAACACGATGGTGGCTTTCAGTCGAGACTCAGAAAAATTATGAAAACCACAGAATTGGCTCCCAGGCTGAGACCCGGCCCAGTGAAATGTCTCCAAGACAGAAAATGTAATTGTGAAAGCTGCAGTTTCAACAAGCCTAATTGACAAATAGAAACCCTTTACCCCGACCTCTCGCCCTAGCTGTGCATAAGCGTCCTCAGCAAAAAAATGGTTGTGACATTGGGCCACTCAGCCAAGACGCTAAACACAAATAAATAAATAAATAAGCTTGTGCCCCGATCTTCCCTCTTCTCCTCACTGTCCCGGCTGGGGAACGCAGCCAGCGCCGGTGCGATTTGCATGCGGTTTTCCGCGGCCTGGCCGAAAGTGCTTGCATAGCCGATAATTGTGCGAACATTTGCTGACATGCATCCATTGATTATCCTCTCCTGGGAGGCCAGGCCTCATTGTCCCCCTTGAACCGCGGGTCTGCCTCGTCCGTTTGGCTCCACGATTCTGCCGCGTTTGCAGAACGATCCTTTTCAATGACTGCTTGTCTCCAATAACCAAGGCCATTACTCCCCCCCGTCCTCTACAATTGAGCCAAAGAAAGGAGAAAGAAAAGAAGGAAAAGAAATTGCATATATTTTCTGTGGCTATTATTTAATTTGATAATGGGACACAGTCCACCTGTTGGATTTATTGAAGAATAATAATAATCAGTCATCAGCATCATGAGAAACCATGCCATTATGTATATATATACGTTTTTGTTTTCCTCTCTCTCTCTCTCTCTCTCTCTCTCTCTCTCGCTCCGTCCTCCATAAACTCGTGAGATCATGCCTGAAGGCTTTTGTGCCTGAAGCTCAGCATGCCTCTCAGCAGGCGATGAGCTTATCACTTGATTAAGAGAGCCGTAGAAAAGATCCCGCTTCTGAAGTCAGGCCCGTCCACACGCTGGGTAATCAGGAATTAAAGATCATATGTGCGACTCTCCGCTCTCCGCTCCAGCTGATAGAGAAGTGTCTCTGCTTATCTGGGGTTACCCGGGTTCAAGAGCTTCTCCGCACTGCCGGGGGTATTGGGGGAGGGTGGGGGTGCATTAAGGGGATGTTAAGCAACATAGACATGCAGATTGCTATTTATATCTGAAGGAATCAAATCTTATAAATAGATACATGAGTGAAAGCAATGAATATGATGCAGAAGAGAATTGAAACTGTCCTGAGAGCAATCAGGAGGAGAAGAAGTGGAAATGTAAGGCTTTCTCAAGAAAACAAACAAACAACAACAACAACAAACTGCTTCAATGGTCTTAAAATGATATCCAGTGTTCTGTAGTTATTCTGTATGTTAAGAATTACACTACATTTTCAGGCCATATCTTATGTATTCATAATTACAGGTTTTTCAATATAATTATGAATGCATTATTTAGAGAAATGTACCCGTATATAGTCCTTGCTCTTTGTAAGACAATAACCAAAGACACTGAATGTCTTTCATTACCGTCTCGTCATATTTGCAAAACTGACTTTTTAAAATGCATCCAGGGCAAATATTTGGCAGAACGAAAGCCTCTCTTACAGCAGTTGCAATATTTAAAATGTTTTGCCAGCAAGGGTCCCCTGAAAGGCCTGCATTTCATCCAGAAAGCCCCAAGATAAATGGTTCTGTTACTAAATCCGATTGCTTAACCGAATAGAAGGCAAAATCATGGGTTGTGGGGGTGGGGTACTGAAGGGTTGATCAAAGAGTATATAGTTTATCACGGCTTCGCTGCTCAGGATATTAATATTTCGCTGTGTGGGTTTTGGGTAATCCTGTGGTAATACAAACATTAAGCAACTGTTGGGAGCTGCAGTCTGCATGTCAGAGGGATTATGATATTGCAACGTAGGTTCTGCCACAGACACGCTCGGATCCAGAGTCTCTCAAAGCCTCACAGTGCCATCTTCAGCCCGAGCCGAGAGACGCCGGCCCCGCGCACCCCCGCTGCCCGTCGGCTTGAGTGGCAAAGAGAGCGCCTCGGGCTCTCTCAGCATTGCGCTCCAGACGGCCTTTTTCCCTCCAATTCGGGCGTAGACTTAATGTAAAATTGTCAGAAGTGGCAGTGCCTTCCACTATCAATGGAAGTGAAATGTGAAAAAGTCACCTATAAAGATTTTATGAGCAGCTTGTCAACCAAATATTACTGTATTATGTTTGAACCCTGTCTTCTATATCCAGGTCAGCTCCTTTATCAAAAGACATGGATGTGATTCTGGTCATTGACACAAGAAAACAAAACCAACAAACACATATTTATTCTGCTGTCTTCTTGTGTGCCCTAGATTGTGCTCAATTTTACAACGATGGATCTCTACAAGAGCAGCCTCTGCTGGTATGATTACATCGAAGTCCGAGACGGATATTGGAGGAAAGCGCCCCTTCTTGGTAAAGAAATAATACAAATGTTCATTTTTAAATTAGTGTTCCATGTTTGATCATGTGACCCTTGTAGATTGTGTGAGACATGGACAATTGAAAGTTTTCTGCTTCTGGAATTATAACTTAAATTCAAATCGGTTCAGTGTGAGACGTGTTTGTGTTTTAAAACTTCAATATATTAGCTTAGAGCGTCACACTGGAGTGGAAATGAATGTTTTTGAAAGGGCCGTGCTGCCCATATGAGACTCACCTATATTTTGAATATATGTTAGAGATGTGTGATCCTTATATTTTCCACATGCCAAATTGCCCCCCTTTTCTATATTTAAATTAGATGGGATACATCTTTAAAATATAGTCTAGTCTGCAATCCATATATTGATAAGTTGAAAATATATTGTTGAAATTAACCTCTCTGTGTGTTTGCAAATTAGAAAATTAATGAACGTACTGCAGGCTAAAATATATCCCCAAAACCGTAAGTGCTGTACGTTTCCAGAGCGGCTCTATAACCATGTCTGCTCTTCTGCAGGTAGATTCTGCGGTGAGAAAGTCCCCGAGGTCCTCATCTCCACCGAAAGCAGGATGTGGATCGAATTTCGCAGCAGCAGCAACTGGGTGGGAAAAGGCTTCTCCGCCTCCTACGAAGGTGTTTTAATTATTATTATCTGTTTCTGTAAAGGCTGAGGAATAATACAGAGCACAGAGAAGTGTTGAAATGAGGAGGATAAGCCCAGTTAGGAGCTTTAATGTGAACCATTACCTTTTTTATGACTGTCGTTTCTCATTTGAACATTAATGTGGAATTCGTCCAGTCCTTTGAGAGAGAATTCAGTTACTCCTCCTGATCTTGACTTCCAGCAGATAATTCTCCCCTGTTCGGGGCAGAAACAACTCTTTTGCATTATAAAAACATGTCTACACAAAGATTGCTGTACCCAGGAGGAGAATAATACCTAACTGTACCGATGCCGAATGTTTGTGTTGTTTTTGCTGCACGTTTTGTGAAGATGTTTCTTACAGACCGGCCTGCAAGCTGGATTTGATTTTAAGTTCCTGACAGCCAATATAAATCATCTGTTATTATTATTATAGTTATTGTTTTATCTTAAATTAGCCATCTGTGGAGGTGAGATCAACAAAGATGCTGGCCAGATTCAATCCCCCAACTACCCGGATGACTACCGGCCGATGAAGGAGTGTGTGTGGAAGATCACGGTGGCCGAGAACTACAACGTGGGGCTGAGCTTCCAGGCCTTCGAGGTAACATCTGTGACAGCGTCTCTCCCTCAGGGGCCGCTCGCCGCTCGGGGGGGAGGGGACGGCACGCTGACACAGGCCTCGGCGGTGACAATGACAAGCTATGGGTTTTGACACCGACCGCTGTGAAGGCAAAGTTCAAGCACAGTAAGCTTCTCCAGCAGCATAACCTCTAAATGCGATTACAGAGAGCACTGTTTGACTATTTAAAGCTTCTTTAATTAACCGTTAAACGCGGCTACTCGCTTGTGTGTCAGGTATCTTTTAAAAAAAAAAAACAACAACAATAAAAAGCTGTAAGCAGTATGTGTTGCGTGTGCCTGAACTGGATGGATTGGAGAGGAGCGAAGCAGCGATTCTCCCGTTCAGTTGTTCTGTTAAACGTGTTTTATCTCAGAGCCCAGTCCTTTGTGAGCCCGGCTGCTCTGTACCTCTTGTGACCAACTCCATTAATTCAGCCCCGTGGTTCCTGCGGTTCCTGTGGACTCCTGCTTCCATCTTTACAGTCGCCAATTAGCCCTGATGGATGCAGGATTTAAGAGGCTCTGTGATCTGTGAAATCCTGTTTACCTTGGATTAGATCCCAGCCTTAAAAGTACCATGTGATTCTTTCTGTTGAATAAAAAAAGGAAAAGGGGGAAAAAAGTAATTGTTAATGCGCAAAATGGACAAACCACATGTGTGTCGATGCGGGGAAACGCACACGCGTCTCTCTAGTTTGGAAGCAGCGCTGTATGGTGTTGTTTTGTTTCCACGTGTACAGTATTGTGTAGGCCTCCCAACAGCAGCGTGTCGTACCCTTGAGAGAAGGAACTTTACCCAGAATGCACCACTGAAAACACAATTATGTAACCCATGCCAATGTTGTCGGATGAAAGTGAGATCAAATAATAATAATCATAATTGTGTAACGGCAGATTGAGAGACACGACAGCTGTGCTTACGACTACCTGGAAGTGAGAGACGGCAACTCGGAGACCAGCCCTCTGATTGGCCGTTTCTGCGGCTATGACAAGCCGGACGACATCCGCTCTACCTCAAACAACCTGTGGATGAAATTCATCTCTGACGGGACGGTCAACAAAGCTGGATTCGCTGCAAACTTCTTCAAAGGTAGTGTTTCAAAGAGGGTTCGCTTTTCTCTTTACACCTTCTGACACTGCAGTGGTTGTATATTAAAATAAGTAGATACACAGATAAAAAAGCACAACTTTGTTCCTCTAGCGATTGAGAAAAGAAACAAGGCGTAAACACCATAATCTTCACAATTAAACACATCGTTCTCCAGCAGTTAAATCTGAATATGCACTTCCATAAGTATATGTTAAAACAGCAAACCTTAACCTGGCTAATTTCCTGTTCGTGGTGTGTTAGTCTTTGCAGTCTTTCTCTGTGTGGGCTGATTAACACATTGGCAATCAGACAAAGAGATACACACTGAATGTGCTTGACATCTACCACTGTACTGCCTCGTCAAAAGCCCCTCCAGACAACAGCTTGACTCCATTATGCTGAACTGTAAGGAATTACAATCTCCAATCCTGCCTTTTGAGAGAGCCGCGCATAAGTCCCTGCAACGGGGGAGTTATTATCCGAGGTTCTGATGCCGGGACTCTCCGCAGATGGCGCAGATTGCCCAGCGCCCGGGCAGTGACGGGAGAAGCTTAAGACATACAACAAGAGATGTAGTGACTCCATTAGCTTTTTAAAAAGACAGAGCAGGCTGAGCTGGAGACCCAGCCCTACCTGTGCGATTACAGACGATCGCCACAGAGCCACCCAACGTCTACATCTGCTGTCTAAGTGTATTAGGTCAACGGTTGCAGCTCATCCTCTTACCCCTCCATATTACCGCATGAACATGATTGGAGGCCTTTTAAAAACACTGGTTTCTTCTGAACTTTTGTGTCAATATCTACATCGATATGCAAAATATTCATACCTTCAGTAGCTGTCGTGCTAGTAAATCAAACATGAAAATAGGATGGAGGAAATCAAGAAAAAAATATTGTAAAGATTAGAAGAAACGGCCTGGTTTGACAGTTTTATTTGTCATTATATCATAAGAACCTCAGAAAGTGTCCAATCGAGAGGAGGCCATTCACCCCATCGTGCTCGTTTGGTGTCCATTAATAACTAAGTGATCAAGGATCCTATCCAGTCTGTTTTTGAATGTTCCCAAATTGTCTCTTCAGCCACATCGCTGGGGAGTTTGTTCAGATTGTGACGCCTCTCTGTGTGAAGAAGTGTCTCCTGTTGTCTTGAATGCCTTGAAGCCCAATTTCCATTTGTGTCCCCGGGTGCGTGTGTCCCTGCTGATCTGGAAAAGCTCCTCTGGTTTGATGTGGTCGAAGCCTTTCATGATTTTGAAGACTTGGATCAAGTCCCCACGTAGTCTCCTCTGTTCCAGGGTGAAAAGGTTCAGTTCCTCAGTCTCTCAGTAGGACTTTCCCTTCAGACCTGGAATAAGTCTGGTTGCTCTCCTCTGAACTGTCTCTAGAGCAGCGATATCTTTCTTGAAGTGTGGAGCCCAGAACTGTCCACAGTATCCAGATGAGCTCTAACTAGTGCATTGTACAGACTGAACATCACTGCCCTTGTGCTCAATTCTACACTTTTGACGATATACCCTAGCATTGTGTTTGCCTTTTTTATTGCTTCCCCACATTGTTTGGATGGAGAAAGTGAGGAGTCCACATAGACTCCTAGGTCTTTCTCATGCGTTACTTCATCTAGTTCTGTTCCTCCCATAGTGTAATTATAGTGGACATTTTTGTTACCTGCATGTAATACCTTGCACTTGTCCACATTGAATTTAATTTGCCAGGTGTCGGCCCACAACTGAATATTATCTAAGTCCCTTTGAATAGCCTGTGCTGCCGAGATTGTATCTGCTGAGCCACCTATTTTAGTATCATCTGCAGATTTGACAAGTTTGCTAACTATCCCAGAGTCCAGATCATTAATATAGATTAGAAACAGCACAGGCCCTAGTACTGATCCCTGTGGAACTCCACTAACAACCTCACTCCAGTTAGAAGCGACTCCTCTAATCGACACCCTCTGTTTCCTAGACATCAACCAGTTCATAATCATCTACTTACATTACCCTGAATGCCTACAGCTTCCAATTTGAGGATCAGTCTTTGGTGTGGAACCTTATCAAAAGCTTTTTGGAAATCTAAGTATATCATATCATATGCTTTCACGTGATCTACAGCTGCAACTGCAACCCATGTTGACTATCTCCAGGAATATGGTTTTCATTAAGATGCTCCTCTATTTTCTGTCTAATCATTTTATCCAACATTTTACAGGTGATGCAGGTGAGACTGATTGGTCTGTAATTTCCTGGCTCAGTTTTGTCCCCTTTCTTGTGGATTGGTATGACATTTGCTGTCTTCCAGTCAGTTGGCACATCCCCTGTTCTAAGTGTCATTTGGAATATTTGAGTTAACAGCCTATACATAATTTCCCTCATTTCTTTAAGTACTGTTGGAAATATCCCATCTGATCCAGGTGATTTGTTTGTTTTTAATTCTGCTAGTCCCTTTAGTACCTCCTCCTCATTTATCCTGATCTTCCCAGTCTATGTTTGGGAAATTGAAATCCCCCAGTATAACAGCCACATCCTTGCTACATGTAGTCCTGATTACACTGTACAATGCAACATCTTGCTGAATATCTGAGTTGGGTGGTCTGTAACACACTCCTACTGCTAATCCTGGGGATATTTTATTCAAAAGTTTAACCTTCAAAGATTCTGTTTCGTTACTGGGATCTAATTTGAGTTCTTCTGCCTCAATGTGATTTTTCACATATAATGCTACCCCACCCCCTCTTCGATTTTGCTTGTCACTCCTACAACATCATGGTCACATGCCAGCACTGTGGCTTCTAGGTCTAACATCTTGTTCCTTATACTCTTGGTACATTTCAGGACTTTCCTACTGGAAGTTTCCCTTGGTTTTATTTACTTAGTGGAACATCTCCCATTGTCAGAGCTCCCTGCCCCCCTGGTCCCTATTTTAAAAGATTCTCAATTTCTCTGCACATACGCTCTCCCAATGCATTAGCCCCCCTTCTGTTTAGATGTAGACCGTCCGGTTTGTACAGGTCCCATCTATCCCAGAAGAAAGACCAATGCTCCATAAACCTAAACCCCTCTTCCCTACACCAAGATTTCAACCACGTGTTAAACTTTCTAATCTCTGCCTGTCTCCCTGGCCTGGCACGTGGTACCAGAAGTATTTCAGAGAAAACTGCCATGGAGGTTCTGCTCATTAGTTTTGTTCATAACTCTTTAAATTTGTCTTGCAGAACCTCTGTCCTACCTTTTCCTATGTCATTGGTTCCAATGTTGACCATGACCAGTGGATTCCCCCGGCTTTGGCCAGTAGCCCATCTACTAGTTTAGGTAGATCTGCAACCTGAGCACCAGGCAGGCAAGATACCATGCGGGTCTCCTTATCACTAGAACACACTGTGTGATCTACGCCTCTAAGGATCGAGTCTCCTACTATAACTACCTCCCTGTTCTGGGGGGGAGTGGGCACCATGGTGCTCTGGTGCTCAACTGCCCTCCCATCACCCTCTGAGCTGTCACTGTCCAACTCAATGTCCAGCAGTTGGAACCTGTTGGGCAATTCAAGCTCTTGGGGTGTCTCTAGGGGTTGTGCATGCCCTTTTCTGCGTTTATGACCTACTGTAACCCAGCAGTTCTCTACACTGTCCTGCTCTGAGGTCTCAACTCTCCTAGGTTTTGGCTGCACACCATCTCTCTCATGGGCTGATTGACCAATTCTTCTATATCCCTAATACAGCGCAGATCGACAAGCTGAGCCTCAAGATCACGAACCTTGATCTCTAGGATTTCAACCTGCCGACAACGTTCACAAATGAAATCTTCTTGGATGAGTTCATCCAGGAAGGCAATCATTCTGCAAACCTGACACTGTAGTGGCCACATGCTTCTAAATTTTGCAAGTTTTTTTTTTTTTTTTTTTTTTTTGGCTCTTGGTTTCTGTCCCCTGGTCAACTACTTGACTTTTTTGTCACCGAGAAACAGCGCAGCTTTTGCTACCTGCCCCCAATTCACACCTAACTGGCATAACTTAATCACCTTTCCTTCAACCTATTTACTTTCACCAACTCAGCAGCTGAACTGAATTGACTTAAATTAAGGTACAGTTAAGGTATCGATTCTGTCACCGAGGGGTAAACAGGACAGGCTCCTGTTGACACAATATATACTGATAAGGTCTAAAAACAATCTGGAATTGATATAATATTTAAAGCCTGCAGAGAAGCTTGATATTGATTCATTTGGTCAGCTAATTAGACCCATTGAGGGACTGGGAACTGGGTTGGAACACTGTGCACTGATTACTGACCCCTCTCTGCAGAGGAAGACGAATGTGCCAAACCTGACAACGGGGGCTGTGAGCAGCGCTGTGTGAACACGCTGGGGAGCTTCAAGTGTGCCTGCGACCCGGGATACGAACTCGCCACCGACAAGAAGAGCTGTGAAGGTACCGTGCGTGGGGTCCATTTTTTATGGTTGATTCCCATCCATATCTGCACTGCCACTAACTGCTACATGACCAAGCCCGCACCAAGGTGTAAATCTTCTTCCTCCTCTTCTCAAAGCTGCCTGTGGGGGCCTCCTGACGAAGCTCAATGGCACTGTCACCACCCCCGGCTGGCCCAAGGAATACCCCCCCAATAAGAATTGCGTGTGGCAGGTGGTGGCTCCCACGCAGTACCGGATCTCCATGCAGTTTGAGTATTTTGAGCTCGAAGGGAATGAAGTAAGTGATTGACTTTCTAATTATTACAAATCTGTATAGAGTTCATTACCAAGCCCCTACATTGTGGTCTCCCTTTGATAAAGCTAGGATTTAACTTGAATAAAACTGGGGACTCTTACCCTAATCCGAAACTGGACCAAACAGTAACCCTCATTCGATTGATATATTTTGTTTTTGCCCATCAGTTTTATATTTAGTGTTTGTCTTCCTCTGTCCTTCCAAGGTGTGCAAATACGATTACGTGGAAGTCCGCAGTGGCCTTTCCTCCGATTCCAAGCTCCACGGGAAGTACTGTGGAACCGAAGTGCCTGAGGTCATCACATCCCAATACAACAACATGAGAATTGAGTTCAAATCCGACAACACCGTGTCCAAGAAGGGATTCAAGGCCCATTTCTTCTCAGGTACAGAACTGCCCTTCATGGCTCTGCTCTTTATTTACACTTGCTGTGATAAGGTAATGGCATTGATACTCAAACAGGAAGGACTCTCAGGACCCAGTCTAGGGGGCAGGGATCGCAGTTGGGTGCCGTGATTTTTATTGGCACAGCCAACAAATGTCTAAATGGTGGGAAATGGATTATTTTGGTCCTGGTATTGAATACATTTTATGAAGACCAGATAGCGGAATTGACTGCAGATATTTCATTACGAAGGAGGACTTGCTGTCAGATGATTGACAACTTCCACCACTTTCAACAATTATCCTCAGACACCCTGGTAATTGCCGTTTCCACCTGACCGTAAACTCAGAGAGAAATAGGAAAACGGAATATCGCAGCTGTCAGTCTTGTTGTCTCTTTGTGCGCATGCATCACTTAGCCGTATTGGACTAAGTGGTATAGCTGAACTTATTAAAAATGCTTTTCTGTTCATTCTAATGGACCCTGTCAATGTATTTCACGGGTGGCATCGAGCCGCCGCATCGCTGATTTACGCTGACAGCTCTTCATTTGTTTACATTAAATTAACTCGCAAAAAATGCACATCTAATTTGGAAGATGCAGGAAAGCTAATGAACAATATCTGGTTAAAAATATATCCCAGCAACGTAACTGGGGGTGTCTTATTTTGACAAAGCCGTAGAGCATTTATACTGCAAAATGTGATGTGTGGCAAATTGAGTTCTGATGAGAGTTGTGTGTGTGTGTGTTTGTGCACATGTGTGTCTATGATTTATTTCAAAAATAAATCAATACAAAAATGAAAACGACATGCAGAATTTGTTCAGCTAATAACTTAATGTACTTGATTGTGCACCCAACAACAGCGCGATCTTGAACCTATTGTGGGATAATCGAAAAGGCAGGTGGTGGCGGCAGATAGTATTTGTGTTTGTTCAGTGTGCCGAAAGTGTCGGGCCTTTGGTTCCTGAGATAGGATTAGTTCCTGCCATACGCAAGACTGGAACCGGGAAAATAGTCTAAACCCGTAACTGCCAGGAATGAGATTCGTGCAAAAGGGTCCGTGCAGTTTTAATGACTTTCCTCTTCATCATCAATCGCACAAATATGGTGCTTGTCCTATAAATAGCTTTTTTTTCTGGAAAGGTTTGCAGGAATTGTGTGTAATATTCTCATGCTTGTGTGCACGTGTGTGTGAGTGTGTTTGTGTGTGCGTGAGAGAGAGAGTGTTTTCTTTGTCTTTTTGTGTGGATTGTGCTGATGCAACCTGAGACTGAGTATAATAAACACAGAGCACAGTTAAGCGCCACCTGTTTAGCCAAACAGAGTGTTTTATTCTGTTTGCGTCTTTGGTTTGGGAACGACTCATGCACAGGAACCCAGCTCCTTCCTCTGGCCTTTTAGAAACGGGATGTCAATTACCTACCGTATAGCCGTCAGCCACTTATATAACGAGGAAGAGATGACAAAACTGGGCTGGAAATGTTTTTACCTGATGACCAAATGTCTTGAGCAGGAAATCAAGACAGCGTTTGAGAACGGGAAGCCATTCTCAGTGTTTTCACACAGCTCAGAGGCCAAAACATCCGGTGCGTTTCCATCTCAACCAGTGTATGATGAAGTAAATGACAAATACATACCAGTTTCTCTTTGTGTTTTTTGTTAACAGCTACTTAAAGCGGTACAATGTGAATCAGGGATCCGGGAAACAAGTGAATAGGAAAACTACCTCTAACAAATAGTAGTAATGGGTGGATTAATCTTCATTTATGCTTCAGTTCTAATGTTGTTGTGTTGTCTGAACTACTGGTATTCACACCATTCCTGCGAAGCGAAGTGCTGTCTTAAAAGTGCAGAAAACAAAGAACGGTTACATTTTCAGATTCTAATTGTATAATTTAACTTCTACACATTGATGTTGACTGGCAGGGCAGGACCCCGAGCCCACACTCACCTCTGCTGCCATGTTGGTACGTTCTCTTTCACAGACAAAGATGCGCCCTGCAAAGAGAGAATTTTTGTTTTTGAGTCTTGCAAGGACTTGGCGCGGTTTCCCCCCTCCGGCCGAGTACGTATAAATGACAGACTGGCGACCTCTGAGGGTCTCAGAGGTACGGCCAATTGTCCCCCGGCTTCCGAAACCTAACACGTTAACTGTACTGAGAATGGATCTGAAAAGCATCCATTCAAGACTGGGAGACTGGTTTCCACCTGGCTGGCAACAAATGTGTTTTGCGTCCTCGCCCTCGCAAAAGCATTTGTTCTTCTTCATTAACACTGTGAGGGACCTGTGGCCATTACGGTGTTAATGGGCACTTTGCTTGTATCTCTGTTGATTCGATGATCTGTATCTGTTGGGTGGTTCTGCTATAACCCCCGAGTCATGACTAACATTGACTGTAAACACGAAGGTAATCTGTATGTCTTTTCTGTAAGCAACTGAACTGCGTGGGGTCGTTCGCCCCGAGCCAAGGCAAGAAAGAGGGATTTTTCTTTGATTCAGATCGCACTATATATACTTGTATACATGTTATACTCAAAAAGCTACACAGCTCTGTTTTCAAGATGTTTCCAAGATGGTTTAAACTGTCATTGTTTCTCCCCAAGTGTTTATTTTTAATTTATTTTTAGTGCTTCACAAATTCTCCCTTAATTTCATCGTAACCACTTTTATATGTGTTACTGTCACAATACTAGCAGATCACTAGCAGCAATCACTCATCGTGTTGACGGACTGAGGGAGAAGCTCAACCTTGTTTGTTTTTGGGGAACAAAAACCAACAACTTTATTAATCATCAGTAAATATGCTGTTCTCTAGAGTGTTTTTCCAACAAACATTTTCATTATACAATCTGAAAAATCTCATGAAATATCTGGGTTCCTCTATAATGTCCATACCAAGAAAAGACAGAAAATATTTAACACTTATTTAGCACCCAAATATCAGAGCACATACTGAGATAAAGCAGATGAGGGGAAGACAGGCACTCGTTAAAGAGCACTGCCTTCGTTAACAGCACAGTCAATGCGAATTGGAGGAAGGAAAAGGGTTGTGTGAGTTGATACAATGGTCTCCAGCCCTCTGTAAGTGGTGGGAAATGCAAGGGGCAGCTTTTATGTTTTTCTGGAGGGCATGACTGCAGGTGTGGGAGACCATGCCCAGAAAGAAGCATCGATTAAGCAAAACCACAAAACATTTTTATATTTTAAGGAATTTTCTGGAATTGGGTCAAAATACAGATTTGTAACTTTATCATTCCCACAAAAACTCGTTATATTATAGGACCAGCACTTCCAGAAGATTTGGAGGTCTTTTTTTACTTTATTTAAAGCTGTGAAAAGCCTACTTGTTTTCCAGTCTTCTTGTTGCCAGAGGAAACCCAGGGTGAACATTTCCTTCTGCTCACACAAGGAACCAATGTTGAGATTCCCTTTCAGTTTCCAAAGTCCCCCCATTCATCCCTCCATTTGTCCGCTCACTGTCTAATTGATTAACTGAGTGCGTTTGTAGACATTGTTGTTAACCAGCAGCCTGCGCTTCAACTCACCTCACTGCATGCGGGAATGACAGCTAGTGTGTGTGTCAGGAACAGTCTGCCAGTTTGGGGCTAATGGACAGCCTGCCCTGCCGGCAGAGACGGTTGATTTTGAGCGATCGCCTCCGACCGCTGCCTCTCGCTGGAACGACTGCCTGCTAATGTGGTCTGGCATCTCCCCCGCCTCGGGGATCTCCGTGGCTGTCGTTCGCAGGTCGTGTTTCCTCTGCTTCCCTCGGCCTCTCCTGCTAACCCAGTAAAAACCTCTGTTTCGAATGACAGCTCATTAAACCAAAGTCTTGTCTTGCTTTATTACGGCGACCTTCAACTCCTAGCATCATTTTCTATAATGTTTTAAGCTGTTTTACAAAAGATATGTTCTTTAAGTAATATATATATATATATATATATATATATATATATATATATATATATATATATATGAATACTTCTGTTTTTTGTCTGAACTCTTCTGCTGTCTTTGTGTGTTTTGATTTGTCCAGATTCATCAGAGGTCAATCATTTAAATCACACTTTTTGGAGACCTGCTTTGCATACAATCCTCACCGGGAACTTCTGATATAATGCACTGTAATTTCAAATCATTGTCTCTTTTCTAAAGGGGTTTTAAAGCATAATAATAATAAAAGACTCACATAGACGTTATGTTTTCTTCACCCGGGGTATAATTTAATAGACAGCAGTTTATTACAGACAATCTCTATAATCTGTACAAGGAGGATAATTAGATTAGGGTGTATAAAAGGGAACATTAATTGCCCCCCTGCTGTTTTAAGATTACATTAATAATATGATAATTACAACATGGGGTAATTGTTTTAATTTACCTCTTTCACAGTTCTTTGTGATTTTGATAGTGACCCACAAATGTGTTACTTACAACTGATGTGCTGACAGTTTCAACTGCTCTCATCCTTCATTATAGAAAGCAGATTCAGTCATTAATGGTAACAAACATATACTTATTAACCCCTGGACCAAGGATTTAGTAACAAGCATATAAACAGTACCGTTCAAATATATGGAAGTACTAAAGATGTTCAGGAGGACAGAGGTAGGCGTGGGGGGCATTTTAGATTATATCATCATACAACCAAAGTGTTTGTGTATCAGTATTATTAATGACTGTTGCTCATGAGTTGATTGGCAATCTGTCTGAGATCGATAGACCCACACACTAATGAATGGGTACAAATATGGCACAGAGCCGCGGCCTTTGTGTCACTCGTGCTGTGGCCCCTGTGCCATAGTTTACCCTGCTCTGGACAAACACACCGCTCTCTTGTATGATTATTTACTTCCCTGCTCGTCTCCTTCCTCTTCTTCTCTAACACGCGGTTGATCTGTGCATGTTGTGCGTCTCTCACACTCTCCACAGACAGGGACGAGTGCTCCAAGGACAATGGCGGCTGCCAGCACGACTGCGTCAACACTGTAGGCAGCTATGTGTGTCAGTGCCGCAACGGATTCGTGCTGCACGAAAACAAGCATGACTGCAAGGAAGGTACGTGCGTCGCTTTCTCTGTGTAGAGGTTGTGTTTGGTCAAGTGGGTGTTTCAGCTGTAGATGGAGTCGTTGTGATGCACTGAGAGACAACAAGCATTGGGTTGGGGGGTCCATCCATGGATGGTATTAATAATGGACTAAAGTAAATAATGGTGAGAACCAGTGTGAACTGTGGTGGGAGGTGGGATGCAAAGCAAAGGGGTGTGTGAGAAGGACGGGGTGTTTATAAGAACATAAGAAAGTGTCCAATCGAGAGGAGGCCATTCACCCCATCGTGCTCGTTTGGTGTCCATTAATAACTAAGTGATCAAGGATCCTATCCAGTCTGTTTTTGAATGTTCCCAAATTGTCTCTTCAGCCACATCACTGGGGAGTTTGTTCAGATTGTGACGCCTCTCTGTGTGAAGAAGTGTCTCCTGTTTTCTGTCTTGAATGCCTTGAAGCCCAATTTCCATTTGTGTCCCCGGGTGCGTGTGTCCCTGCTGATCTGGAAAAGCTCCTCTGGTTTGATGTGGTCGATGCCTTTCATGATTTTGAAGACTTGGATCAAGTCCCCACGTAGTCTCCTCTGTTCCAGGGTGAAAAGGTTCAGGTCCTCAGTCTCTCAATAGGACTTTCCCTTCAGACCTGGAGTATACTTATACTTTATGGGGCAGAAGTGGAGGACACAAATCAGACTTGTCTCCTCCCTAAATGTTATCATAAAAGCCATTAAGTATAAATACCACATTGTGTTGACACAATTTTGATAAAAGTAGCAGCATTTACACAGGAATTACTTATTATTAGTAGATGAATAAATAAATAGATGGATACATTAAATACAAAGCAAATTGTAGGTTTGGGTGTCTTGACAAGGAACATTGACAATATGACCTTAACTGTTTCCTTAGATATCAAACATGTGGCTGTACTCGATATTCAGGTTCTAGGGTTCATAAGCAGTCTTCCTAACCCTCAGAACAGCTGGTTTTTTCCTTTTCTAAATTAGATTTGGAGATAACTCCCAGGGCACCAACATCTGGAAAAAGCACATCCTTGAATGTGCAATTGAATATGATTGTGGGTACTTTTCTATTAAGACAACAATTCTACAATGCCTGTTTGACTGATTTACATACTGTCCTGTTTCCTTTCATATGACATCAGCTGTCTGGTAGGATTGGATATCAAAGCTGTGTTTTTTGTGTCCAGATGATCGTGTTTGACATCATTTATGAAGACATAATTAAGTCAAGTTACTACAAGTTGAAATCGGAGCTGTGTGCTGTTGTACTAACATGGCTAATGCAAGATCAATTCTGATGGCAGTAATGGAATTAGTTATCTCTCTCCACTAGAGCCAGCAATCACAGATTCATGTCACCAGGAAAATGAAATCATGGCAGTGTCCTTTATAGAGAACCGTCTCCCTAAACGAGATTACAAGGGAGACAATAGTGGAGCCGGAGCCAGTTCTTCAAAACCTTTAATTTCCAGGCAGCTTGTTTAGACCGAGGGGGAGATTCCAGCCAGATTGGCATCAGATACAGTTCTATGTACAGAAGATCATTAAGAAGCAATTATGTAATTTAAAATGTCCTATAGATGAAACATGATCTTGTAGAAGTCATTCTGAGCCTGTAGTCATCCAGTTACATCTCCGAATGAATGGGAAAAAGGACACTTGCACTAATATAATATGATCCTTAGACATATTGCAGGCGTTTGTATTTTACTGTTTGTTTGACATCAAAAGGTAACAATCCTGAGGTTTAATAACCTCTGACAGTTCAAGCTTCACACAGTAGCTGCCCAGTTCAGTGTGGTAAAGACACAAACATCTCTGTGGAGTTATTTTAATGTGTACATATGCACTCAGAAATACATACATTCAAATTTGACTAACAAATGGATTAAGTGACAAATGTGTGTTTTTTTTTTTAAACACAAGACTCTGACCTAATGTCCTTGTATAAACAATCACTGCTTTGATGTCCAATATAAATAGATACAAACCTAGAAACGTAACTATTAAACTTGGAATTCCACATGTATTTGACTTTTTAATATAACAAAAATAAATGGTACTTTTTATTATTATTATATATTTTTAGAAGCTGGTAAATTAGTCTGGTAAATATTAATTCAAAGTATAAGCAAAAACAAAAAATCTAAAAATCACAGATAACAGAGTAAAGAAAGAATGTGACACGGTGGACTTAATTACCTAATTGAGTTTCATACTTCTCACCACATCGACTCCTAGAATCAGAGTCAGTTCTGGGCATTAATTGAAATGTCTCCCGTCTGCGTTGTATCTTGTACTTCGTTTTTTGGGTTTTTCTGCCAGGACCTGCCTGCCTCTTTATGATGTAGGGGTGTACTGTGAAATGCCAGAATCACCCAAATGTGAAAACAACATTTATTAAAATGCCTACCAGATGTATTTATTGTGCTTGGTTGTCACACATATGGTTTGTGTTGCCAGATGTTCAGAACCCTCCGAAATGGTCTGAACGGTCGAGCGAGATATTTTCGTGATGAGACATGATGCTTAATCAATGAAGTACAAAGCTGAGCAAGATGCTTCCATGTTTCTTTAAAAAATCACATGTGTACGGATTACTTTTATTATTATATAGAGATATTTCACTTTTTAAACAAATAATTTGGGGTTTGCAGATTGTATGGCTTGAAAGCATATTTCTGCAGTTGTTTCATTTTGAAATGCATTTGTGTATGTTAAAAAATCATTTTGGAAGTAAACACACACACAATAAACCAGGGATTGGACAGAACTCCTCTCCCAGAGAGTGATTCAATTTATTATGCTATGGACGTTGGTCTCGTGCACAAAACCTCCACATAGTTTTCATTTCTGACCTAATTTCCCTAATTACTGCTGTTTCTGAGGCTAATACATCAGCTCAGGTAAGTATGTGAAAGGTTAATCACCTGGTAATGGTATTTGTCCAAAGTGACACCACTGATTATTTATAAGCCACAAGGTGCAGTCCGGCCCATTATTTCTGAAGTGGCGCACATGTCTGCTCAGATTGTTTTAGACGTGCGTCTTCGCAGGGGGAGATGGCTGGAGATCGGGAGGCTGCAGGGCTTTATGGGTGTTTCTCGATATGCAGGGACTCTTTCAGAGCAGTAGTCGAACTCAGAGGACAGACACTGAAGTTTAGAGTCAACGCTTAATTGATTCATTTTTCCTTGTAGGATTTGTACATTAATTCTGCCATATTATTATTATTATTATTTTTATTTCTTGGCAGACGCCCTTATCCAGGGCGACTTACAACATAAGTGCAAACAAAGTGCAAAAATACAGAGAAGTACAAGGCATATACTCAGAGCACATGTGGGTGTCTGTTTTCACTTCCTTCCATAAAAAAAGGCCATGAATCCTACCCAAATATTTACACAATGGAGAGCTCTTAAGACCAAAATGTGCCACTATTTACCCAAACGTGTACGAGAGGTACTGTAAAACGTGCTGCTTTAGGTGGATTTGTTTGAATTTCAGTCCAAAAGTTTCCATTAGTTTGTTTTCTCAGCTTGTATGGAACATGTGAAGCCATCACTGCGCCCACAGTAACATTTACTAGAGCTTGTTAACTTTTCATTAATTGAAAATGCATTCGACTTTACCAGCTTCTCATTAGAAAGCTACGTGTAGGGAAATATTCAGCTAAAAAAGGAAAGAAAATGGTGGACATTAGTTCAGATGGTATTCTTTATTAATTTGTGATGGTTTTTACTGCAGCTCTGGGATTAGTTGTTTTATGACTTCCAAATGTGGAAAAAAAAATAGCCTGCAGAGGGTGAGCGACATCACAGACCTGTGCGTAAATGACGTGGGCATTTCTTGTTTTTGGTTTGTTCTCTTCACATGTTTTATGCAGTATTTGTGTTACTAAATATATAGCGAGCAATGCTTACAGCGAGCGTCATCATTTCCGTGAAAAAGGGGTAATTTAACCACATCCAAGGTCACCAAGAAACAACACAGTGTGACTTGTGTCAACGTCACCAAGCCATCAATCGGTGACTTGATACCTGAATAGTAAAATATTTACAATTTAGTAGAAATGCAAACCAGTCAGAAGCCACTACTTATAAATCAAAATACGAAAAGGTACAAGTTTGCAGTTTATGATTTGCAGGTTGGTCAAAGCTGCATTCTAAGGTATCAACATCATTATTAGCCTCAATCCCAGCCCTTGTTGTCACCAACAGGTTCTTGTGCACAATTCAGCGAAAGTAGAGAATATTTATTTCTAAAATCAACCTTGATGGAAATTAAGCAAAGCAAAGCGATGTTTCGGGCAGGAAACTAACTTAAACACAGAAAGACAAAGCCCACTACCACAGAGAAAGAATGGCAATAGTGAATGGCAAGGCCACCTTATTTAAATCGCCCAAAATACCTTCACCTGCGTCCCGGCTATTTGCAGGTCAGGCATGTGGACATCGGCGAGTTACCGGCAGACATGGGCCCTGGAAGGCCGAGGCCAAAGCCTATGTGAAATGGTTGTAACACATTGTTAATAAACATCACATGATCGCATGAGTTGTCCTGACTGAACTGTTAAAAAGTTCCTACCTTCCCCTGCTTCTCTGAATGAGCATGCCCACTGCTGGAGGCCTGATATATGGCACCCAGCCCTCCACACGCCACACAACAGTGTCAGAGATCACGCCAGCGGTTACTGTCATGTTGATGTGTGAAAACGGTGGACAGGGATGGCATTTCTTTAGGGTAACTTTACTTTCGGTTGTGTTAAAACTCAGTAAAAGGTCTTCTTCTGAAGTGAGAGGGTGTGCCATGGCTGCTTGAGCTTTGTGATCCGTGATGGTGTTGGAGCTGTGGGCCGTGTTTCCCTCCAGCTTCTGAAGTTTGAAGTCCTAATTCTGGGGTCTGAAAATACACTCAGTGCCTTCTCTGTGAAGTGATGTTAATATTTATATAAATGAACAGCTGGATAATATTAAGAAATTTTTGGCTGTGATTAATCCATAATTTGAAGCAAACACCTCGGATTTCCAGTTTGTTTTATTAATGTTTTATTAATATGCTGTATTTAAAATAAAAACACAGAACTATTTTAAACACTCTATTCACGTTCCATCTCGGCTCAGATATTCTGTTCCTGTTTAAAAATGTATTTTCTGGCTCATGAGAGGTGTCAAAAATTGATAAGTGTCATCATAGTGCCAGAGAAATGGGGGATAATTTGTGTTCGGGTTGTCTTACACCTGGCAATCCAATTTGCACTACATACAAATCCATTACTATTCTTGATGTGTTTTGTTTCGATATTTGTCAGTTGTCCGTGTGACCTCACCACTAAAAACTTTATAACTGCCTAAAACACATTTCCCATACGGATGGGAATGAACATCAGTAAATAAGATATTAAACTATTACAACATGACATCGTATAACTACTACACCATGACATCATATAACTATTACACTTTGACATCATGTACCTACTATACCATGACATCATATAACTATTACACCATGACATCATATAACGACTACACCATGACATCACTTAACTATTACACTGTGACATCATGTAACTACTATACCATGACATCATATAACTACTACACCATGACATCATACACCTATTACACCATGACATCACCATTATATCATGTTTTTGTTTATAATTATAATTATTATTTATATTATTTTTGTTTCCACCGCTGCACACTTTTGCTCTGTTGTATTGCTCACTGGTTTCCACTCTTTGTCACCACAGCCGAGTGTGAGCACAAAGTGCACAGCGCCACGGGGATCCTCACCAGCCCCAACTGGCCAGACAAGTACCCCAGCCGCAAGGAATGCACCTGGGACATCACCGCCACCCCGGGACACCGCGTGAAAATAGTGAGTATGGCATGGGCACGCTTGACACTTGAACACAGTCTCCTTCACATCTGTTGTTGTTGTCTCTTACATGAAGGGCCTCAGCACTCAACGAATGTCTCTGTATTGGACCTCCTGAGATTCTTTACCTTTGGTGCTATGGCTATAAATCATTCACTAATGTGCTTCATTGGACCTATTTAGTTGATTTCGCTTTTTTGATTTACAGATGGTATATAAAGCCAACCCCATTTACTATTTTAAGCTTGAATGTCTTGTCCCAGGCTTGTGTGTGTATATATATATATATATATACATATACAGTGAGGGAAAAAAGTATTTGATCCCCAGCTGATTTTGTACGTTTGCCACTGACAAAGAAATGATCAGTCTATAATTTTAATGGTAGGTGTATTTTAACAGTGAGAGACAGAATAACAACAAAAAAATCCAGAAACACGCATTTCAAAAAAGTTATAAATTGATTTGCATGTTAATGAGGGAAATAAGTATTTGACCCCTTCGACTTAGTACTTGGTGGCAAAACCCTTGTTGGCAATCACAGAGGTCAGACGTTTCTTGTAGTTGGCCACCAGGTTTGCACACATCTCAGGAGGGATTTTGTCCCACTCCTCTTTGCAGATCCTCTCCAAGTCATTAAGGTTTTGAGGCTGACGTTTGAAAACTTGAACCTTCAGCTCCCTCCACAGATTTTCTATGGGATTAAGGTCTAGAGACTGGCTAGGCCACTCCAGGACCTTAATGTGCTTCTTCTTGAGCCACTCCTTTGTTGCCTTGGCTGTGTGTTTTGGGTCATTGTCATGCTGGAATACCCATCCACGACCCATTTTCAATGCCCTGGCTGAGGGAAGGAGGTTCTCATCGTCCCTTTGATGCGGTGCAGTTGTCCTGTCCCCTTAGCAGAAAAACACCCCCAAAGCATAATGTTTCCACCTCCATGTTTGACGGTGGGGATGGTGTTCTTGGGGTCATTCCTCCTCCTCCAAACACGGCGAGTTGAGTTGATGCCAAAGAGCTTGATTTTGGTCTCATCTGACCACAACACTTTCACCCAGTTCTCCTCTGAATCATTCAGATGTTCATTGGCAAACTTCAGACGGGCCTGTACATGTGCTTTCTTGAGCAGGGGGACCTTGCGGGCGCTGCAGGATTTCAGTCCTTCACGGCGTAGTGTGTTACCAATTATTTTCTTGGTGACTATGGTCCCAGCTGCCTTGAGATCATTAACAAGATCCTCCCGTGTAGTTCTGGGATGATTCCTCACCGTTCTCATGATCATTGAAACTCCACGAGGTGAGATCTTGCATGGAGCCCCAGACCGAGGGAGACTGACAGTTATTTTGTGTTTCTTCCATTTGTGAATAATCACACCAACTGTTGTCACCTTCTCACCAAGCTGCTTGGCGATGGTCTTGTAGCCCATTCCAGCCTTGTGTAGGTCCACAATCTTGTCCCTGACATCCTTGGACAGCTCTTTGGTCTTGGCCATGGTGGAGAGTTTGGAATCTGATTGATTGATTGCTTCTTCTCCCTTTAAGAGAGTGCTCCTAATCTCAGCTCGTTACCTGTATAAAAGACACCTGGGAGCCAGAAATCTTGCTGATTGATAGGGGATCAAATACTTATTTCCCTCATTAACATGCAAATCAATTTATAACTTTTTTGAAATGCGTTTTTCTGGACTTTTTTGTGGTTATTCTGTCTCTCACTGTTAAAATACACCTACCATTAAAATTATAGACTGATCATTTCTTTGTCAGTGGGCAAACGTACAAAATCAGCAGGGGATCAAATACTTTTTTCCCTCACTGTATATATATATATATATGCAAAGAAAACTATTTAAGTTAAAGAAATGAGCCATAAAAGGTTTTTGTTGTTGTTATAGATGTTTAAATGTTTAAAAGATTTCCGGTATTAACTGCAGTGGCCGACCAAGCAGACGGTCTATAAGTCTGTCGTCGATGTAAATAATTACCTCCATAGTTAATAGTGATCCTGAGCTTGTCATAATAGTCGATGAGCCAGACATTCTACGGCCTGGGAGGACATGGGATTCAAGGAATGCGATCCCACAGACTTGTACCCTATTGTGGTTGTATTTGTATTAAGTACTAGGACGTGGCCTCTGACCATCAACGTGCCATAGAGGACAGTGCTGTGTTTCGTACAGGTCTGTCTCAGTGTGTGACAGTGTAGTGCTGGGTCAACGGTCTCCTCACACAATCAGTTAGATTATCTGAGATGCTCACACATTGAAATCAAGGCAGCAGGATAACACCGACACAAACACCTTTCAGACAACCACACCTATCCCAGTATTGTACTCCTCAGATTCGGAGAATCTCTGCTCTCCTCTTCTCTTCAAGGACAGCTGTTAACATGAAGTGCATTCATATTCTGGGGCCGGTGGGAGGATTACGTAGATTAAGGCAGCTTTGCACTACTAGACAGAGCATGCATTATTATTTGCACAATGTTTGACTGTTTTCCATTTATTCATTTACAAAAGCTCTCGCTTAATCTCCCTGCCTGGCCGCCCAGCTTCACGAAGTTCAGTTCTAGGTTTCTGAGACGTGGAAAGGCTGTTCTTGGAGAGGCGTAATTTCTGACATTTTATTACAGATTCATTTTTCTTTACTTTTTCTAAGAAAAAGGGGGTTTGCAAAACAACTGCCCTCCTGGTCTCAGACAAACTGGTAGGTAATCTGTTCTCAGACCAAAGTATGCCTGCTTCGAAATATCCCCCGAGATTAGTTGTCAGTCCCTTGTTTGATTAATAAACACACATACAGTGAGGGAAAAAAGTATTTGATCCCCTGCTGATTTTGTACGTTTGCCCACTGACAAAGAAATGATCAGTCTATAATTTTAATGGTAGGTGTATTTTAACAGTGAGAGACAGAATAAGAGACCTCTGTGTTTGCCAACAAGGGTTTTGCCTTACTAAGTACTAAGTCGAAGGGGTCAAGTACTTATTTCCCTCATTAACATGCAAATCAATTTATAACTTTTTTGAAATGCGTTTTTCTGGATTTTTTTGTTGTTATTCTGTCTCTCATTGTTAAAATACACCTACCATTAAAATTATAGACTGATCATTTCTTTGTCAGTGGGCAAACGTACAAAATCAGCAGGGGATCAAATACTTTTTTCCCTCACTGTAGTTTGATGTTCTCAATGTGACGGATTAGAAGGTGGTCTCAAAGTGAGTCGAGAATTGATAAGATTGATAAGAACATAAGAACATGAGAAAGTGTCCAGTCGAGAGGAGCCCATTCGCCCCATCGTGCTCGTTTGGTGTCCATTAATAACTAAGTGATCAAGGATCCTATCCAGTCTGTTTTTGAATCTTCCCAAATTGTCTCTTCAGCCACATCGCTGGGGAGTTTGTTCAGATTGTGACGCCTCTCTGTGTGAAGAAGTGTCTCCTGTTTTCTGTCTTGAATGCCTTGAAGCCCAATTTCCATTTGTGTCCCTGGGTCCGTGATGTAACCCTATCACTTCATTTCATATGCAATGGCGTTTTTTCTATATACCCTGGGAAAGGTGGTTGTTTAAAAATGACTGCAGACAGCTTCTAGTTTTGCACCCTTTTTGGTAAAATCATGCCGGAAGACGCCAGCATTGAGTATCATGTATCTGGACTTCCTGTCCAGGGGGCGGGTCTCTTCACGTTTCAGAGCAAATGCTCTCAGACATCACAGACACCGCGGCCGCAGGCACACACCAGCGTCCCCAGCTCGCAGAGTGGGGGTATATATAGTAGCTCTCTTGAACCAGAGTTTTAGGAATGTATTAATTAATGTATTAATCACCGTACACCAATCAGCCATAACATTCTGCCCACTGACAGGTGAAGTGAATAACACTGATAATCTCGTTATCATGGCACCTGTCAGTGGGTGGGATATATTAGGCAGCAAGTGAACATTTTGTCCTCAAAGTTGATGTGTTAGAAGCAGGAAAAATGGGCAGCGTAAGGATCTGAGCGACTTTGACAAGGGCCACATTGTGATGACTAGACGACTGGGTCAGAGCATCTCCAGAACTGCAGCTCTTGTAGGGTGTTCCCAGTCTGCAGTGGTCAGTACCTATCAAAAGTGTCCAAGGAAGGAAAAGCGGTGATCCGGCGACAGGGTCATGGGCGGCCAAGTCTCACTGATGCACGTGGGGAGCGAAGGCTGGCGATCCAACAGACGAGCTACTGTAGCACAAATTTCTGAAAAAGTGAATGCTGGTTCTGAGAGAAAGGTGTCAGAACACACAGTGCATCGCAGTTTGTTGCGTATGGGGCTGCGTAGACGCAGACCAGTCAGGGTGCCCATGCTGACCCCTGTCCACTGCCGAAAGCGCCTACAATGGACACATGAGCATCAGAACTGGACCACGGAGCAATGGAAGAAGGTGGCCTAGTCTGATGAATCATGAGTTCAAGGTGTTGACTTGGCCTCCAAATTCCCCAGATCTCAATCCAATCGAGCATCTGTGGGATGTGCTGGACAAACAAGTCCGATCCATGGAGACCCCACCTCGCAACTTACAGGACTTAAAGGATCTGCTGCTAACGTCTTGGTGCCAGATACCACAGCACACCTTCAGAGGTCTAGTGGAGTCCATGCCTCGACGGGTCAGGGCTGTTTTGGGACCTATTCAATATTAGGCAAGTGGTCATAATGTTATGGCTGATCAGTGTATATATATATTTATAAAACCAGTCTGCATCTCCATGCATAGACAGAGACTAGACGGAGACTTTATCGCAGTGTGACAATTCAGAATCAATTAGGAACAGGAGCCTTGGATCCACTTTGTCACAGATTAGTTTGAGTCTTGCATGCGAAGGGCTCTGAAGACCAAACGAAGGACCCTGTTCGTCACGTTGCCTGTAGCGCTGTTTTAAATCGAATAGGCAAACAAATAAATAAATAATATCAGCAGATCACTGACAAGGATGCTTTGAAATTCAGATCTGAGATTTATTAGCATGTATTTCAGACATGCTGACACACTTTAGGCCTCAGTGACAGAAAATGCTGCCCCAAGTGTCGCAACAAAGTGAAATCGGAGTCCCTGGGCCGTGACCCGAATGGCAGACAGACACGCACGGCATTAGCAGCACAGCGAGATCGATTGCAGAGACTTGCAGGCCAACAGGTTGGGCCAGATCTGAGAGAAACAAAGGTGAGGAAAGCAGGACTGCCTGTCAAAGCAGTAACTCATTTTTATTCCAGAATCATTGGATAGAATCTGAAATGCGAGTTTGTAACAGAGAACAGTACGATACTAGCAAATCAGTGGATGTAGGCCAACATGCAAAGTTCTCAACATCCTACACGAAACTGAATTCTGCCAAAACACGCACACACAAAACTAACTAAGGTCTTTGTCGATGCACAGATAGTCGAGGAACAAGCATAATTAGTGAGAGAATGGCTGAGAGTGACAGAAAGTCCTACTCTAGAACAGTGATCCAAGTCCCTTTCATTTTCACAACAGCATCTCAATCACCGTAGATTTACATCCATTTTCATTCACTTCAGTGAGGAAAGATTTGACAAAAGCGCCTTCTCTTGTCATTCGATTAAAGCAAAGACTTTTAATGAAAAGCAAACCAAAACGAAAAAAAAAAGGTTGGATGGTCCATTCAATGTATTAATTTCCCACTCCCCGTTGTCTGGAGTGTCTCCCAGGTGCTTGTTAGCCCCTGCTTGGCTTGTAGAAATACTTATTTTCTATTCATTAAGAGTAAGGGCTGGATTTCCTCTTCTTCTTTTCTGAACAAGGGTCTGTGAAGTGGTGACAGAAGCTACGAGCAGCGCTGGCTGGCTTTGAAAATCCCCCCTTTTCTTTTTAAAGAACTAAAGAAGTCGTAATGATTTGCTTTTCAGGCCTTTAACGAGTTTGAGATCGAGCAGCACCAGGAGTGCGCTTACGACCATCTGGAGGTGTTCGATGGGAACAGTGACAAAGCGGCCATACTGGGACGGCTGTGTGGCAGCAAGATACCGGATCCTGTCATCTCGACCGGCAACAAAATGTACCTTCGGTTTATCTCAGACGCCTCTGTGCAGAGGAAGGGCTTCCAGGCCACTCACTCCACGGGTCAGTACACTACGCATCAGGTTTTATTTTCAGTTTTTTTCTCCCCTTTTTAATGACAGGGTTATGAATAAATGATTGCAATCCTTTTTTATTTAATTAGTTTTTAGTTAGCAGAAAGTAGGGCATTTTATTGTTACGTAAAGGATTTATGATATTGTTTTATGATAATGACTAACAGTTAGATTAACTAACAGTCAAATTCAACAATAACGGTAAATTACAACCGAGTTGTCCAAAATACTGCTGCCACCCAATAATCAATAACCGATCGCCCAGCTAACCAACAATTAATTATCAACACAATAAGTAAGTACATTAACACGTTTATTACCCCATTGTTAACAAGTAATACATGATGTGTTGGCTCTCCATACCCCAAGTGAGGGCAGTTTTTGTGTACTAGGATGCTGTTGCCCCCCCCCCACCACACACACATGTAATTTACAGCAGCCACTCGAGGAGCAGGGAGGCAATTAGAGAAGGAGCAGATGCCGAATTAACGACACATGTGTGGCACAAGACGAGTTAGAGAAGTATTTAATACACATTGACAATTATGTTAAATTACAGTTTTTAAATAACCTTTTTCTAATTAAGTTACTGGAATGAGTTTTTCTTTTCGTTTGAACACAAGCATCAAAAGCATTTAAAACCCTTTTAACGTCAAACAGATATGTGAACCTTCCAAGTAAACACACCAGAATTAAAGCAAACCCCAACACACTAAAGGATCTAGTGCCACCTAGTGGAGTCAACAGAGATCTTCAAACATCTTTATTCATGTGTTTCACTTTGCCAAACATCGTAAATAAATTAAACGCTTTATATATTAAAGAAAATAAACATCACAGTTCTCTCCGTTTAATTCTTAACACATCACATCAGTTGCTGACGTTACTTATTGAAACAAAACAAAAACACAACAAAACACAAAACACATGTTATCAAAACAAGTGCATCTGGGATTTGAAAATATTTAACAGGCATAATAAGGCATCCATGCTTTTAAAACTCCTCACAAACAGAGGACGTGTTCTTGTTTGTGGAGAGACTGATTGCTGTGTTTTCTCAGAGGCGTTGTTTCATAAGAGCCATATTACTGTCACAGACATGAGACACATTTGAGTCTGTGTGTCACTAACCATACGTCTGGGTGGCACCCTGACAATTTTCTTGTGAAACTCTATGACCACAAGCTCTCACAGCTAGGGAGGTAATTATTTCCACTCAGGGAGAAAAAAATAATAGTTCTAAGCGACCATGTTTCGACCACACTGTCTTCATCGGATCTCTGGGTCTGTACCGGGGGCTTTCAAACCGCGCTTTGATCTCCTGATCTGCGCCGTCCCGTGACTGGAGGCCTCACTGCTGTGGAGGAGCGCCAGGCTGCTGATTGATTAATGGTTCCTGAAATGTGTGACAGCCAGGCAGCCACGCACAGAGCAATTTTAACCACAGATCCACTTTAAGGATGTACACTCAAGCTGCTACAAGCCCAACATAGGTACGGCACAGAAAATAAACAGGGAGGGAGAAGAAACGCTTATAATCCTCTAGAATACACACACAGGATTAATACAGAGGAGATGATAACAGACAAAACATTATTGTAGGATTTCTCACTATGTCTCTGTACTAGTTTATATGAAACTGTTTGGATCACATACAATCTAATAATTACAATATTATTATTCAAAGTTTTGAGTGCTATGATTTAAGCATTTTTCTTGTATCATTATAGCAATAGTTCTGTGATTCTCTTCCACAAAATCTGTATTGGTTAATTGAAATTGCTAATACATTTAATTAAAATTAGTATTGAAAGCTATGCCAGTTGCTTTCCCACGCAATAAGAATATAAGCGAGTCTGTTATTGTTTTTACTGATGTGCTATCTCTAAATGAGAGAGAGAAGGAGAAAAAAACTGAAGGTATTCATTTTCAAACAAAACAGCATCATGTTCATTCATTTTAGGAGTTGTTTTGAAACATGTGGAGTTATAATCCATTTAAGATTTACTACAAGTGGAATAGTAGAGAAAACAAGAGGCTGACACATAAAACACATAAAATGACTCGTGTTCTTCACAGAAAATAACACGAACGTAGACTGACCTCCTGTGTTCCAGCTGTTGGTTGACTGAAGAGATTTTGATTGTGGCTTCTGAAGTAATGTTCATCAGGAAGCCGAGGGTTTTTCTTGGCAGCAGTTGTGGTTGTAAGGGGTTTTAATTACAGAGATTGAACCTTTTAATAGCAACAGACTGAGACTAATGCGTCTTCTCCACAGTCTTTCAGCACAAGGACTTTCCCCACTGAATATTTCCTTGAACTGCAGGTATCTTTTCAAGTCGTTCAGACACACAAGCAGGTTTATTCAGAAGGTGCATTTGATTTATTACAGACCGGTACGCCAAACACCTGAGGGTGACTATCTGACACACGCTACAGTGCAGCACCAATTTTATTTTGTCCACTTGGTTCTCATTTCCCTAAGTGTTCTTCACTGTCCTGTTGAGAACATTTCATCACGTTCATAAGACAGCTGTCAAAATGACTTGTTCAGAGTGATTTAGGTTCAGTCTGGCTGTGTGTTTAGGGGCATTAACACTTTGAAAAACAAACCTGCCACCCACAAGGTTGCTTAATTAGTCTTTTTCACGATGTTGGAAAACAGAATGATGTTTACCTTTTACATGACCTTCTGCTCCCCAGAGAAACAGCAAAAACCTTCCACTTTTTATCAGGAGGGACTATAAGGCCTCAAAATGGACAATTTGTTTCCTATTTGTCTTCTCATTTAGAGCTGAAATTTGTGTCCGCACCAAACCTTTTTAGGACAGAAAGAATTTAATGGCAAATAAATAAATACCATAAATCACCTGCCTAACTCGCCTAAACAGCATCTCAAATGACCTCCTACTTAAAATCTTTCCACACCTTTGATTCCCTAAGAGTGTGGGGGGCGCCTGAAGGCCGAGGCCAAGCAGAAGAACCTGTACTCCCACTCTCAGTTCGGAGACAACAACTACCCGGGCCACACGGACTGCGAGTGGATGATCATGGCGGAGAAGGGCTATGGCATCGAGCTCACCTTCCAGACCTTCGAGGTGGAAGAAGAGGCGGACTGTGGCTACGACTACATTGAGCTGTTCGACGGCTACGACACCACGGCTCAGAGACTCGGGCGGTTCTGTGGCTCGGGGGTAAGAGACAACGTACCTTTAGTCGTCAAGATGCGTTCAGTGGCGCAGTACAGAGACTTGCCATGCTCGAGGCTCGAGTTTCAGCCGATTTAAATTATAGAGTGGAAGGGACCTTAGAGTATAGGAGATCATTTTAAAAGCACAAGTTCAAATATTGTGTTAATGACATATTTCTCTCCTTCGTTTCAGCCGAGAGAGGAGATCTTCTCTCCCAGAGACACGGTTCTGCTCCACTTCCACACAGACGACACCATCAGCAAGAAGGGCTTCCATATACGATACACGAGCACGAAATTCCAGGAGGCGCTGCACACCAAAAAATAAACCGGACGACCTCGTCACGGGCAATCACAGCATTTAAAAAATCGGACAGAAGCAAGCAAAGTACAATGACTCTTCTTTCTGTCAGTGGAATGCAAAATGTCCGAGTAAAAAGGAAAGGAAAATTGACCCAAACTCAGCTGTTCTATCCCAAACACAAAACAGGTTTTCCACGTCGGTGGCATCAGTGCATGTCGTAATTGAAAGACACCTTTGTCCGTGAATTAGTTTGATGCCTCGCGATTTCAGTGGCGAGGAGGGCGCTAAAAAGGACCATTACAAGTGGACAAGTGCCGTGTCGTCGTCGCACCTGTCCTCTCCGTACGCAGATTTACGGGAGGAGTGCCGATGCTTGGATGGCGGTTTTGAACTGGAGTCCATTGATGTACTGCGAGTTCACCGGCCGCTCGCTGAGAGAAACATCGGGGGTGCTTTAAAATAAACCGCTGAGGACTTTATTTTTTTACTGTATTTGTAATATTCCTTTATTCCTTACACCTTAAAAGAAAAGGTATGAGAGGTTGTCCCTGGTTTCTGTGTGCACACTTCAGTTCAGCTTTACCTGTTCGCTGTGAACCCCTGAGTGTTTGTCTACCCGGTCTGACTAAAACTCCAGGGTTTATAGCACAGGACTTGCTAAGGAGTTATATGCATTCCTAGATTTCGGTTTTAAGGTATGTTTACCAGGATACAGGGAGATGACATCACTGCAGGAAGTTCAGGAAATGCCACAGAGCTGTGTTGTGTTGTGTATGCCTGGTAGTTCTCTGACCAGACTGAGTATATCAGAGCAGAACAAAACATTATTTATCAACAGAATCGATGTCCAGAGATTCAAACCGGTGACAGTTTTCCATTCGGCATCTATATTTTCCTGCACAGATGCTTTCAGCCAACATGATGTGTCTCTGGTTCGAACCAATAAGAACCTAAAAACAATCCACGACCAGAACTGTCAATTTTGAACGCCTTTGATGCCCAAGGACTTGTTTACTGAACTGTCTTTTTCATCCCAAAACTGTTATTATGATGATGATGATTATGATTGATATTGGCAATGCCGAGAGAGAGGGTGGCTGTAAGTCTGCCTGTCTGCCAGAGGTGTCTCTTGCTTATGGCTTTGTGGGAAACAAAAACAAGTGAAGCCTTGCATATTGTGCGTTGCAAATGTTCATTTTCTATCAGTTTGCTACCATCATATCGTGCTCTGTTTATGCACTTAAATCACGGAGGAAATTCGGTAGCGGCTCCCTGTATGTCTATCGTGTCGTCCTGTTCACACTGACGAGGAACAACAAACCTTGGGGCAGACCTTCCAAAAGACCAGGATGGAGATACTTTCAGTAGCAGAGACAGACTAAAGGTAAAGGTAAATGGACAAGCCACTTTTGGGATGGTTTTTTTTTTGCCTAAGGGATATCTTTTCTGGAAGTGTGATGCAAAGCGTGTGCAGAACGGGCAGCTGCCGTTGAATGGATTTCCTATGGTGCTATTCCATGACTAAAGTACTCTGTGTGTAGAGTCTAATGAGCCAACGAGCTGCAGAAACACGTGTGAGTGTGGACCGGTGTCTGGCTGCGAACCGAAGAGCAAACCACGGATAAAGTCATCGACAGGCAGCACTCGTCCTGTGAAGAAGAAAACTAATGCCTTAGAACACAATGTATATTCTTGCACATGATGTTTCTTCGTAGATATCTGGTTTGCGTTGTCGATTTATTTTCGTTCTCGTTTTGTTTTGTTTTTTCCATCTGATAACAAGAACTCGCAGATTTCATTGTAAAAAGAAAAAAAATCGAAGAGAAAATTTCGAGCTCCAGCCCATGTTTCCCAGGCGTCCACTTTTCTAGAGTTTTGTTGTGATGCGAAGCGGTGAACCATTATGTGTGTGTTATGTAAGCAGGGCGATATCCGAGCTTTAGTTAAGGTGTATATGCATTGTGTATGTCTGCAAGGTGGAACCGGGGGGGAAATGAATTGACGTGGTAAGGTCGAACAGTTCACTGATTACTGTATGTGCCAACTTCCACTTGAATCTGTTTCACTTATGTTCATTCCCCAGCGTTTGTAGCCTGATTTCGGTGGCTTGCAAAAGTCATTAAAACCTCTTGTCGGGTTGACATTAAACCTTTGTGTTCCTGAGAATATTCTTCATCACCTGCTGCCTCTGTACGCAGAAACGTGTCCCTGGAATCGTGTTGAATTGTGGGGCGTTGTTAGAAAGAAATGTAACACATTACTAGTAACAATAGTGCCGACTAATGTATCAGCTGTTCTATTACAGCTGTGAATATTTATTAAAACCAAACTCTGGCCGAACTAAACCTAGCAGATTACAGACTGATACCCAGTCGAGGATCATTTATTTGTTCAAAGCCACTTTCTACCACTTAAAAATAAAACCACAATAGGGTACAAGTTTGTCATTTGCAAATCCCTTGCCTCTCGAAGTGAGGCAGTGGACTTTGTGTCTCATTTACTGTCTGTTGTGACAAACTCAGGACTCAGGACTCCCTATTGTATAGGGAAGTCAATGACCTCATCCTTTGTAGACTGTGCCCTTGGAAAGTGTGTGTGCGTGTCAGTGGATTTCTAAAGTATTGATTAGTATTTTTTCCCTGTGTAAAGGAAAGGACAAACATGTATGTATGGTATTTAGATTTAGACAAACCTATAATTCCCCAAACCTGCCTCTGTGGTTTCTAATTCCTAACAATGCACAGCGAATCTCTGGCCGCGCGCCCGGCTGCAGTGTCCGAGCTGTAATCAGAGGCTAATCCTCTTCCCAGAGGCGGCCTCTAAATAAAGGCGACCAAATAAACTTTCACTCGGAGTCCGTGTTGGGAGTCGCCAGTAAGCATCTTACGAACTCGGCCGGCGCGCTCTGGAGCGGTTTCTGTTTATTCCCTTGTTTGTATGTTTGTTTATCGTCGGGAATCGAGTCGTCTCAAATGAAGAATCGGTAAAGTGGTGCCGCCCACGTCTCATGATTACATGATACGATTGGAGTGAAGGAGCAGTGCGTTGCCAGAACTAAACAACACAAGCAACCAAAAGATTTCTAACAAACTGATGCAGCACAAGATAATTACAGTCTGCACAGCGTTTTTACGGGAATGTTTAGAAATACCGATATGGCAGTTGTTTCCGCGTTTAAAACCAGGCCGGGGTCGTTCCAGGCATCTCTCAGTCAATTCCCCCCCGACTTTCTAGTTTTTCTAACAGAGGTCCAGGAAGCTTTCTGTGTGCAGCTCTAAGTCTGTCTGTTTCCCGGCGGGCGCTGATGATGATGACTGCTATTACCATCAGACGAGTTGTCGTCCTGATTGCTGACCTCGATTCCTCACAGGTTCTCCCGGCAACTACGAGCATCGAGTCCAAACCCCCCCACCCTCCGTACCAGCGCTGAGACCGGTTCCGCTGGGACCTGGGATGATTCAGCCCCCTGGGAACTCTGAGACAAACCAGCGGCGCCACGCAGGTCCGGGCCATCAATCCGTCTGAGGGCTGCGAGTCTCCGCTGGGGCCCAATTACAGCAGGAGCTGGGCTGGAGTTACTGGAGCTTCAGCCTCCCTGCCAGCTGCACAAGTTGAAACCCCTCCTCACACTGCCACCCTAGTTCCTGTCTGTCATGGAAATCTCAAGGCCCGGCGCTGGTTTGTAATTTGCCCTGAGCGATGCGGGGGGCGGCATAGCGGTTTTGATTTAATCAGGTTCCCAATCACTTCTTGTCACTGCGAGTGACAGGAGAGCTGGGAGCCACACAGGGCACATTGTTATGTATGAATTTATTTTATATTCATGCATTAATGAACTGTGTTGTAGTTGTAGTACTCCCAGAGTATCCGATGACGCACAAATGGTCTGACATAGAATCAGAGAGAGAGAGGGAGACAGTCTGTCTTGCTTCATGATTGAATCCCCAGAACTATTTTATAAGAGGAACTGTCTCAACTCGAGGCTGGGGCAATAGTGCCGTCTGAGCCGTGTCTGGTCTGCGAGGCTGGGAGGTGTCAGAGGTGATAGGTTTGGCCCACAGCGACAATTATGTAACTTGGCCTTTATGTAAATGTGTGACATCAGCCTAAACTATTTGATAGTGTGGCCCTGGAAATAATGCTGAACCACAGCAGGTATTCCTCACAAACCGTCCTGTAGGGGCTGCCAACCACTTTCTAAAGTATCCGAGCTGCGTGTGCCGAGTTATCCCAGCTCTGAGGGAACGCGGTGCGTTCCACTAAAAACACAGTTAGTCTTCGGTGGAGGTCAGTTCATGGTAAACCTGTGGGGGTTCATTTTTCAATTAATTAAAGCAGAGGTAGAATAAAGAGTGCCACGTCTCTAGCCACTGAAATGTGTGACAGCAGAAAGTGATCTGTGATCAATGTGTACAACAGGGTGTGGAAAAAGCAGTGAACACCCACAATGCACCACACGGTCCGAGTCGGACATTACATCTAACATTTAAAGAGCAATACACTATAGCAACAGGTGAATACAATATATTGCACATAATACCTCAATGAAAACAATAATAATAGAATGACAATTAATCACTCTGTGTTATATACAGTATGTGCACCGGCAGTATCCAGCTAACTTACCTGAAACAATCAGATCACTAACTGATGTGTGTTTTTGGGTCACGTTAGGTCAGTAGATGATTGAGGGAACATCAGCACAGATTGGCCGTGCTGTCATCTGATAGAGATGATGGGATGATTGCGTGGATTAGTGCCCTGCATTAGGAAATCACTAATTTAACACGTGGGCATTAAAACCTAATCCACAATATTAATGGTCTGCATGTTGTAGAAAGGCATCATCGCACCGTTTTCAGACAGAGCACAATGACACCACTAAAGGGTTAATCATCCCCACGGATTTGCTGTTTATTGATCAAGAAATCAAATAAAACATATTTACTCATTAACCGTATATACACTGATCAGCCATACCATTATGACCACCTGCCTAATATTGTGTAGGTCCCCCTTTTGCTGTCGAGGCATGGACTTCGCTAGACCTCTGAAGGTGTGCTGTGGTATCTGGCAGCAGATCCTTTAAGTCCTGTAAGTTGTGAGGTGGGGCCTCCATGGATCGGACTTGTTTGTCCAGCACATCCCACAGATGCTCGATTGGATTGAGATCTGGGAAATTTGGAGGCCAAGTCAACACCTTGAACTCGTGATTCATCAGACCAGGCCACCTTCTTCCATTGCTCCATGGTCCAGTTCTGATGCTCACGTGCCCATTGTAGGCGCTTTCGGCAGTGGACAGGGGTCAGCATGGGCACCCTGACTGGTCTGTGGCTACGCAGCCCCATATGCAACAAACTGCGATGCACTGTGTGTTCTGACACCTTTCTCTCAGAACCAACATTCACTTTTTCAGCAATTTGAGCTGCAGTAGCTCGTCTGTTGGATCGGACCACATGGGCCAGCCTTCGCTCCCCACGTGCATCAATGAGCCTTGGCCGCCTTGGAGCACTTTTGATAGGTACTGACCACTGCAGACCGGGAACACCCCACAAGAGCTGCAGTTTTGGAGATGCTCTGACCCAGTCGTCTAGCCATCACAATTTGGCCCTTGTCAAAGTCTCTCAGATCCTTACGCTGCCCATTTTTCCTGCTTCTAACACATCAACTTTGAGGACAAAATGTTCACTTGCTGCCTAATATATCCCACCCACTGACAGGTGCCAAGATAACGAGATTATCAGTGTTATTCACGTCACCTGTCAGTGGGCAGAATGTTTTGGCTGATCAGTGTCAATACACACACACACACAATTAGATAACTGCGTCTTTGCTTTTGTGCCTCATATACAAAATCACCATCATCACCATCATTATCATCATAATTAATCTAATTCCATCTTTGTGTTGTTTCGTACATTAGCTCTGCTTTTGATCCAGCAGAAGTGTGTGGTTTTCAATGACACACTCAGCAGGTTCAACAGACGTGGACAGTAGGGCAGATGGGACTACAGGCATTTATTTTTAGGCCTTGGCATTCACTTTTTTCAGCAATGATTCCTGAAGACGTCCCAGAGATTCCCAGGAGACTGCAGTGAGACTCCTGCTGCCACATATTTTTGGGAGAAAAGCCTGAGAATAACAGAGGCACAGAATGGGACTGAATGTTTCTCTGGCAAAAAATAAAACGTATTAACTCCAGGAAGGCTCTGGCGCAGACAGGATGAATAGTCGAGGACCAAATTATTAATGCCCGTTCATTTCTAAAGAACGATTCTTCCATTTCAGTCTAATTCTCTGTTGTCAAGGGCTTTGAGCTCAGCGCCCCCTTTCTGTAAATCACAACCTGAGAAAATATAGAAGACTCTGACTGAGGTCAATTTCATACACCGCCTTCCCCATATATATTAAAACATTGAGATGCAATGAAATAACTCTAAATTAGACACAGAAGAGGGATGTTTTGTTGAATTTTTCAGCACAGCTGTAAAGGGTATACTGTGCCAGATGGGTTTCGCTAAGCTGTTCTGTCCACAGAGAGTATAAGAGACGACAGGCAAAGAAGAAGAAAAAGATACATTGAGAATTGATTCAGTAAAAATGAAGACAATCCCACTCATATGAAGGTGCGCTCCTTGGGTAGATGTGTGTAGCTGATTTGGGAGTGATGGTAGCATTGCTTTGAACCGACACGGGCCTAAGGATGTGGCCCCAGCTCCAGTTATAGGTATCTGTAGACATACTTGAAGCAATTAAAAAGGGAACTATAAACAGCTCATAAAGTGACATTTACACCTGAAATGTCTGCCAATATGTTGAACATGTAGCTGCTCCGGTAAGCTTCAGCAATTCAACTTTCAGATCTTAGAAGATAATGTTTAAGATATGAATGTTATCAGGGCAAACCAGACAGTGCGTGCAATATTCACACTGTCCACTAGATGGCAGCAGTTCCTTCAATTAGCGCTGATCAGTAATAATCCCATGACTGCCGCATGTTCCCCCACCACCCTCACTGTACCGCCGCTTGATAGGTCATGCTTTTATACTCCTGCATTTCTATAAATAGCCCCCATTAGGAACGAACCAGCTGTGGAGATGTGGGATGTTGTCTTCCACATGGCTGCAGTTTTAAAAAATATATATGGAAAAAAGAAACAATTGAAACATAACCCTAAGGGGCAGCGATGCCCCCCATGCAGACAAAGCGCTGATTTAAAGCTCGCCGTGGCTGCGGATGGTTTGACGAGTGCTGGGGTGTCCCGCCACCAGCCGCCAGTCCCGCACTCGCAGCTCTGCGTGAATGCAAATGTTTCTGGTACAAAGGGGACGCGGTTCTCCTGCAGGCAAGACGGCACTTACGCCATCAGCCTCATCGGTGCAGAAGACATCTCAAACCCACGGCTGGGGAACTGTTAAGAATGTGCATTTTGCGTTTAAAAATAATTGATGAAAGGGGTTAAATATGAAATGCAAAGTGACAGTGCTGCTGTTTTTCCTTCTGGAGATGTTTGTTGAGCTCGGAGTTGTGGCACCTTGTTACGTGTGCAGAATGAAGAGAGGCTGCCATCTGCTGTGTGACCACAAGGCGGCACTGTTCAGTCTTCACCCGAACACGCAACCCTGCGCTGCGTTCAATTAGACACAGGAGCTTTAATGAGCAGCTCAGTGGCCCCGACATTAAAGACGCCTTCTGTTTCAGCATTAGCCTGCAAATAAAAATCACACACACTAATATACCTTATGTGGATTAAAAACTGATCGATTGAAACCTCCACAAGCTGCCCCTTCTGATTTTAAAGAGGGAGAGAGCCCCATACGCCACACGCTTTATGAAGGATTATTTGGGAATGTTGTGAGAGTTTGAATTCATCTTTCATTTCACCCTAAGCATAAGGGTGATGCTCAGGAGTAATTTGAGTTTCCTGCTCTCATTGCTGTGGATCTGACGTAAATCTGCCTGAAAGCCAAACTGAAGAAAGAGTTGTTCATCAGACTGAACCCCACCTAGAAATACAAACAATTAAAATGAATTAATTAATCAGTGATGATAGTGTAGAAAATTAATTTCAAGGGACTGTTACCTGAGAAACAGCTAATTGCTCTACATTTCCATTTTTACCGACTGTATCACTTCCTCATGCTCATAAAAAAACAGCTATTATAAATGGAAATGGGTGCCGATGCCGAGATGAGAGCAGGGAACATATTTCTAAAGCCTGACTTGATAAACACACTGCTTTTTAATTTCCCTTGATAATATCCCAACTGAACTCATGTTCTCATCACAGATTGTGTGAGTAACAACTCAAAGCAGATACACAGTTTCGAAAGTACATGCCAGAGCTGACGTGCAAAATCCAGCTGGTACAAGGAAACTTCTTTTATTTTTAAAAAGGGCTTCAAAATGAAAACATAACAAAATATCCGTTTGGTCCAAGCGATTGGAAGACTCTCTTGTGCGAGTTTAATTTGCACAAGATGTCTTGGTTCGAAGGAAATAACATCTAGACAGATATGGCATGTATAAACGGTTTCTATTGTGCTCTTGATTTCAAAGAGCACAGCCTCTGTGTTTCTGCATGTGCATGATGTCTCTTTGCTCCAGTTTTGACCTTGGGGCCATTAAGTGTCTGCATGTATGTGTGTCTGAATGCGTGAGAGAGAGAGAGAGAGAGAGGGAAAGTGACAGAGAGTGCATGCTTCTTTGTGTTTGAGTGCACACTGCATTTCAAAGTACTTACTTTTGGTTCTGTCGTTCATTTTGCTTGTTATTCTCTCCCTGTGTCCGGCACCCTTCCTACTTCTCACTTGCGAAGCCCCGTCTGCCCACAGGATAAAGCCCAAATGGAAAAGCCACATCCTCACGGTGACTAATGCCTGCTCCAGATCAAGAGAACGACCTTTTACTGTCAGCAGAGGAGATTTATGTTTTTCTCCTGAGGTTTATCCACTCACCTTTACAGAAATACCGGCTGGGCTGCACGGTGGAAATCAGCCTCGTAGCAAAGCAGATCTTAACCTTTAAACCGCCCGCTTTCCTGGCCGACGCAGGGGAACGCTTCACTCAAGCAGCACAGGAGCCACAGTAGCAAATAGATACCCATCGTGCGGGTGTCAGAACGTCCCGAGCAAATGCCAAGACTGGTCTCAGACTGCAAATCCATGTGTTATATTATATTAATGGATACATTTATTTGTCACTGGCACAATACAATTATCTGAACGAGCCATGTTTATCACGGGAGAGGACCCACAATGCAATGTACTCTAACACACAGCGCTCCAGTGCTATTAACATATACCATGTGACACTGGTTTACAACGCGAGTGAAAGATGTCATTTCTATATTCTATGAATGTCAGACGGACGGCCGCGGTGTTTATGTTTTGTGGCGGTCATCACACGTAATAAAAAGGTGAGATTCATTATGTTGCACTTAGTTGTAGATCGGGAACCATTGATTGAAGATGTCCCCCGACTGATGATTCCAAACAAGGCGTTTCTTTAAAAATCATCAGTCAGCCTCCTCAGGAGACGCATTGGACAAAACAGGAGGAGCTACATTACCCCCGAATCTCGTTTTTTAATTAAAACGTACTGGTGGGGAAAGAAGTGCTGAGCCACCGTGAATCTGAGAGATACGTGATGGAAAACCAATGGGATTCTGCAACCCAGGAGTCATACAGACCTTTATTTTGTATTATTATGATTACATCACAAATTAGAAGGTTCTGATGGTGACCAACAAGCACAACAAAGAACCTGGTCTTCAGATCTTCTCAGGCACTTCTGTTTCTTTATAGTCTTGAGAAGTTCAGTCCTGCATTTCGCTGCCTTGTATTATGCTATGATTCTTGAAATAATAACATGCTTCATATGTACTTATGTACAGTATTGTAGCTCCTTGTCATGGCTCTTGGAGTCCTCAACACAGCTGCCCATCGGCCCACAGAACGTGCATCAAGGAAGGAAGCAGGTGCATACATGGCTCCCCCAGAGAGGTCAAAGGTCAAAGGAAGGAGACAGAGGGAACTGGGTAAAGTGAGGTTAAGCATCTTACCTGGATGGACCCTGATGGTCTGACTTCCTTAAAAATAACTAATTGAAGCTCAGCTGTAGGATGACTTTAAAACGACTCAACGAGGTCCTTGGATCTAAAGCTACTCACAATCGAACAAAAAAGCTGGACTGAATTACCTTCTCTCAGTCTAGCAAATCTTTCTTCTGTATGACTTACAGGCTTGTTTAGGAGAGTGGAGGGAGTGTGTGTTGTAGAGGGGTGCACATGAATGTAGCGCATTGAGAACCATTTTGATCTACTTGTGACACACGGTGGTAACATTAAAGCTTCATATCGGCCCGAGCCTTTCGTAACGGATGCTTTCCAAGAGATAAAGAGGTGCATATTGACGGTGTGGTCTGTTCTTTGTACTGCATTGAATGCGGATATTGTGCAACTGCAACAACACAATCACCCTGTGCGATGTTATCCGACGGGAGAATCCGAGGGGAAGGGAAAGGAGTGGTGAAGACCATTTTATCAACTAGCAATAAATAAAGTAGCTGGCTGGGCCCCAGGGACTGCTGCTCACCGAACAGGAGTTCAATGATTTGCACGTGTTTTATGCCATTAGAAGAGCCAGCCGCAGCTCTGCTGGTTATTCAGAACAGGTATTCACGAGGCTGTGCTCGGATTCAATAAAGATGTTAGTCATAAACGCGGCGCAATCAGGGCATCGTTACAGCTGCTCAGACGGCACGGAAGGGCGACGCCACCCGCGTCTCGTTCCTGCGCTTTGTGTCGCTTTGCAGTTCATCACTGGCGGAACAGGATGCCTCTCTGAAGCGCAGTCTGACTTTGTGCTGTACAACTACTCAGATGATTCATTCTGTGGATCGTTTCCATCGCTGGCTGTCTGCTCCTCACTTCCCATCCTGTTTTGAGCCTCTATTATGAAGCCTGTGAGGCAGCAGCTGTAACGCAGGACTTTTTTTTTGCGTAGTCTTCAATTATTCAAAATCGCACTCCAGCGACAGCGTGTCAGAAGTAGTTGTTTCTCCGTGACCCACTGATCTTCAGAGTTTCCACAGATTAATCAGCTGTCGTTCTGAAAGAGCAGAAAGAATCTGTTTCTTCCCTGTTTGGTCTGTGGTATCAGAAACATTTCAAGAACGAAAGCCAGAATGGTGCGACTGACAGAGGAATTAAGTCATTTCACTCTTGTACTGTTAGGTACATCATTAAGCATTTATCCAGAACATATATCCATCCAGTTTCCATAACCGCCCCACCCAGGTCAAGGTCACAGTGAGTCTAAACATTCGCAGGACCCATGAGGCAGCAGCGCCAACTACTGCACCGCCACACTGACCCTAAAGCACTGATGTGTTTATTTATTGAGTCACCCATCCATCCATCCATTTCCTTCATTGCACAGAGCTCATCTCGAAGAAGAACATTTTAAAAACAGACTTCCACTGCACAGTGTTTAGAAACGATGTCAGCGCTGGGCATCTTGGGGGAAGGGTCCACAAAGCCTATCCAGTCCTTTTCCCTCATCCCTTCATTGATTCTGTAAGTGGCTGAATGATTTAGAGAGACCTATGAAACCTGCCCCCCCGCACTGCCTGTCTCAAAGTGAAGAACTGTTACACACTGACATCCATAAAGGTGAAGTAAAGCTTCTTCCCAGCCACACATTCTACGGAGCGACGTTTCGTAATGGACTGAAAGACGTTCCGGTCTCTTCTCTGCGCTCGGTGCTTGAGGATTTCCAGGAAAGCGAGCTGTGCGGCTGCTCTCTCACACTGGATTCGTGCCGTAAATATCTGACATAAATAAATAATGTTCCCGGAGCCAGTTTTGTGAAGCAGCACCCGGTACATTCCTCTTCCGAGTCGTTTTACAACTGTGTAAAGCAAAGCTCTCTGTGGGTGATTTTGGACCGCTTCTAAAAATACCCTTTCACTCTTATTTGTTTCTTTTGAGAGATTGCAGTTTGTGCACAGAGCTGTACTGTTCCTCAAAGTATGGCACGGCCTTGCACATGCTCTTTGTTTAAACGTATTTATACAGCAGTCGACCTGTCAGGATGTCTCAGAAGCCACACGGCTGTGTTTATGCATCGTCCACTTATTCCAAGATATCCAATCACAGCATTCGGGGGGGAACTGTATTCCTGCCAGTCAAAATATCTGGGATCAAAAATCTTAGCTGGAGCTCTATTCCCCTTTTGCATACTATTTTATGTGGTATTTTTCTGACACATCTTTAAGCTTTTGAAGATTGAGTCAATACTTTCCTCAGCAGTTGTTTTGAATCGTTAATTAAACCGATGGTGATGTTTTCTTGTTGTTTCCTTTCTTTTAATATTTTTAAAAGTGAGCTTTTAGACTGATAATTATCTATCCTGGTGCAGAACTCGGAGAACCAATCAGAAGAGCCATTACAATTCTGTCTGGAAACGTGTACGTTGAACACATATAAATAAAGAACGGTGGGGAAACAGGGAATTATATAAATGTCTTTTATTTACATTGAACGGATTAAACAGCGCACGTCTCCCCACATGGTTCATATTTATGCATTCTGAGGATTTTAATTTCAGTGACATCCGTTTCATTAAAGTCGAGGTAACAGGTGGGATGAATAGGCTGCTGCTGCATAATAAAGCAAATGTGCTGTGGAAAACGAATTATAGCCATGTGGAAGGAATTAGAGCTGGCAAAGGGGAAATCATTAAAATACATTTTGTGCAATGTGCATTGTAAATCAGCTCTGTATCTGTGTAATAAAAACACAGTCACACTGAGGCAGCTACAGCGTCTGCACTCTGCCATCGCCGCGTTTGTTGTGGAGAGGCCGTGTGGGTTGTGTACTTTTTCTCCCTCTCTTCAGACGGTGCGACTTGTGTCTCATGACTGGTGACCCGGGCTAAACGGCTCCTAAACGCCCGTCCCGCGGTTTTCATCACAACACAGCTTGGTGGCCTCCTCTCATCATTCGCACATTTAAAGGCAAAACTTCGGCGTCTTCGGATCTTGGTTTACGGCTTTAATTTTTAGCCTCATGAAAAGTGATCTAAGGCTTTGAGCTACCATAGGGGGAGGTAATTTAAAAATAAACAAATCAACGCATAAAAACGCCCGATTTGTGGTAAAATATGTAGTTATGACGGCTTTAATAAACGGTGTAACTCATCACTTAAACTGAGCAGCCCAGCTGTGTAAATCCCTTCAGCGGATCGTATTTGCAGGAGAAGTCTATATCACATTGTCCTTTAATTGGCTTACTGGGTGACTCTGATGATTAAAGTATGACTATTACAGCTGTGTTTATATGGACAATGTGTCTGTTTTCCCCAAATGCTTTGGCCATAACTTTCAGGCCACTTCTCATTGAGGAAGAGAGACGCTGTCTGCTAGTTGACATGTTTTTTGAGTGCACGTCTTAGTTCAGGTCAGGCGTAGCGTGGGATTACGTTAGATAAACAGGATCTTGACTGCCTGAAATCTCACAAGGCCCCCATTACGAGTCCTGTTCCCATTTACCTGGCAATTTAAAGCTATTTTAAATAAGAGAAAGTTACTGGCCTTGCCTTTGAAGGCTTATGATGAATGCGATTTTGCTTAACCCGAGGAATGTGGGGAACAAAACAAAACGATGACCTCCCAGCGAATCCCGAAGTACAAACCTGAATCCTATTGCATTTAAATGTCAGAATTCACTTTACAACTTAAAATAAGGTGTCTTGGGTCGGTTAGAGTTTTGATGTGATTTTGAGCCCGGAGTCTGGACTGTGGGAGGCGGTTTACACAAGTGTATGTAAACAGTCTCTTTGCACCAAAAGGTGAGCAAACCTGTGTCTATTCATTACCTGACTAAGACCTCCGTGAAGCCTTTTTATCGCTTTCCTTCGATTTCTCAAATAAAATGGGGGGAAACAAATAATGGACTTTATGTACAGCACTGATAGTGTGCCTCAACAAGGATGACTATATATGCCGTTACTGCCTAAGAAATTGCACACAGTCAGCTCGACAAGCCCGAGGAAGGCAGGGCAGATGGATGCATAAATTCTCTACAACTGTTGTCACGGGAGAAAAAACATCTTCCTCAGTGCAGGGTGTGTTTTCTCTTCCACAGCAACATAACGTCTTAAAAAAAATCGATTCCATTTGTGTGGACAAGTAACAGCAAACTGATCCGCAAGGTTAGCGTGCGCCGCCATGGGCCGCCTGACTCAACAGAGGCATCAGCGCACACGTCAGGAAAGCCTGCCCGGGCCTGACAGCAGCCAGACAGCCTGGGCCTCAATTATTCAACAATTTATTACAGTCGTCATTAATAAATAATAATTACACTCCCTCGTTTCTTTTTCTGCGCTGTATTCCAGGCTTCGAAGGCGGCGCTTGGGGCAGACTTGCGGGATGGAGCCGGGCCACGCTGAGCACAGTCTGTTGTCTCGGGGACATTTTCCACATTGTGTCGGTGCCTCAGAATTTCATGCGTTTAAATTAGGATTTTTTCCACTTAACTACACAGCATATCCACATGTTCAGGGGAGAAATGGTGAACATTTGAAGGGGGGTGTACACTTTCTCTAGGTATTGTAAATGCTGTGGTTGTCCTGTGTAAAACAGTTCTGCCCCCTCATCCTCCCCACCTTCGAATCGAACATCTATAGCGACTCTACGTGTTCAGTTTTGAGTTCAGATTGCCTCCTGTGTTTGGGGAGTGTGAACTTGCTGTGACTCTGCTCCTCTGTCCACTCGCCTCCCCAATCTCTGGATCACTTTCTTTATAGGCTGCTCGGCCAGTCAGCGGATCAATTTACCTCCTTCAACACGGCAATTTAGCGAAAATAAGACATCTGCTGGGAGAGCATGAGGCTGTCACTGATCAAATGCTTGGCACAGGGAACGTTGCTCACAATCGGGAGTGCTATTGCTTCCCTGTATGAAGGCCAGTGAAATTATAACCATATTTCCATCTCTTGGACATCAAATGTAGTATGATGTCATTCAGCACATCAAAGATCAAACTTTGTATTATTATTATTATTATTATTATTATTATTATTATTATATATGTTCATACACATGGGGCCACATGATTTCAGTTTTGCTGCTGCTGTATTCTTTTCTCCTGCGTTTCGAAGGTGAATTCTATAGAATATCTTTAGAAATGTGAAAAAAACATCTGAAACAGGGCAGCAAGCCAAAGTGCTTCCCGCAGACGGCGTTCTGCTTGGGATGTCAAGGCCGCCGCACCCCGCACAGCCGAGGACGAACAGGAGGCCCGTTCCCTCTTCAGACTAAAGGTGACTCACGTCCTCTGAAAACAAATCTGCATATGTAAAGCTTTAATGAACTCGCCAAGGTTTACTTTCATCAACAATAAATCAATTCTCTGTCTGAAACTTCTGGAGGAAGAGAAAACGACATGGCATCGAATTCAAATGAAAAGAACGGTGGTTTAATTTATGATTCTGTGAGATATCTTCATTTGAGTAGGTTAGTTAGTGCATTTATTATTATCTCCACCTATTTTATATATGTGAGACAAGTCATGAATAGATCTGCAAAAAAAAAGAAAAGGCAGGATATGATTTTTAAGAAGAAACTTGGATTCATAAGATACCAGCAATCACATGAAGATATTTTAGAAACATAAGGAACATAAGACAGTGTCCGATCGAGAGGAGGCCATTCGCCCCATTTGTTTGCTTACTTTATATACGTATCAATATATATGCATGTATTGATCTTTAATAATAAAGAAATACATGTCAGATGACAGTAAATTTGCTGTCTGATATTTACCACCTATATTGTAATATTGACATGAATAGGAATTGTATGTAATAAAATGCAAAGCAGGCTGTTCTTAAAGACGAGTTCCTTATCAGCTTGTCCAGAGGGCCCTTCGAGCGCAGTTCGGCCTCAGGACAAGGCCGCGGTGGAAATGCCGTGTCACTCAACACATTTTGTGGTCTTTATCACACTCATAACAATGCTGTTTACAATCAGTTATCCATCATCGAGCTTTTTGGGTTTTCCCTCTGCACGTATAAATAAGTGATGAAGTTAAAAAGTGAAAGCTAAAAAGTGTCCAGAATAAGAATAACATTTGTCTTTCGCAGTTTTGGTTTGTTGTTGTGTAGAGAATTCACCCTCAGCTTTCCACTCCCTTCCCATGAGAAAACACTGCATTTCAGATCAGTTTAGATGCTCTTGTCGTGATCATTATATGTATATTATATTCTTCTTGGACAGAGAATTCTTTCCTTTACCCATTGACAATTCACCTTTCAGTACTGTGTGGCTTTTTTAGTTTTGTTTTGTTTTGAACTCATGCTTGACTTGTTTGACCTTGAAGCAAGACAGGCTTCCTCACCCTTAATTGGCCTCGGGACTGGAGTGCTGATTGGCTGATTGACCGTCATCAGAATGCAGCTGAATGCTGTGTTCTCATTGGCCGGTCAATCAGCTGATCAGACAGTCACCTGGGAGATACCTCCAGTTTCATGAAGGGCCAAGACAAAGCATACAGATTTCAGTTCAGTTTTGTTTAAGCCAAGATGAGGGCTCTAGAGAAGTCTCTGGGTCTGGCATTTCTGTTTTCAGTTTCATTTCTGGCATGTCATTGTTATTGGCACAGACTTATTGTGCTTCTTGTTTTGAGTTCTTGAAGGGTTAGTGTTGCCAGTTTGTTTAAAATAAGTTTCCTTTGCAACTCTATGTATTTCCTGACCCCACAATGGAATAGTAATTCACGTTTATTCAGTGTATCAAACTGTTCTTTGTCTGAAATAAACAAATGCAATAAGTCCATCACTGAAAATGGACAGAAGGGGAATAAGGTGTGCAAAGAAGAGAAATAGCAGGCTTTGTGCTTGGCTGTTTTACCGTCACCTCTAAAACCGAATAACTATCTGAAATCCAGAAAGATCGTGCTATTGGGCCTAACAAGACTCCTTCAATGCAGAATTAACCCACAGGCTCTTGTGAAGGGAATTAGTCGATTTTGTCCAGTCTTTTCACTTCTAAGTCAATCATGTATAAAGAGGTTGCAGGTTTTGGAGGGGTGCAGAGCGCTGAGATATTAGAAGTGGATAAAAGAATTGCGGTCAATGTGACTGCTAGGATCAGCGTTTGCTTTTAAGAAGTTAATTCTGCCCTGTTTTTTGTGTTTTTTACATCAATCTGTTGCATCCTTCTGCTAGTGTGGTTTGTTTAAGATCGGCTGTTTCACCCTGTTCAAAGTACTTGACTCATCCAGCCTGCAATTATCCAAAATGAACCGAAGACGTGTGCCAGCATCTGTTAACAAAATAAGCACTACAGTGTTCATATTGTGTTGTATTTTCAAAACGAACCTGCCGTCTGACCGGTTCTGTAAACTAGGTGTGATGGTGAGCGATTCCTCGCACCACAAAGCATCCTCCTCCGTGCGCCGGCACCATGCCACGGCAGGTTGCATGTTCTTGTCAACCCTCCGTCGAACTGCCCGCCAGCCTTGCGTGCCCTCGTTCCCCAGAGGAGCAGCTGTGAACTCGGCAGCTTGGCCTGTGGGGTAATGAATATAAACCCAGTGCATTCAACATCACTTTTCAGGAAGCTAAAAACATATATCAGCAACGGGGGGGGCGAGAGCTACAATAATCATATCTGTTCGTGTGTGTGTGTGTGTGTGTGTGTGTGTGTGTTTAAGCTCTGCTGTCTGGTTGTATTTAATTATTTTGCTCTACGTTTGTGTTTCTCAGCGCAGAAGACGGGGGATTTTTTTTTCTTTTTTTCTTGCTTGGGGAATAATGAATGCAGATTGTACACAAACTAGGCTAGAATGGAGAGGTGAAATGCTGAGCAAACCTAAGAAAAACATCCTTCAATCTATAATTCATAGTGTATTTCATAGTTAGCATTTAAATGTAAATTACAGAGGAAAGTAAGCAGCGTATTATAAATGTAAAAAATGAAAAGGTGCAACACATATACAAGACTTTAGAAGCCAAGATAAAGCAATGCCTACATTAAAACCAATGATAGACTTGTTGGAGGTATTGAAATGTTGCATAAAATGTATAGACATTGGAGCATAATGCTGAATGAATAAACTCAAAAGTCCTGTCACCTAGTAGAAAAACAAAAAACTATAGATTGCTGACACTGAAGCTTTATAATTCCAAAGCGAGGCCAGGATCTCACATCAACATCTTTGCTGTTCGAACGTGGCTGAGTATTAAGCTCGGTTCTGTCATCTGAAACAGACAACCAGCCATCATTATTTCATCTTCATATTTTGATGCAGTAAATTATTTATTTCTCTGAAGTTTAAAAGGAGAGTTCTGTGGAGTCCAGGGTTTCATATCGTGATAACCTGCTGTCAGGGTAGAAACCGCGAGCTTCGCGCCGGGATGTACATGGAGTTGATTCTGTGTGAGAACAGCATTAAAAAATCATACCCTGTAGCAACGAACAAAAACCATTTCAGAGCCGAAGCGGAGTCCAGGGGGAGGCGTTTGGAGGCGCTACAAAGTCGGATGGTAAAAAAAATAACCCAAAGAACACTAACTGAGCTCTGCTGCAAATATGGGACTCCAACCAACATGGCCCAGCGCTGGGATGGCGCACTCGGCCCCTGGGATGTTATCGTCAAGAGCGGCAGTCGCCTCCAAAAATACAGAGAGGCGAAGTTCAAAGGCAGTGTGGTGCGTGTGAAAGGAGGAAGTGTGCCAAACATCCTTATTGGACGAATAACGCTGCAGCCGACAGGCCTCCACATGCGGCAGTGGTTTAGGTAGAAAAGCTTGGAAATGTGTGTGTTTTAAATATGAGTGCCTTGGCCTAATGTGGACGAGGTACACTTTCTGAAAACAACAGCTATTAGAAGCTCTCGGTGAACTCGACAGATATTTTAAAACACATTGTTAAACCGCAGCCCCACCCCCTGCTTCATGCATTTGCTTGATGTGTGTCCTATACAAATGACTCAAACAAGGAGGGCATTATTTCTCACAAAATGTCTTTAACGTAAACTCCTTGGTGGTTCTTTAGATCACCCTGTACTGGAGAATTAGTCATTAGTGTCACAAATGTTTGTGGAGGTAGACACATAAATGAACACCTGTTCTTGTGCGGAACATCATGTTTGGCTGTGGATTTTATAAACCAAACAAACAAACAGAAAACGTACACTGCATGGCTTATTGTGAGATGACTATACTGTTCTTTGGAGTTGAAATATACTTATTTTCTACACCCCACAGAGGGAAGGTAGAGAGAGTTGTCCAGAGCCAGGCACAGAGGTTGGCAACCAAATATACCTCCCAGGCGGTGTGATAACTGGGGATTTAGGCTGTGTTGAAATGTTGTTATCTGCCTGGGAGGCAAACCTGAGTGCGCCATGCATGAAACAGGGCTGCACTGTGCGGATAAATCAACACCGCTCTGTGTGTAGAAGCTGGCACAGGCTATTGAGGCCTCGGCACTGCAAGGGGGTCACAGGAGGGGCTGCAGGAGTGCGTGATTTCCCAGCGTGTCCCCGGAGAACCGCCCAGTGTGTCGCTTTGTGCAGGAGAGTCGAGGGCTTTGTGTCTCAGATGCCCATGGGAAGAATATCTCGTTAGAAATCAATACATTCCACTAACCTGGCTTTAATTCCTAAATTCCTTTAAAACCTAAATTCTGGTTTTGTTTTGTTACACCTATTAAATCCTCCCTAATCACACTATAGTGCTTCCTGCATCAAATTGCTGTGATGTTATTATTTATAGTTTTATTTATAAGTTGAGGCTGAAAAGATGGGGGAGCAGTGAAGCAGCGTGGAGGTGATGATGAGAGAGATTTTACAATTTAGTTAAATTTTTTCTAGTGATTCAGCCGTTTTAAAAGGATGGCACATAACTGCATCCAAAGAGATCATATTGTTTCTCTCTCCCTCTCTCTCTCTCAAGGTGAATCTTGTCAATTGAAAGTCGTTATTTTTAATCATCTGCTCAGCGGACTTGACAACAAATCTCCACAGACCCGTATTACAGTAAGCTGCAAAAACAGAGGTGTGTGCAGAAAAGCTATTTTTTTTATTTTTCTGGATTGTCTGTGTTTTAAATCGTGATCCCAGATCAGACACTTGAAGATATACTAGGTATGACAATCCTCTCTGATGTTGTGAGAATAATTATTTTCCCCTAATACTCTATTATACCGTCATCTGTGGATCACATTTCATAATGCATATCCTCATAATTAGACAGGCCATTAAAGGGAAGCTGGTGTAAGTCATTACGAGGCCCGCGTTCGAGTGTCTGTGCCAGATGCCAGATGCTTTATTAATACATTATAGATATATATAAACACCTGCAGGTAACCGTCAATTACTAACGTACAAAGAGTTTATACATGGTCTGAGAACAATGGGCATTGAGCTAATTACACACAGAGGCCATTAATGATCAGGTTATTCAGATTCTAATAATAATCTGTGAATGTATTCCAGGTTATCAGTAATTGACATTATAATATACATGCAACTTTCAAACCCTAATCTAAAGTGTTGCCATTTCCTGGTGCTCGGATTGAATGGGTTCCCAAAACAAGGTGATGACTGGAGGAATGACTTGCTTTGGTTACTGGTTTTGTCTGTTAAAAGCCGCTGATGGGAAAATAGCGTAGCGATGCAGCGTCAAAAAACGACCAGGTGACCAGTTACACTTCAGGAGATGGATGGATGGATGGATGCTCTTCGAGGAATCACATTACTGTCCATCGTTTGAGGTAGTTAGGCTGTTAATTGATAGTGTACATTAATGTTCCTATAGGATATATCCATAACAGCTGTTTACTGAGGCGCTCGGCATTACTGTGCGAGTACAGTGTGTTTATTCACTGTCATAGGAGTGTGATTGGATTACATTTCCCTCTGAGGAAAGGGTTTTGGTTCATTTAGAAAAAAATAAAAGGTTGTTGATCACTAAGCCCATTTATATTCACAGTTAATACAAAAATGATTAATGGTGTAATTTCTGATTAATTTAATCTTGCAATAGAGCTAGGGCTCACAGAATCCTGTTAATGAAACGTCTTAAATGCAATTATTGTTTCAAAGTGTGTATATTTAATACAAGATAAATATCAAATGGCGGGAAATTCTTTGTATTGTTTCAGTAAGACTTTGTGTGTGTATGTGTGTGTGTGTGTGGATTTAATGGTTTCCAATAAAAATAACATAACTAAAACTCAAGCGGACAGCTCTGGACATTTTCGGGCGTTCCCAATATCAACTTTGCCCTTTTCATCAATGTGCCTTTTGCTATAAGATCTCAATACATTGCCTTTAAATTGTAATTCATGAATGGCCCACTTATTTTAGGTAGGAAACATAAAGACTATAAAAAAATGTCAGCTTTTGATGAATTCAACATTTCTGAATAGTTTTGGTCAATTTAAATTAAATATGAATCCCCCCGGGCTGCATTAAAAGCCTCTGAATGAAAAAAGCAACATAAACATTTTCCAATGGATTTGCCATGACATCATATCTCTTAAAAGAGGGCCGTGAATGAAGTCTTTAGACGGGAGCGTTGAATGGCGTTGCACCTTGGCTCCCATTCAGCGTCGGAGGAAGTTGTTTGTATTCATCTTCGCTTCAATTTCAGCGCTGTCGCCACTATAGACTCGCATCGATAATAGAAATCTTTTAACATATGGAAATCGCTTCAAATAAGGCGGAAAGTGAGTGTTTAGGAAGTGTCTTTCTGTCTTACCTAAGCAGTTGTCTGTTTAATAGAGGTGACAGCAGGCAATCAGTTTCCGTTTGGCAGCATGTGTGTGCTGGCGGATAAAGTCGAATTCATTATTTATTCACAAAGTATGAAAGGTTACTAATTAAAAAGCATATTACTGCGGGGGAAAAGTAGAAAAAACAACACTCCGAGCTCTAGTCCATGTTGTTAATAGTCAATATTCAAATGTGTCTATTTATTTCCCCCAGCCTGACTTCCTTTTTTCTTCCCATTTCTTCCCGTTTTATTGTCACAATCCTACACCTTGGGGGGGATCTCTGCAGACGACATCTCATTTAACTTTCAATTAACAGAACACAATACAGCACATACAAAGAGGTCATTACCAATACCCTCATACTTACATTTATATGTGTTCATGTTTCAAACAATGGTTAGTTTAGTTGTGGTTTTCCCGGTTGAAATTAAAATGGTTTTATCAAGAGTCTGATCATTACAAATGAAGCAGGATCTCTCTAATGGAGGCAGATCGATGTTCCATGGACACCATTTGCCGAGACACTATTGTGCATTTAGTCGTCGTTGGTTTTGACACAAACAAACCATCCTTCTCTCAGGGAACCACAAGGGTCTCGTCATGTGTTTACAGTTATGGAGTGTTATTGGTGTGTTAATGTGTGGCTCTCTGTCAGCGCTGGGATTTATGTAGGGGCTGTAATTGCCATGTCCTCTCCTCGGCTGTGACTGGTGTGGTCTGATTTGTGGGACTGTGACAAGCCGGCGAAGCCCCGACTCCGGGGTGCACAACGAATATAACCATGTGTTGCATCCTTAACTCGGCAGCCAGAATCTCTACAGTACTTCTATTGATTGAATTCAACTTGGAAAGTGCGACTGGCACCAGAGTCCAGGCACAGATTAATGTTTACATGGGCCTCTTAGTGTTTATGATGCAGCTGTGCAAATGCCCTCGCATCAATGACAAGAATAACAGGCTGAAAAGGAAATATTGTGTTCAAGAAAATATCATGAATTCAATCATGTACAAAATGGAGGCGACCTTCAGAGGACCTGCACTTTGAACCCAGCGTTGTCATCCAACTATACTTAGATTGACATTGTGCCTTATTGCCGGACCAATATATTTCACAGACTTACCAAAGACACTTGTTCATACTTTGCTGGGTACTTGTTATAACCACTAACCAGTGAAAGGGTCGTATAGATGAATCGCTTGGGGTGATGCTGGCAATGGACTTCCAGCCTATGCGATTTTGTTTGGGATAAAATGTGTTTGTGTCTGGAAACAAGACCATAATTCAGCCTTCAAACCAGCAGCCAAGGAGGGAACGTGAGTTTGTTGTTCTAATTCTACATACATACATACATACATACATACATACATATGATCTCTGCTTCAAAATTACTCATACTCAACCACCACGACGAATCACAAGCAGACCGATTAGAAATCAACGCAAAAGTATGGAGCCTATGAGTTAACTTACACACACAAACAAAGAAACAAACCAGAGGTAGTGGTAGCGCACTGTAGTGGTGCGCGTGGTTTTCTGTGTGCACACAAATCCATCATAAGTCATTTGTCTGCACGGATTACTAAACCGTGGGCACCCATTCAGACATCGTGTACACAATATTTAAAACATGCGCGTTCATGAATAAACCGTGCACACGAATGCAACTTTTCGTATTGTCAAGTATGTCATCCCTGGGGGGCCCTTAGCGGAGGCGAATCACATGTAACTGTGACAAACACAGCGACGGTGACAAAAAAGAAAATCTGCATCCATTTAGAAACGGCCTTCCTTGGCACTTTTCTTCCACTGTTGTTAGCATTGGTATCAGGCCAGGCACCTAGGGGGAGAGATCTGCACTACATTTACTTTGATTTATCATTATCATTAAGAAGAGAAATTAACTGCGCCGGTAGAAGAGTCTTTGTACCTCCCTGCCAAAGCCACACAGCTACAGAGATGTACTCGCCCCTCTAACGACGGCAGTCTTGGCAGAGAAAGACACGGGGGGGCAAAGAAAAGAGGAGGCTGGGAGTATTGTCCTTTCATGTTTTTAAGATTGAGGGTCCTGCGTCTGTAATGCACGGGGCAGTTACTCCATCCCTGGTGATGGATGAGATAAGAGCCCCTGGATAGTTAATTTATACTACCCTACCCTACACTTATGGGACTTGTCGAACCATCTCCAGAGCCCTTGCGCTGTGATAATGGATATAGATTTATAGAGCAAATTAACTAATATTTACTGTTCTGCATGACCTGGCGTGCAGAGAGACCATGTGGAGTTTAATCATCTGAAATAAAATAAAAAATAATGACAAGGAATGGCCTCGGCGAGGATTTTAAAGAGGAGCTTTTTATCTATGGGGTCTGGGCAAGGACAGATTCTGTGAAAAAGGTATAAAAAAGGTATAACCCCTCCGTGTGTGTTAGGGGTCGATTGGAGAGGTACTGCACGGGGACTTGTTATGAACCGAAGAGCCACGCGATGATTCACGACCCTTCTTTCAAGGTTAAACTGAAGATGAGAAGCCGCGGAGCTGCAGGCAACAATCAGACTGAGAAGAGCACCCGACCCACGGAGATTACTCCCTCACAGCGCAGGCGAGCTCAGAATTAACAGGAATAGGTTATATGTAAAATGCGGGGGGGGGGGGAAATTGTAACACTTTACAATAATGGGCACCAGTTCGCAATGAATGAATGTACGAATCCCACAGAAGTAACGCCTCATGAAGTTCCACTGACATGACAAACCTGGTCTGTCACCCTCTCCCCAACCCCGACCCTGTATCTACATCTTTCAACCGTAAAACTGCAACTTCCTTATAGGAGACTATTTGGTAAATATTGTCGATCAAATCAATAATCACAAAACATATTTGTTTCCTCTATTTTTAAACGCTAAACATGCTAAACAGAATCTGGAATTGACTAACCTGTGTATATATCCTTTTTTGTTTACTTATTAATCAAAAACTAAAGACCATTGTAATAAGGTCGAAACCCCCGAAAAGTAATTAAAATGAAAATGCGTGATGTTATATGATTTCGAAATGCTCTAACTATGCAGGGGAGAAAAAAAAGCTTTTCTGCAGCGATAGAAGCTGAAAATGTGAACTATATTATTTCCACTGGTGGCATGTTATGTTTCTTTATTGGCGGAGTATCTTACTTTTTATTAGAAGTTTGGGTATTTGAGGCCTGGGTAATAAAAGCAGTCCATTGTGATCAGGGCTGTTTGAAGTTAATTTTATGCGATTGCTTGTCTGCCCAGCGAGGTCAGAGGTCTGAATATGACCTCGACGGCCCCTGGTCTCCAGCTATTAGCCTCTAGTATGAACGTCTGTGACCCATACAATAACCTTTTGCTCTGAAAAGTCCATGTATATTAAGGTCCTGTACAGTATGGTTTCTTTTCTCAAGGTCCTCGTTGAAAGGAGGGAGCCTTTTCCCCCTATATGTAAAAAAACAAAAGCTCAAAGAACAATAAAATAAGCCTTGAATGAACAGCTGCAAAGCCACAAACATAATGAGATAAGATGTCCCATCAGGTTAAGTCTGCTTTATATGACATGCTTTTATGTTGGTTTTTTATTATTATTTTATTCTCAGCCACCGCAGTGGTCGCCAAATTCCGAGCAGAAAAGGAGAACGATTGTAAAATATCAGTGAACAAAGCAGGCCCTGGGCTATCCGTGGAGCATATCCACTAAATTAAAAAAGACAAACAGAATTGAGTCAGTATTACAACTGGCCTATACACACACACACACGCACACACGGATTATGCCTTTAAAAAAAACCTCCAGGTATTCGGTGCCAAATTCAATTTAATAAACGCCCCAAAGACAATCTAGCCATCTTTTAATAGAAGATTCTGGATGTTATACTCCGTGCTTAGCATTGCATTTTAATTCCTGTTCATGCCTCGGTCTCGGTGCTCTGAAAATCTGTTGCCGGGCCCGTGCATCCTCACTCAGAGCCGCAGATTCGCTCTCCGCGTGTTTTCAGACACAGGCCTGATTCACTCGCCCGTGACTTCACCTTTCCCCGCGGAGGGCCTCTGCTTTTCAGAGATAAAACAGCTACTCACAGACTTCAAAACAGCTTTTTTTGATGTATACGATTTATCAGCACTTGGTTGGTCTGTTTGGAAAACATCCGCAGTCCGCTGTGAAGCCAATGTGAATTCATGGAGGGCAGCCAAAATCTGTCCGCTAGGTTTAGAAAAATCAAACGAACCGCCGCCATGTCTGATGCGATGCTTCAATGCGAGGAAAATGTAGATTCAGTGTCTATAATGACAGTAAACTGGAAACATTGGACCATCATTGGCTTTGATGTTGGTTTGTTTGTTTTGAGGTCATTGTTCCAACATTGTATCAACTCACAGGTTTCCAGACGATCACGTGACAATATCAATAATGATGTGTGCGTATAGTGCGTTTGATTGCATATTTTGAAAATGTTCCTTGTGAAAATGGTAAATCACCCTGGGTAAGGGTGTCTGTTACTACATCAATAACAAATAATAATGAATCTGTTTTGTGAGCAGGGATGGACTTTCTGATTCTTGTTTTTTGTTTATTAATTTAGATTCTTTGACGTTTATCTATATGGATTTGTTTCTCCTGTAATGCTCCTTTGGCGGGCTACTCTTCCCTGCTGAACAAAACCAATTTGGCTACGAACACAGAAGGTAAGCGCACGAAACAAGGTCAATATAGAAAATAAGTACGGGTGGTAATAATACAGGAACATATTGTTTTACAGCTTTGAATATCAAGGGGAATCCAGGGCCTCTCTCTACATCTTTAGTAATCGGGTTATGTGTTCATTCACAGGGGGTTTTGAAACTGTTGAACTCGTAATTAAATAGTGATTTCTCAGGATGTTGGACACACGTTTCCTCGTATCAGGTGGTGCTAAATCTGTGTGTCATCACAGCTGTTTGCACTTAGAAAACTGCAGTTTAAATGCTCTTTTTTCGACAGCTATTCCTGGTAAAAATAAAACAATATTTGTAGTATTTTCAGTGTGTGCTTTTTAAAATATGGCATCAAAAGAAGAGGAAGCAAAACTTTAATGAGACGTATTGTGCCTTGTTCCATTTTGCTTCGCTTTCTTGCAGGACTGATTACTGTAGTTATTAACTTCAAATTGTTTGAATGTATTGAATGGGCTGCATTAAGCAAGAAAAAGCGATTATGCCCCATAATAGAAAAACACAAATAATATATTTCATTGTGATTTCAAAACTAGCCATCAGTGCCAGCATTGTTTATCTTACAAGGCATCAATCAGTGAAACTGATACAACCTGATCAGGACGAACTAAAAGCTTTGGCCGTTCTCAGCCCGGCATAACGTGAGCACATGCAACCCTGTGCACATCTCTAACAAGGCAGGACTCTCTTCATCAGCTCTCACAGCCGCATCACAGAGGGCTTGTTTACGGCCCACATTGGGAGCTGAAGACCTTTTCACACCTCTAGTCATGGGGAATGATTAGGGTGAACAGCAGTGATCACCGGATGCCTCCTGAGGTGCTTGTCTTTGATATACGGACTGCAGCGCTGCTTTCATGTCCTCTTGCGTGAGAGGCACATATACAGAGAAGCTCCTCCTTGGCCCAGTGACTGACACAGAAGAGAGCTCCCAGCATGCTTTGCCACCAATGTTGGGTCGGTACCTTCAGCCCAGCTGTCGAAATGGTGCACCGGATGACGTGTAGCTCTCATTTTAGCAACACGTCTGCTAACCACTTGTAAGAGCCAGTCGTGGGCCCCGGGTCTTCCCATCTGCAGGAATACTGGACTCTTGAAACCCCTGGCTGAACACAGAGGTCTCAAAACACTGGTTGTGTGATACTGGATTGGGACTGTGAAACACAGCAGCTCCACCACCTGCTTTTGTTATTCATGGGAAACCCAGAACTGGGATGAAATGGCTGTGGAAATGGCAAGTGACTAAAGTGACACTTCTCCATTCAGAATCTTTCATTCCTACATCGATGAACGTGTGATTAACGGCCACGAGTTTTTGGAGTAAAACTTTAAGTTCGTGTCAGTGCTGATGAAGCGTCAATGCCGGTGTCATCCATGACCTGTCCTTCAGTCAGTCGTGACCAAAATCACACAAGTTCTTCCTCATCTTGCATAGTTCAGGCCGGAGAACCTGTTGCTGGGCTCACAATATGGATCTGTTCCCTGTGACCCTATGTAAGACTTTTCTTCATTTTGTCCTGTTGTGGAAGGTATAAATAGTTTTGGAGTGACTAGTGTTTTGCTTGGAAAACCAGGAACTTCATTATAGTTTTTAAAATGTGTTTATTTAATTATATTTTTCCAACAGAAAATGGAAAGGCGGGGGGGTTGTTGTAGAGTTTGTTGTGAAGAGCAATTGTACAATACAAAACAAACACACAAATACAAAAACACAATCTCCTTCATCCCCATCTGAGGATCTTTACTACAATGGGAAAGGCTAACCGCTGACTGATTAGTTGCAAATGCAGACTTTTAAAAGTGAAGGGACAGGAACTGAAATTCACAAGACAGGAATGGAAAAGCAAACAGGTTAGACCCAATCAATCGTCATTCCAATTTGCCCTTTCGTCGCAGTTGCAATTAAAACAGAATTAGACCCATGATTAACTCCAATCTTCCAAAATAAATGGAATGAAACGAAATAATAGAATCACACTTTTTCCTTCTACTCATCAGATATAAATTGATTTCTGTGGGAGTCCATGCGCTGATTCCATTCATTTAGGTTAAATTATTCATATTTTTTTAAAGAAGATTAACTATATGAAGGAATTTTCTTCTAGAGCCAGGTCGTTGTTTTTATTTAATATATTTGGTAAGATGTTTATTAGGTGGGAGGTGTCTTGGTGCTGTTGGCCAGATGCCTATGGTGGCCCAGGTACAATGACTACAAGGCAGACTCTCTCTTACACACGTCAAACACAAACACCATAATTTTACTCAGACAACCCGGGGAAATAACCTCAAAGATAAATACTTGACAGTGAGGCAGAGCACAACACTGATTAAATCCAGAAGACCTCCATGGTAGGAACCATCATCAAGCTTGACCAAAGGCCAGCTGCCTCAAGCTATCTGTTTGTGTTTTCCCCTCATCGATTGGGCTGCATGGAGTTCTGGGAAATGTATTTTGTCCGAGGATCAGACATGTCTTAAAGGGACAGAGTCTAGCTCGGTCACAACAATATATAATATTGAGTCTGATAGTGCTTTACAATATACACTCACCTAAAGGATTATTAGGAACACCTGTTCAATTTCTCATTAATGCAATTATCTAACCAACCAATCACATGGCAGTTGCTTCAATGCATTTAGGGGTGTGGTCCTGGTCAAGACAATCTCCTGAACTCCAAACTGAATGTCTGAATGGGAAAGAAAGGTGATTTAAGCAATTTTGAGCGTGGCATGGTTGTTGGTGCCAGACGGGCCGGTCTGAGTATTTCACAATCTGCTCAGTTACTGGGATTTTCACGCACAACCATTTCTAGGGTTTACAAAGAATGGTGTGAAAAGGGAAAAACATCCAGTATGCGGCAGTCCTGTGGGCGAAAATGCCTTGTTGATGCTAGAGGTCAGAGGAGAATGGGCCAACTGATTCAAGCTGATAGAAGAGCAACTTTGACTGAAATAACCACTCGTTACAACCGAGGTATGCAGCAAAGCATTGAGGCAGATGGGCTACAACAGCAGAAGACCCCACCGGGTACCACTCATCTGCACTTCAAATAGGAAAAAGAGGCTACAATTTGCACAAGCTCACCAAAATTGGACAGTTGAAGACTGGAAAAATGTTGCCTGGTCTGATGAGTCTCGATTTCTGTTGAGACATTCAGATGGTAGAGTCAGAATTTGGAGTAAACAGAATGAGAACATGGATCCATCATGCCTTGTTACCACTGTGCAGGCTGGTGGTGGTGGTGTAATGGTGTGGGGGATGTTTTCTTGGCACACTTTAGGCCCCTTAGTGCAAATTGGGCATCGTTTAAATGCCACGGCCTACCTGAGCATTGTTTCTGACCATGTCCATCCCTTTATGACCACCATGTACCCATCCTCTGATGGCTACTTCCAGCAGGATAATGCACCATGTCACAAAGGTCGAATCATTTCAAATTGGTTTCTTGAACATGACAATGAGTTCACTGTACTAAACTGGCCCCCACAGTCACCAGATCTCAACCCAATAGAGCATCTTTGGGATGTGGTGGAACAGGAGCTTCGTGCCCTGGATGTGCATCCCACAAATCTCCATCAACTGCAAGATGCTATCCTATCAATATGGGCCAACATTTCTAAAGAATGCTTTCAGCACCTTGTTGAATCAATGCCATGTAGAATGAAGGCAGTTCTGAAGGCGAAAGGGGGTCAAACACAGTATTAGTATGGTGTTCCTAATAATCCTTTAGGTGAGTGTATTTGCTAATCAATTATTAGCAGTTGCTTATTTTAAGATTGAAGTTGAGCAGGCAGGCATCATTTGAACCATTATTGAATGTTTTGTTATTTGAAAACCGTTTTGATGACATTAGGGAAAAACCCAAACAAAAAGGCTTTAGAAGAAACTCTGGATACACATAAGGTGGAGGGAATCCAGGCTCAGGTTGTGAAATAAAATAGCAGATTAATAAAAGCTAGTATCAAATGTGACATCTTTCCCAGAGTCCTGAGGGACAATAAATATTGTCAATTCAGTCTGAGGGGTTCTCATATATCAATGTCATGTTCGTCCCAGATTAAGGAAGGAGTGTGCTGAGGGAGGCAGAAAAGTGTGTATTTATAGTCTGCAAGTCTGTTCTTTATTTAAAACATTTGATGTTGCATTATAATTGGTGTGGAATGTCCACACAAAATGAAGTGCTGAAGTCTGATTTGTTTTACAGTTGACACTGACCTCCACAATGTTTTCCCATCTTGATATGTAGTCTTATTCTGCACTCCTTGCAAGATTAATGTACTGTATAGCACAACAGATGCGCGGTTTGCTTTATGCATGTATGCATGTATGTACGTATTGCCATATTCATCTTTCTCTTTCATTGTTCTTTCTCTGACGGGATTTTAAGAGTCTGGTCTTTGCGGTTTGTATTCAGGAACCTATTTAAAGTAAGAACTGCCATTACTAGACATGTTCTCTTCCCCTTCACCAAAAATGTGAAGTACAGCCCTTGGCTTTTGGCCTAGAATGTTCTCTGTGCAAAGGCAACACGGACAAAGGGCATTCTGGGTAAAGACCCTGTTAGAAAGTGACAGGTTAATTTGGTGCTTTTATCTGAAATGTGTTGGAGTGAGAAAGTGGTGAGGTGCCATGGCTTTTCTTTATCTCCCCCCAGGACCGGGGTAGAGATGCCCATTATGCAATATTTATGAACTGTGCTTAGTGAAGAGTGAATTGTCTTACTAGTAATGTTTTTGTCTCGTAGAAACATTTCCTCAGCAGGCAATAAAAGACATGCAGCACAGGTGCGATGAGTGAGGTACTTAATCACTTACACCAAACACAGCAACAACACAATCTTACTCCTGTCTGTCTGTATATACATATATTTGTTTACATTAATTATTTTTTTCAATATAGTTCCTATCAGTATCATTTAAAAATAAGTTTTATGATTTAAGCATCACGGATTAAGACCCTTTGTTATGCAGTGGGTTGCTGTGTGAACTGACATTTATTTGCAGATTTGTTATTAAGCTACAGTTGATACTCTAATTGGTTTACAATAAGATGAATTCTTCAAAATATTCTGCTGAGCACATTACAGATCCCATTAACCATTTAATGCACGCTCACACACACACAAACACCTATTAATTTTAACCATATGCATATGGTCATTTGCAGAAATATTTAAAGTGCATTTTAAGGCAGTAGACGTCAGTGGACAGTGATGTCATGTATTGTTAACTTTCAAAGCACAACAACAAATAAACGCATAAAAGCCGCTTGTGTGCCACGTGGGGTCAGGAGCGTTCATGTGTCGATGAAAAGTGGTCTCTATGGTCCAATGAGGTGAACCCAGGGAGAGTCCAGGCACTCCAGTTCCTGTAATTGAACTAATTTACCAGCCGCATGTGCCAGTTGAGAGGGATTGAAGGTACAGGAGCTCAAAGCCTCCTGGTTAAGTGTGTAGCTGCTATCAGTCATTTTCCTAAAGCTTCCACACAGACGTCTCGTCTCCTCCTTCACCCGCGGAGCAGCTGGGAGGTCTGCGCCGGCTGCCGTGTCCAGAATTAAGCACAGCAGGCTGTTCTGTTGACACTAATATGCAAACCGTGGAGATGGCGGTTAGTTAAATAATTTGGCTGTGTGTCTGCCCACACTTTTTCAAGTTAAATTGGAATATAGTCAAGTTATTTAACTGACTATATGGAAAGGAAAAGTTAGTAAACAACAATAACAACAACACATATCCTGAAAATATATTTAATATATTTTTGTATTGAAATATATTTGGAAAAAATGATATGTATGTGTGTGAGAGAGAAACCTGGTCATTAAACGCAAACATTTTACAGAAACTGTGGACAACACAGAGGAGAATGGAAAGATGTCTGCTTGGATTAACAAGAAGAGATCGAAAAATAAATAAATAAATGGCTTGTTAAAATAGTGATGGGCTGGACACACTGCAAGAAGAACAGATCAAAAATGGTTTTGAAAGCTATTGAATGGATCCCAAGAAATGAGAGAAGACCTAAAAGACGCGCACATGGAAGATGGGAAGATGACGTGGAAAAGAGAAGCTGTAGATCGAAGCAAGAGGAAACATCTTGGGGAGCCTTCATCCAGCAGGGGGTCGATATGGGCTGATGGGGATGATGATGGTATAGAAAGCATATTCTATATAAATACACACAGACATAATTTAATTATTCTTACAAAATATATTTCAATATATTGTCTAGCGTTTGGAGAACGTATCAACAAATCGGTTGAGAAACCTCTTGGATTACAGCTTTTAAGTATCTGGTAATCCCCGCAATCTGAGCAAATCCAGGCTCAAGTGTGTTAAATCCACAGAACATAAGGACAGATGAAGCCACAAAGGGGGGCTTTGGTGATTTTGGGAGGCATGGAGATAAAAGGACAGACAAATCGTCTATTCTGATCAGTATTAGTGTGTGGTAATATATTCTGTCTATCTAATGCAGTGGGCCGGTAACGAGGATCTCTCTGTGCTCTTCAGGGGTCTGACACAGACAGCGTGGCCCTCGGGGGCGGATGAGGGAGAATCACAGATTAATAAGGTTCAAGACATTCAACAGTTTTGGTGGAGTTTAAGTTTAAGAGTGGGGTTTTGCTCATGTCATGTTTTGCTTGTATTAACTGGAGTGTTGAAGGTGTAATTTACCCCTTGGGATATAATCCCTCTCTTGATTCGCCCTGCTCTCAGGGTTGGAGACAGGGATTGGGTTGGGATCTTGTTAGGTTTCCAATGAAGTGTTAAGCTGTTGAACTCTCGGGTGAGCTGAGCTTCAAATGGTGCTGCTGTCTAGCGCTGAAGTCTTGGCTAGTATTAGGTCTAACAGCACGTAGGGATCAAGACAGTTTTCCCAACACAAACCTAAATCCAAGCAGGTTTTACAAAAACAGCTTGTGATGTCGGCCTAAGATCAATCTTCCTACACAACCTATTTCTCTCATGCAAAAACGCGTAGAATCTTACCAAGAAATAACATGAATTGCCTCCACAATCAATTATGAAATCATCCAGAATATAACCCTGATTCACACGGTGACACTGCAAATAAAAGATCAGCAGAAATCCTTCCATCCACGTGTTTACCTGAAGGACGTCCCTCTCGCATTGCAAACAAATAGGCAAACACACCAATTCCAAATCCAGCGGCATTACTCGACGTGCTGTTGTACACTTGTTATCGTTGTTAAATTCGCTGTGTTGTGTGTTTTTTTTCACACTAATCCTTAGGCAAGATGAGAAACCCTACTGAGCACGGCTTTTGAAGATGCTTTGTAAACTTATCCTCCTAGGCAACTCGATTTATTTAAGAATTAAGAATCTGCATGCATCACCACCCCAAATCCATTTTCAATGAATACAGAATTACTTATGTTAGTTATGTATGTATGTATGTATTCATGTATGTATGTATGTATTGTTATTATTCCACTTACTCCAAGAAATGCATTTCTGAAATGGCTCCTGTCAGCAGAGGTATGAGATTAAACATGCAGCATCATGGGCAGATATGTATTAGACAGGGATCTGAGTGGGCCATTAGCATTTGTCATTCCTACACGGGGAACCAGAATTTGGATGACAGATTACAGAGAGAACCAGCGTATCTACAACTCAAAGGCTAATTCCACCTAGGGGTAGGGGTTTATTTTCTTTGAGTCTTAATTAGGTTACAGTGGTCCTAGTATAGAGCAATCAACTGTTCTGGACACATGATGATCATCAAGACTTAGGAATAATCTTCCAAGTGAGGTCTTTGGCCAGTTATTCAGTCAGTAGCATAAGAGTCATTAGGAGCAACTTTGAACCCAGATCTTTAGCACTATAAACCAAAACAGCCAATGCCATGTTTCTGTGATATTGCATTGGGTTACTGACGTACAGCTCCGCTCTGGTTCTCCTCAATATCTGAATTCCCTTAAACTGTGTAATTCCCCACTGTGAACAAAGCCCTGCTCCTGGATCAGACAGGACTGTGCTGTAATTGTCACCTTGACCGTTGAGACCACTACAGTGTGATAAAGCAACAGGACAAATATGATAACATTTGAATGCTTACATTAAAATAAACTCTGCCCAAAAATACTCAAAGTGTATTGATGATGCTTTTGAATTACAGCAGATCGTAGTAAAGACATGCCTTGTGCCAATTTCTGTACAGAATTCAAGATGCTTTCATTGAGCAGATCTGCAGTTATACAACATTTAATTTAATTATTTCAAATCAAGTGAATGAGGCTCTGCTATAAAAAACACACATTAATTAAACACACAGGTAATTAATTGTATTCTGTTTATTTTTTAACCTAAATTAATTGCAAGATGAACCTGGCATCTTGTGCTCGTTCGTTTGGCTAAAGCCTACTACTGTATTTAATTTCCTGCTGCCACCCTCTCAGCTCATGAACAATTTTAGCTTTAAATGTAACTTCCAGCAGGGACTGTGAATCTTATACGGTGTGAATATTGAGTAGAGACACGAGCCTGGGGCGTGTGCAGGACGGTGTCTCTGTGTGACCTGTGATCTCTGATCTGACTCTCTCCTCACATGAGTCACAGCGAAGTGGGAGTCATGTGACGCATTAATTCACTGACAAATAAACACAAGCACAGCTGGCATAAGTGACTCCACATCTGCTTCTGCAGCAGCACTGAGTACTGACTTTGCACAGAGTTATGGTCTGATACAGTGTAGTGGTTTTTTTTTTATTAGACATAAATAACAGCATTCTAGATTTATATATTTATTTTCTGTTAAAAAAACTGTCAGTGCCCACCTTATAAGATAAATATATATTTTTGCTTGGCCACGTCATGGGCACCTCCATCCACGCATGTTCCAGCTGTTTTATGAAATCGGCCACCCACAGCAATAGGCTGATAGCACTAATCCACACATTGATTATGTACAGACAACAATGATCACTAAACGGAGAACTGAGACTGACGTCGCCTTCAATAAAGAGCTTTGCTACTTCTATTACTAATAACAAATGTGTATAAAAATAAAACGATAATAATCTCTTGAATAATGTAAATTCAGCTTCATTTTACAGTCATATGTGAACACAAGTGGTGGTAGCAAATGGATCATTATTCCACAAACAAACATGACTGAGATGAGAGAAACTGTCGAAGTGTCATCAACAGCTCAGCTGCTCCACAAATCTGGAATAGTGGCTTCAAGGAAATAATTTTCTGAACACAGATAAAATCCCACTTGAAAAGATGTGGCAAAAGATTGTTGTTGATGAAACAAAAATGGAACTATGTGGCCTAAATGCAAAGTGTTGAGAGAAAGAGAGAGAGAGAGTGAGAGGTTTAAAGTAAGTTCACATATCATCTTTTGTTATTTTATTGATGGTTACATTTTGCATTTTTAATTTTGTAAGGACATTTGTCAACCTTTGTACATTTATGGTAAAGGAACAACGTGCTTTAAATAAGATCGTATGATGCTGTGGTGATATTTTGCAGTGTTGGTAAATTAATAAGACATCAAGGAAATGATGTCAAGAATTTAACAGGAAATGCAGGTGGCACGGTGGTGCAGGGGTTAACGCTCACAGCTCCAGGGACCCGGGTTCGATTCTGGCCCTGGGTGTGAGGAGTGGGCCTGCTCTCCCCGTGGCTGTGTGGGTTTTCTCAGGGTGCTCCCGTTTTCCCGTAGGGTAGGTTGATTGGTCGCTGTATATTGTTGTGTAACGCACAACCTGGTATCATTTGAAATGAGCTGAGCAGCAGTCAGAGTCACAGTCAAAGTTCAAGCTTTCTGAAAAAAGTGTTGATTGAATTGTCACATGAAAGGGTTGAGGAATGTGTTGCCTGGTGGTTTAGCTTTGAACACTGAGAACGAATGCCTGCTAAATGTTTGTCAAACTGCAGCCTCAAAGAGAGAACCACGACTGAATTACAAGAGCTGAATAAGCCTGGGTTGACATGCAGTTGCTTTAAAGTGCCAGGTAAAGTGGAAAAGGAAATGTATTTGGGCCTGCAGGTTTTTGCAGTTGAGATCTCATTTGCCTACTGCCATCTTTCATTACTCCATAGCTCAAAAGCCGTAACTAAAAACACACACTCACTAAACACGCCAATGCTTGAATCTATATGGCAAAGCATGACCATTTCCTCCTGATTATACATATACATTTCCCCTCCCAAAGACAATTAAGCAGTTATTCATTTGCAATTGCATGGCCTATTCCTCACCCTAAATCAGAAACACATTTCTGCATCACAAGAGAAACTGGCCATTACTTTACCTGGTAAACGCCACCAATATTTAGAAAACAGGTACCGAGGAGATGAACAACTGCTTAATTACAATCACAGTATATTTACAATAATGGTATATACATTGAATCTTTGGGGAAAAAGGCAAAAGACAAGGTTTTTGAAAACATTTATAATCCGTTGCAGAAGATAAAATATTCACGGTCAAATTTGGTCAAGCCACTTGTATTGTGAGAAATCACCCCACCCCATATATGAGCTGAATGTGACAAAGGACAGAAGAACAAAGACCCGATTGAGATCAGAGTCCAACCTGTGAGATGCCACTGTCCTCGGCTTTAATTCATTACACTGTTTGTAGACTAACAGCAGGTGGATGTGGGAGTTTTCTATCACTTCTACACTCTGAAAGCCCTAGGCATCCCATAGGGAGAGTGTCTCGTGGATTACTACTGAACTGACAGACGTTATATCTCTACATATCTGGATGTCATCCCAACCCCTGAAGAGTCGATGTGTTTGTTTTAGGTTCTTTGGATCTCATTTCACTGGGCTGTACGCTGCACAATTATCTGATTACATCATGAAGATTTATTTTTATTTTCTGAAACAATGGCATTTTTGGAAGTGCACTAAAATGCTTGCTTGTTGATTTTATAATCTGCGTTTAATTATTTTCCGTGCTGTCACATGCCTAGGCAATAAACGATGTAGAAACCAATGCTGAAGGAATAGTAGACACTATTCTACTTCTCTATTTAAAAAAGAACAAGAAAAAAAGAGCAAAGCTGTCCTTAGTGACTGAGGGCAACAGATGAAGACCATTAAGTTGCAGGAGAGAAGAGAAGAGGGAACAGAGGAAATGGACAGCAATTTTACCAATTGTGTTCTCCAAAAAAAGAAAATAAATGACATGTTCATTAAAAAAGAGCTGAGTTTTTTAAATAATAATAATCAATCACACACATTGTATTTTTATACATAAATCAGACTGTTGTTGCAAAACTTATGTTTGCATTGTGATTCAACTCATATTAGCACATCTTAGTGTTTAAGAAAGTCTTGACCTTTTTTTATTTTATTGTACATTTTAATTATTGTAAAATGAGCTCTAACTCTACTTCTTAAAAACAGAAATATACATGTAATTCCTTGTGTGTGCTAGTGGTATGTGCCAAAAAAAAAAAAAGACACGGAGACATTACATTCAAGGTCATTGTTTGTTCTCTGGCTCAGAAGAAATTGCTCCACAGAGCTTACATGACAGTTGGTATCCTATACATATAGCAGATGGATTATTTAGCTTCCTTATGTTAGATATGTCTTTAGACAAACCGAATACAACACACTAACAGACGTGTCTTTGTCTTGCTTTATTTTTTAATTCTCATGCACTCAATTGCTGGTATGAAAGTCACTGTCTACACTTCACACAATTCACATCGTATCTGTTTGCCATTAGTACTGATAAACATATCTGGAGAGACAGACCGAGACAAGGAGAAGTGAATTGAACTTGAATACGTGTTGGACTGTTTGCTGTCTGTCTATTTAATTATATTTATTCGGTTGATAAACTGACAGTAACTAGATGGAAGGTGAAATAAAACTTTATCTAACAGATGTTAAATACCAGATTAACAAATATATCTAAAGCGGTACTCACCAACCTATCTGGCCAACATGGTGAGTTATGGCTAACAGACCCCCATGATGTTGAAACTGAATAAACGTCCCTCAGTCCCCAGTAGCTGGACTAAGGTTATCAGATGTGTGGAAGAATTCTACAGAACATATACAGTAGTGATGACAGCAGTAAAGAAGAAGAGGTGTCTGTGAACACGTGAAATAGCAGATATGATTGCAGACGAAGTATGCTATCCCATGAAGACGATGAAAAGTGGAAAAGCTCCTGAAGACGATGGACTCACAGTGGAGATCCTGAAAGAAGCTGGAGAAGAAATGGAGAAGATTCTGGCAAAACCTTTCACAAAGTGTCTGAAAAATAAACAAATCGCAGACAAAGGGACCAATTGTCATTCTCAGGAGAGGAGACAAAGAGTATCTGAAGAACTAAAGGCCCATTAGTCTCCTTCCCATCTTATACAGAGTATTTACAAATATATGAACACATCGCCTTCAAGACACACAGGACTTCAGAAGTATCTAACACGATGGATCATATACAAGTCTAATGTCATGTTTAACAGCTTTGTTAAATCTATGAAAACTGATGTAGATCAATGGAGAAGTCAAAAATTATGTTTACCTGGGACAACAAATCAGCAGAGATATTATGGAAGAAATCAGAAGAAGAGTAAAATGCATTTGGAGGTTGGAACAGAATGCAGTTGAAAGAGAGTCTACCCACTTGCCTGGAGAGAAAAGTATTTGATCAATGCACACTACCAGCGCTCACTTGATATGGATATGGACTGACTTTAATGCAAAAAAGATGCAGACTTGCAGACGACACAAAGGAGTATGGAGAGGTATATGACTGGAATAAAAAGAAGCGATAGAAAAATAAATGAATGCATTTTAGAACCAATGAAAATGTGAAAATGTGAAAATGGCAGTGGGCCGGACACACTGCAAGAAAAACAGATCAAAGATGGACAAAGGAAGCTATCTAATGGATACTAAGAGATGAGAAAAGACCTAGAAGACAGACAGAAATCATAAACTCTGTGTTTGTAGCAATTGGAAACATCTTGAGGGAGGCCTTCGTCCAGCAGTGGATCGGTATGGGCGATATAGGTGTATATATAGTTAAACTGTCTAGCTGTTTCATTGAAGGTTTTGCTATCTCCTTGAAAGAGTCTCAAAATGTTAAAAAGTCATATAAGAGGCTAAACTTGTTATGAAAAGTCTGTTTACATGCAGATCATCAGCAGTCATGTGGATGTGGCCAGTAACAGGTCTATATTGTTCATATGTAAGCCTGAATACTGTCCCACTCACACACACACAACAACTAAAAAACTATCAGCTTTCTGTGCACCAGACGTGTTGAACAAATGTATTATTAATAGTTGTTGGCCTTGAGGAAAGCCTCCGGCTCATTTTCTTCCTGACTGCAGATGCGTTTATATAGTTTACCAAATCAGCTCCCTTTCATTGCTATTCAGCACATATCACATTGACTTTCTGAACTTTTGGAAGTGTTAAATTCAATCTGTTCCTAATTTATTCTTAAACATGTCTGTAACCATATCCTGAAGTGTTGTTTGTATAGAAACTGGTAACAGGAGCTTTGGTCGCACTCAGCCAGTGAGTTTTCCACATTGAGCCACTTCTATTGGGTGTGGTTCTGGGAGGCTGGGATTAAATGTAAACGTTGACACCCATATACAGTGAAGACGGCAAACTTGAGTTCAATTCTGTCATTTTTGTCCTTCTACTCACAATCACTGTGAAGTACAGATCTACAGTTTGCTATAAACGGGTCGGTCAAGGTTAATCTGGTGCCAAATCAGAAGGCAGGAATCAGAGAAGGACTCAGAAGGTTCTGGAGATCACGGAGCCTCCTTTCTTGAATGTGGGATTGTTCACTCGCACAAACCATCTCTAATGCGCTTACAACTCCTAATGGTGGAAATTATTACACCACACATCCTGAAACCTGGATGAGCTTTTCAAATACACCATTATGTGTTACATTACGTTAAAAGTTGATTAAATGATAACATAGATCTGGAAGAGTGCTATACATCTTACTTATACACTATAGCAACATGTAAAGCTATAATGTTAGGAACTGTGGTGGTTTCCTACTGGGAATTGCTACAACTCTGTGTTGAAGGCATAGGCATTTTTATTGTGTTCTGTATTTATTAACCTTCTCAATGTATTGCTGGAATCCCAGGAGAAGCTTTTCCTTCTCAGTACATCTTTAGCCATGTGGTCTTCAAACATTATTATGGTTAATTAAGTCAGTAATGATTGTTAGTGAATAATTGTCTTGATTCAAGTTTAGTTCAGCTCTGTTAATGGGCCACTACATTGCTGCAACTGAAAACCTTTAACATCCATGACAAAAAGCAAGCCCTACCAATAAATTAATTAATAAATAAATAATGGGGACAGACCTCTTGCTTGTTGATATCCTTAAAGAATTAAGAACAGCACCCCCACCCCCCCAGGATGTACATAGTGATTGTCTGTAAATTGAAGGCACTACAAAGTCCTTTAATGACCTTGTTTACACACTAGTGACTTTAATTTGTTCTGACAGACTTTTTTTTTTTGGGGGGGGGGCTGCAGAAAGATGACTGGAGCAGCCTATGAGGCAAGTCACAATTCAGTTTGTTGGCACTTAGTGACGCATGAGGACACAGCAGAGCCTACTGGCTGCAAATGCATTATTTCTTACCAACTCTGTCCTCCGCTGCAGACGGGAGATGTCGACTCATGTCAGACGCACGTGTGTTCTTCACGTTTGGGTGTTTTGAGTCTTTATGTTGTAAGACAGGGGGGAAAGAGGACAGGAAATCTCTCCGTAACTAGCGGGACCACCAACGCTATTATGCACTTAATGTCAGTGGTGATTGTTGTGTGTGTGTGTGTGTGTGTGTGTGTGTGTGTTTAATAAGCTCAAGTGACACTGATTACCTTCATAATTCACACAATAAGCTGAATGGAGTCCATCTGTGTGCAGTCAAGGTGTTTCACATGATTTTAAATGACATACACCTGTCTTTGTAAGGTCCCACAGTTGGGTAGTGCACTCAAAGCAAAGACACTACCATGAAGCTTCAGGATAAAGTTGTGGGAAGCTGTGGTTTGTAACAACACAACATGTGAAAATCCAAGGTGGATGAATACGTCCTATTCCCACTGTGTGTCTGTAGGGATGTGTTTATTTATTTATGACAGCCAGATCGGTGAGTACACATCTCTGTCTGCTCCACTGTTGGAATTGAAAGGCAAATTGGGGATGACACAGTTCAGAGGAATGAGCAGCGGAAGTGTGCTGCACAGGGGCAATCATTTTAAGCAGCCATGTAGAAGAGCTTCAAAAACACCAACTACACACATCTTCTGCAATAGTAAATCAAATTCCCATAGATGAGCAGCAGCCTTATGTTTTCAGGACAAACTTCAGCCGCACATCGATCGATAGCGTGAGGACACGGGTACCAGAGGCTGGTCAACGCAGATCAATTTATTTCATGACGACGGCTGGTCTTGTCACTGCTGGCTTGACAAGGAAGAAGCCTTGTCCGACCAGCGGCGGTCAATAGCGGAAGGTGCTGATGTCAGGATTGGAAGTTGTTTATCGACATTTAACACCTTGATAAGTGAACGTCTTGGAGGAGTTGATATTCATATAAAAGGGCATGAGTCAGACTGATAATGCAGACCTTTTTAAAATGTATGTTAAAGGTCTCATCATTCCTAGTTCCTTAATCACAGTTTGTGTTCTTAAAATGGACAATTTCTCCAAATAATCATCGCCAATCAGTTCGACGAGTAGCTGCCCTCATTGGTTCACTGCTGTACACCGCGGTACAACCACAGGAAAGTGTTGGAAAGCAAAGTGAAATCACGGAAAAGCAGGGGTTGGTACAGTACAGTATAGTACGGTAAACCCTCATCCGAATCATGGTATAACATGACAAAGCACTCTACAAAGTGCAAATGTACATTCTTAAAGGACTGTCCTTAGTCGGTGGGCTTCAGTTGTTGTTTTTAAGTGAACTGCCAGTTACAACTTTGGTCACATGGACAGCGTCATGAACTACTTAGAAATGCTGCATCAGACATCTGAATGACAGCCATTAAAAATGTGCTTGTGCTCAAGGCGAAACTCTTTTAATTGGATTTGAACTGTCCACCTATAAATTAGGTCAATCTGATAAGCAAATGGGTCATGGACACACAAACTAAATTAAAACCATGTTACATTTCTCTCATAATCAGGACAGAACTGACTGTATTGTTGTGAATGAACTGCGGAGGAAAAAAGCACCAGCCAATGTGAGATCTTCTTTTTGGCAAAACAAACATTAATTTTTCATGATCTGGACTGTATAATTTTATAAGAAAGCACACTACAACTCAGTAACATAAATGGGGACATAATAGCAGTTGGGCAGTAACAACGGTTTGGAAAGTGGTTTAATAATGATAATGAAACTTTAAAAAGTCAGATTCCTAAAAAGATCCCCACAAAAGGATCTTCAACAAAAAGTTAACTTGAGAATAGACACCTAAATCACAAACTTTTCTCATATAAACGTGTGCCTACAGAAATGTGTATCGAATAACGACAACTTTGGGGGATTAAAGCTAATAACAGAAGAGCTGACCCAAATGATCTTTTGTACACTTTTGATCAGTGTAGCTTGCGTTATTCATTCCACCTACAGTAGACTAAAAGAAATTTCCCTTTTATAATGGACTATAACCACTTATCAAAACAAGATTAGTTTCAATCAAAACATTTCCTCTACTTTTGCAAACCTCTGCCCCAGACATTGTGATTAATAATCGGCCAAGTAAAGAGCTGACCTGCATCCCAACATCCACCGTCACACCTACATAATCTGGAGGAAAATGTTGGAACAACTGAGAGAATAACAACCCATTGAATAAACACCTCCTCTGACAGGGATTTGTCTTGGAGTAAATCTCTTCTCCAGAGAGACACAGGCAATCCTTCCACGAGTAGATAGACAATGGAAAACCACATCCAGCTTGCAGGTGTAGAGGAGTAAACCTGTTGCTGTGAATCGCTTGTTCAAATGCTTAGCCGTTATCCCAAATATCCTGAAACAGTGATCTTATCTAGAACAGCTGCTGGAACAGTCTAACATTGCACTCATCCATCCGTCCAATCGTGCTCCCGAGTCGACTCTTAGATCACACCGTTAGTCCCAATAACGGCCTAAGCCCCGCTCACCACCCAGAGAGCCGCGCCGCGTCCCAAGGGCCGACCTGGGCGTGCGATTGATTCAGGGCAGATCGAATGCAGCTGTCTTGTTGGTTCTCGCTGCGTTTGCTCATGTCTAAGAACGTTCTCCAGCCCCCGAGAGCAATATTTGAATTGTCCGCTTAAGTAAATGATCCGTGAAGACATCTCAAGAGCCTCCTGCGGATTTTAAAACAGCAGTGACAATGCAAAGCTATTGTATGTATTGAATATCCATACAAACACACACCCTGTAAAAACAAACACACACCAGCACCACATTTAGCTTGTTTTTGGCAAAGAAATCAAATCATTCTAACACAACAAGGGTTTCAGGTGATCTCTGCCACTAGTGATTTTAGATATTTTAATGCTTTTATGCTTTGTCCATATCACAGTTGACCACAACAAGAATTCCATGGTATCTTGGCTTTTATCCTATGGTTTATTCCTATGTGTGAGCCTTGAATTTCCATGGTACAGATCCTTAATATATTTCTCCACATAACTACAATTTCATAGATTTTTTCTGCACTTTACTGTAGCTGGACTTTCCTATACTGCACTCAGCAGTTCCCACTTCCATGAAGGACTTGATTTTCTGTATCAGGGTCACAATCTTTATTCATGAGGGCTCACTTGCGCTCCAGCCAGATGCACCTTGACATGTTTGTGCCCATCTTGACAATCTCCACTTCACAGTTTTAGATTTTCCCTGCTGGCAGGCTGCTTTTCATTCTCATCTTTGTGAATCCTGATGGTTTTCAGCAGTACGTCAAGGCGTTTAGTTTGTTTTTGGTATGGCGGCTGTTTGATTTAGGAAGGAGGTTTATTTGATTCAAATCCAAAATCATCTTTCCTCCCACGTCCTGTTGCGGTAAAGGAACATAAGTGTGAACATATTTATACAGTCGTTTCCTGATCTTAAACTACTGACTTGTTATTATCATCTTTACAGGAAAGAAATGTGAATTGATGATTTTTTAATCTTCACCAGCTCTTACAGTTACAATTCTTTCTTATCAGTGTTTGTGCTGTTATATACATTATAGATACACAACAGTGACACGTTAGGAGATGTATCTTTTTAAAAATGTGTTAAACAAATGAAAAACACTCTTGGACATAACATGTTGAGACAGTAGTGTTCTTTCATCTCCTTTATTTGTCCTTCTCTTCAAACATTTTATTTTCAGCTGAATTTCTTTGAGCCCACAGCAGAAATACTAATGCATTTTATAAAACTGAAAAGAGTCTCTTTTCATACTAAAAGCTTTTATGCTTTCCAGGTCAACGAGCCAGCTTTTATTTAATAACTTAATTTAGAGAAGATATCTGACTGAAGAAACCGCCCGTATCTCCCAATACAGATGTAAAGATGATGTGTACCATCATCCTCCCCCTATAGTGATCCCCTGCTGGATGAACGCCTCCTCAAGATGTTTCCACTTGTCCACCTCACGCTGCAAAGTCATTTCATCTTCCCATCTTCTCTGTGTTCGTCTTCTAGGTCTCTTTTCAACTGGGATCCAATCGATAGCTTCTTTTGTCCATCTTTGATCAGTTCTTCTCGCAGTGTGTCCGTCCCATCGCCAGGTTAACATTTTCTCCCTTTTAATGATGTCACATATTTTAGTTTGTCCTCCTTTCTTTTTCTCTCTCTTCCTGTTATTCTAAACCTACATCTTTCCAAGATCCTTTCGTTGAGAGGGATGATTTCCTCTCAACAGTTGTTTCTTCCAAATGTACTCCTTCCCATTTTAACTCTTCATTTGATTTCTTCTATAATATCTCCATCTGCACTGATTTGTTGTCCAAGATAGACATAACTTTCGACTTATTGAAATATCTGTTGATCTGCTTACATTTTCTGAGATTAAACAAAGCTGTTAAATGGAAGCTGGAGAATAAATGGAATCGATTCCTGCAAAACGTTTCACAAAGTGTCTCAGAAATAAACAACCGAGAACAACACAACTGTCATTCTTCTTCACAAGAAAGGATACAAGACCTGAAGCACTAGAGGTCTACTTCTCATCCTCGCCCAACTAAGAGAGCCAGCAGGATTCAGAAGTGTCTATAACACGATGGATCATATACAAGTTTTCAGAGACTGGAAAGATGCAGAGGATGTGAGCTTCCTCTGTGCTGTGACTGTGAGAAAGCATTTTATTCAGTGTTTCCAAACTCAGTCATCAGGGCTCTAAGAAATCAAAACAATGAGGAAACTTTGTGCGGAGACTTTGTCACCTGAAGACCTGCAGCTTTAAATTAACGATCCCTTGGATTCAAGCAAGAAAACTGGAACTAATCTATAGCAGTGGGTGGATATAGGCTGACAATGATGATGATGATGAAATATCTACAGATTGCCTTTAATTTATGGGAAAACCAGTGTTCATGGAGTGATAACTGCAGGATGCGGAAGACTCATTATCATATTGAATGTTGATCTATTTATTAAATCACTTAATGTCTTATAGCATATTTCTCCAGATGAATTCAGTATCATTAAGTACTCTGTTTAACATTGTACTTAAATTCCAAAGGTTTCTTGTGCCCTTATTTTTATAATCTGTCTGCATACCGTCTCTTACACGGTGGAGCAGAGTATACCATGCGACTCAATCAGGGTTGTCGTAGTTTTACCTAAAAATAAAGAGAAATAATCATATTAGTAACACTGATCAAAAACGTACCCAGTTTTTCTTTAAAGACACAACTTCGCAACTACAAATTGTGCAAAGATGCGTGAAGGACATTTGATGGGAAATGGCCTTTTCCAATGAGTAGAGTGTGTATTTTGGTCTATGTACCTCAATTGCAGTTTATGACACTTCCTGTAGATGAGTCCTAATTAAAATTGCCGAGATTCGTGATGTCTGCTGTTTCCAAATAATAGAGAGGCGCCACTCAGCCATTGGCTAACATAATTTTTATTTCTGCAAATTATACATACATTGTAAAAAATGCATTTTTTTAAACAATATTTAAACTGAAAAAGATAATGATTATCATTTTTTTAAATGCAAAAAGAAAAAATATAGAGAAAAAACAATCCAGATCAAGATTCATTTGATGTTGAAGCCAATTGTGCAAATGACTGAACACAAGCGGACTCGTTCACAGCACACGAGGGCCGCAGGGGCCTGTCACGGGAATCCCACGCTCACACGTCTGTCAACATGCTGGTCAAATGTCAAATAACTGCGATTAAAATAATGTCCTCTACAGGTACATCATCAGTCGTTATGCTACATGAGAATCGTATGACACAGACCATGTGTTTTATGAACAAAACGACAGAAGAAAACAAACAAAACAAAACAAAAATTCCAGCAGCAGTAAATACCTTTAAAAAAAGCTGAAAACACAATGTCTGTGCTTTTCTACGGTCTAAACTCTACTCTTACAAAGCAGGGGTCTCACACAAGCCTTTGCTCCGACCCACCGGCTCCCAGTCATGGACCGAGGACGATGCTATAGGCGGTTACATCTGGTCAGCCATGAACTGGACAAGATCTTGAAGTAACATAATGTCAGCTGTGTCTAACCGACAGAATAATCGGGGCGGTGTTGTCCGAGAGCGCGGCGACAGAGCGTCCCGCCACGCCTCCATCCCTGAGGCACGGCCGACAACAATGGGTCTGAGACTCTTTTTCTTGAAAAGGTGAAAAGGTGCTGAATATTTAGAGGTGCGCAGAGCTGTGTCTGTGTGTTTTAGCACCTATCACGGGTCAAATTAAACTGTTGTCACATTTATATCCCTCAACACTAATGATTAAAAAGATCTTTACTCAGAGTCCATGTTTAGGTTGGGCATAATGATCTTTCTGAGGGTGTTAAGAGTCAATATTAAGGGTGGGAACCTGTCAGCATCATACATGTGTGTGTATATATATATTCGCACTTGACTGATCAATCGGACAGGAAGCGGCAGTTTGTTTAAGATGTATCGTACACCATGGCACACACATCTTCTGTCCTTTATAAGGGAGGAATCCGTAGTGTCCTCTCGCTTAGGACAGGGACACCGATGTCCCCCCTCTACTATTATTACGATTACATGTTTAATAACAGTACATTCTACGCAATTGTTGGCGAGGGACAACATTATGCTTTCCAAATAATAACAACAATAATAAACTGACTGAAAAGGTCGAACACTGTTGCAAATATAAATCTGAGAGAAAAAAAGACTGCTTGCAACTCGGACACACTTTTCAATTTAAACACATAAAACCTTGCTTTGTCTAGATACTTCTTAGAAATGTTATCTTTTTTTTGTATATATGTTTTTGTGTATAATTTCTATAGAAAAATCTTTACTACGGTACAGACAGTCCCCATGTACGTTGTGCGGACAACAAGGACAGGAAGAAAAGAAAGAAATCGTCATCAATGCAATGAATAAAAACTGCATCGTATATGATGGAGTGACTTCTATCATGCTATGGATGATTACCACTAATTGCAGCGCTCTGGAGAGGGCTGGACTGCTGGAATAGGGAGAAGAGTGTCGAAAATGTTCAGAAAATGTCGAGAAGTACTCGAAAGTCCTCTTTAAGATGCTGAGATTAGTGCAGGAAAGAGATGACCCTTCCTCCTATAGAGCCGTCTCCTAAGTGTATGCGTCAGTGGGCGACTCTAGTCAACACAAAGCACTGCATCACTGCGTCACTGCGTCACGACGGGGTTAGTCAAGGCTGCCGATAGAGCTACTGTCGTCACTGTTTGTTTGTTGTTCGCTGTATGTGTGTGTTTGTTACTGTTTGTTTCCTCTGATTTCCATGTCAAAGGTGTCGTCTTCATTTGGTTGTTTGAATTGTCTGTTGAAGCAACTCCTAACACACAACTACATGTAAAGATTGATCATTTCCTAAAGAAATGGGGGAGGGTGGGGTTCAGGGGTAGGACTAAGAAATCAAAAATAAAAACTCCCATGTATTCAGTGGATATATCTGAGGTTACATTATACAAAATATACACGCTGAGTTGAATCCGTGGGTTGTTAGTATGGTACAGGAAGTAATCTGCATGGGTTGTCACCTTAGAAAACGTGCAATCTGAGACGGAGAGGAGTTTGTGAGAGCGCGGCGACTACGAGATGTATCCCTCGTCGTCGTCGTCGTCACCCTCGTCCTCGTCATCGTCGTCGATCTCGTCCTCGTCAATGAGGACTCCCTCCACCCCGTCCTCGTCGTCCGACACTTGGAAATAGCCGCTGCCGAAGTCGCCGGAAGACTCCAGCTCCACACCTGACAGGAGCACGGCGACAATGAGACACGAAGCACAATGAAGAAATGGCACACAAACGACCTGCGGTGACACATTCACTATTGCGGTCCATCGATCAGTCAGACGAGTGACCTTTACGGCCCAAGGACGTGGCTGAACTCTCCTCTGTCTCCTGTGAGTTCGTCTGATGTCCCAATACCTGTCTTTACACACACACACGCACACGTTTACTCTCGATGCAGACGTACCACAGTCCGAAGCCCCGTGCATCCTGGATCCCACGACTTCGTTCCCGTATCTGTCGACACACCAACACTGGCCGCTGCTGCCGTGACACTGCGTGGGTTTGTAATATCCGTCCTCGTCACAGGACGGTATATATAACCCTAGGAGGAGATGAATACGTTAATGAATGTATTCATGGAGGCTTGACGAGGCGCTATACTAAATAAAAACTGTGATGCAGCTATGAAGGTTTGTGAACGTCACGTAATATGGATGTAAATTAAGTACTATGTGTTCACCATGTGTATAACTTCCAACTTAATTTACTACAGGTAGAGACATAAACTGCTATCCATTCTGCTCTGAAGTGAGATTAAAGTTATTTAATTCTTGTTTCAGCCAGAGATCAAAACAACCGGGATGATATTTTGATGTTTTTTAAAAACATAAGACGCACATCTCTCTATAAACAAATAAGCGTCTATAAAGGATGTTGTTTTTCTGTCTAGTTAAGAGAGCGATGATTGTGTGAAATGAAAGAGGTTTCATCGCTGCTATCAGTTGGTGTGTGTCAGACAGAGAAAATAAATAAATCAAACCTGCCAGGGAGAAAAAAAAGAAAAGGAAATCATTGCGTGGGAGAAGCCAAAATGTTAACTTCATAAAGTTACTGTGGAGAAATGTGGCTGACATTGAAAGAGAAATAAAATAAGGAGAAGAAAGCCGTGTAATTAATTTCTGCTATTTAAACACCTTCGTATTCCACATGCACCCCCGACCTCCTCTCTGCCTGCGATCGGGTCTAATGCTGTTTGATCCCGACATAAATGAGCTCTTCCTCGCCACTTTCCCCCTGAACTGTGTGGGCTGCACTTTTCCAGCAATTCATTCTTCAAAGTGTCACAACGTGTTAGTGGCATTTCACAGCTCAGGTTGACTTTTTCCACACAAACTTCATCCCATTTAGCGGCGGTGCAGCCTGGCGCCGCTCAACACTGTGCCAACCCCCCCATCGCCGCCACAGAGACATTTGATTGTGCGATGATTCGTTAAACCTCGGGGAAGCAGGAAGAAACCCCAAACAGTAATGACTATCTCACTTTCAAGCACTGCACAGTATATCACAATTAGGTAAGTTATATGTATATATTTGTTTGAGTTACATGCAGATTAAACACCAGTTCATGTCTCACCCAGGAGTTTCTTTCCCGCTTGCTGGCTCTGGATATTGGTCAGTTCTGTCTGGCAGGGAGGGTCTGCAAAGAGAGGCAAAGCACAGTAAAAAAACAGTCTTGAGTTAAAATAATGAAAGCATAAAACATTTAATACATGGATACTATTTTAAATATCAAATGGATATGAGAATCTTCCACGTCGATCTTAAACGCGGTTATCATCGTCGAACGTCACAGCGATTCCATGCTCACCTTGTTGTCTCTGAAAGCAGGAGCACCATTCGTTATTGGAGATCAAGCCGTCTCTGTAGGTGTCGCAGGAGTTGAAGAACGACTTGGTGCACAGCTCGTTCTTGTCCAGATACAGGCTGGACAGCTCCGACTGGTCCAGCAGGAGGTCATAGTTCGTGTCTAGCCTGTTAAACATCCAGCCCAGAGAGTCCTTGCAAATCGGCAGAATACTCGTATCAAACCCTGGGAGGAAGTAAACAAAAGAACAATTAGATCCTGCCAATTAATGTTATTAGTCCAGGTTTGTAGTTTTCTTTTTAGCAGATGGGTCAAAGTTTTGATCAATATAAGGTGTCAGCTAAAACTTTCAGGCATAACAGTAGACCCTCAAATGCATTATTAAACCTGAAACAGATGCATTTAAGGCACAAACACACACAAAGTTTCATCCTGTATGTGTTTTCCTGCAACATTACGTCCCTGACACTGAAAGCTAGTCAGTTTATTTATTTCAGTGAATTTATGTAATGTGTAACATGTACTGAGGGAAATGTATCGATGGAAACAGAAATATTCATAGCAAATTGCTCACAAATTGCTAGCACATCAATTAGATGAATTATATTTGCTTTTCCAAACACGACAAGTAAAAGAAGGCGAGGACTATTTTTAAGAGTCTATGTTATAAAGACATTGAAAACACACCAGTCCTGTGTCAGTGTCCCATTTTTATGCAGTATAATGTCAGTAACACCAGGACGACCCAGCGTAACTCTAGGTAGGGGACTCTGAGCTTGGTGCTAATCGAGCTCTGTCAAACCAGCTGTAGCAGAGTGTTTTCACGATCTTCACGGTCTAGTTCAATAGCTTGGGCATTTTCTTCCCTATTTATTTTACCTAAACCAATGCCTGTCCCCCCCGGCTACATTAATCAGTTAACTTCCTGTGTGGGAGGTGAGAACGTTTCTTTCCAAGGTCCACATTTTAATTGCCCAGCTGACATTTCAAATAAATCGAAGGAGATATTTACTGTCAAATCAGGGTAACTTTATACAGCTAATGAGCTCACGATTTCCAGGCATATGTATAATTGCGTTATATAAGCATTAACTCGGCTGTGCACGTATCACTGTTCGTTCTGCTTGCTACTTGCTAAATGCACCTTTTATTTTTTAAAGGCTTTTCCACTCACATAATTACTGCTGCAGTTATCTCTGTTTAAAACCAACAATTACCTTGAATGGCTGTTTTTTCAATATAATAATCCGCCGAGGTAATATTGATTTAGCGCCGCGATTTTCTAAAAAGCACTAAATCCCATTTGCAGTCCTCTAATTACCATTATCTCCAGAAAAGCCTTAATCTTAATTTAAAGAATAAAATATAACATTGTCACAATCATTGAATACAAAAACAATACATGTTTGGACTTTAAAATAATAAACTAGAGTCGTCTAAAACGAATATTTTCTCATGATCAAAGGAAGAAACATTATATATATATATTTCAGGCACCATATTAAAGAGTGAATATATGGGGATAGATGTATTTTAAGCACTATTAGTTTCTGACTGTATTTTCTGTTGGCACATTGATTTCAACTGCAATTTAGTTCTCTAAATTCTTACAGCACCCATTTACAGTTGATATAAGCGCTGCTAGATTAACCCATAGATGAGAGGCTTAAAATTCATGAATTTATCCAATAGTTTTCTTCCTGAAATTCAATGCAGAAGGTCCTTTTTATCGCACAGTTGTGAAATAATCACACTGTGTGTTTCTAGAGCTGGCTTTGCACGTCATTGTTCCTTTTTATGTCTGTCTTCAAAACAGCATATAAATAAAGACGTGCCGAGGAGCAGACTTGGTGATCGTGGCTCAGCAAGACGCATTTAATGATGGTATTTGAGTAGCAGACAGGTGAACGAGATGCACTTCCTTCAGTAAATAAAACACAATGCATCCAGTACTGCTTGCAGTGCTATTTCCTCCAGACAGGTTCTCTGTTTATCAACAATTCAAATAAACATCAGTTCAAATATTACATACACATATCATATTTACACAAACACAAGTAACTAAAGCAATTAGCTTACGGCTTCTCTCTGGCCTCTGTATCTTCATCTTTTTGTTCTGGTTTCCGTTCTCGTGCAGCACCTTGAACCAGTCTTTCAGTCTGCTGACCACTTCCCGGAGCTCCAGGTCGCTGCACACTGTCAGCAGAAGGCCGTGTTACTCAGAGAGACACTTATGAACAAAAACAACCACCACCACAGAGAGACACCTCTTCATCAGGAAAGGCCAAGATAATTTTGGGGCTGAAATGACAGTTTGATATGACTGAGCCTCTGTGGTCTGGGACAGAGAGACCTCTAGAGAGACGCAATCTAGGTCTCCAAATTCCCAACGGATGAAATTGAGCAGCTTTCAGGAAACGGGCATCTGTGGAGAAAAGCAGCCAACACTGCACCGGGGTAACTGAGTCAATGGAGACTGGGGGGATGGCACTTGGCACACTTTCTCTCCGCTTTGTCACACCTTTGGGTGTGGTGTGAGTTTTGACTGCGAACCGGCTGAGCTTTAGGCCTGTTTATCGCATCATAACAGAGAACCAGCGCCCAGCTATATTTGCACCCTGAGGGAATACATGCAGAGATAAATGGTAACTAGGTGTGATGAAGCTTTTTATATCGATCTGTACATTTCATTTTCATTGTATTGTTTATTTTAATGGCACAAAATGAGTTTTCTACCCCAGTTACTTTGTGTGCTGCGAGATAATCAGTATAAATGGAGCAGAAACCATATTGGACGGTTAGCGATCCTCGTTCATACTGCCATGGAATTAATGTCCCGTCCTCGCTGCCCCTTTGATTAATGCGTCATTAAATATGAAATGATTTCAATTAAATCACCTTTTCATAACATGAATGTAATCTTATTGTCCACACACAAATGCTCTCATTCATCACCATCAGGCAGGACTGCTCAATACACATACTGGGCTTCGGCTCAGCAGAAGAGCCATTTTTATTATTATTTTACACAATGGCATCAATGGCATCTCTGGATTACTGTTTCCTTCGGTTCGAGTAGCAACAAAACTATCCCCAATCAATCCTTTTACGTTCAAGAGCTTTTCAAATTTTTAAAGAGCCAAAAGAATTAATCTGGGAGATGGCGTTCTCTCTATTCACCTTTTCGGTAAGGTTGTGTGTAATGAGAAGGCATTACGCTAATATCAGGTGTACAGACAGCGTATTTACTCGAACCCTGGTAGGTACGAGCATTGCTGGTGATCCTCATAAGACTGACTGAATACGAAACACACGGTCACAGTGCCGGATCATTTACACTGCGTCCAAAACAGAGAGACATTAATGCTCCTGAGGTGCACCTTTTCTGTCCCCTGCGAGTGTCAGGGAATTGTGCCTGTTAGTGTCAAGACAAATTAACCAGCAAAATCTACAAAAGGACAAATAAGAAGAATGAATAAGAAGAGTCTCAGGCTGTGTGGGGCTGTGGTTAGGCTCAGAGTTCCTCATCAATGTAGACTTTAATTAATCTTAACCAACTTAACCAACGTAACCAACACCCTACATGTAATAGTAAGGCCAGCTGTGTCTTTAATGAAATCCAAATTGAAGTTTTCCCAGCACCAACCCCTGAACGTCTAACTAACGTCTTCTCTGTCCAACTGTATCCTCTGCCCTAAGCAAAATCTGAGATATCAGCAGTCACAGCCCCATATTTATTCCAAATGTGACACCAACCCTAACTCTGAGAGCTGGCCAGACCCTTAACCTAACAATAACACATCCAAACAAACGTTTATAAACGGGATGCATTTATACATTTTAATAAGCTGATGTGATAAACAGTGATGATGCTACAGAATATATCAGAGCATGTTTTTCACTACTGAGAGAGAGAAAAAAAAACACCTTTGGGATATATTTTTTTAAATTGGAAGCATTTTGTTTATGAAAAAGGAGGCTAATAAAAGAAATAAGTGATGGAGAAGAATTAAATTAAATCACACAGCAGCTTCTATTAAAGAGTCTGTATTAGACTTATTTGAACGCAACACACAGATCCATTATGTACTTTAATAATTTGTTTGTTTGTTTGTTTGTTTGTTTGTATTATTTTGTTAAATACTAAGCTTTTCTCATCACCCCTCAATAAGATCTGTAATTACCATGCCGACTGTGCATTACAATTAATTTCCCTAAAGCTGCGCAGTAACGTGTAAGCAAATAAACAACCCCCCACAGCCACGCAACCCTGAGTCCACCAATGCATACGAATAATAACCACTTAATACGCAATATTGAGCAGTTTGTTTTTTAATCATTATTATTTCGCCAGCATATAAGCAATCTCATTTATACAGCTTAACAATTTTCACTGTGGACAGAAGTTGTCTTAATAGGTTGTCAATGCAGGAAGTGGGTTTTGCATTTTAATTAAGGGTTGTTTGAGCTGAACAGTGATACGAGATTCGTTCTCATATTCAAACATTAAAAGTTCATTTGAATTTGTTGTTTACCAGTGGAAAGGCGGGCGGGGGGGCAGGTTTGTTTTGCCAACTCTATTATAAATCACAGAGCAACAAAACTGAGCACAGAGAAGCATAACATTAATACTAGTACTACTAATTTCACACTTTCTTTATCTTTGGGATGTTGATGATAATAATAATAATAATAATAATAATAATAATAATAATAATAAAGGAATTAAATCACAATTGTCCAAGCCAAGTTCTATTTCCATTCATGTCTGAGGAGTTACAAGACAGAACAAACAGCCTCTTTAAGGTGGTTAAAACTTAAAAGCCCTGATCTATATGGTCAACAAGTCATGAAGTTATTTGAGGGGATATGTTTTTATGTAAAAGGGGTGTCATGTTTTGCTGTCAGATCTGCTCGGTTTAATTTTCTCATCCTTGCACTCACACTGCACAAGATGACATCTTTATCACAACAAGAGACACCCCTCAAACCACACATGAGCACGATCTCGATCGCTTTGGACAGTGAACGCGGACAGAGATGTGAAGTGAAAGTAAGAGCTGCCTCTGAAGATTAAGGCTCTTTTCCACACTCTCAAAGCACCATGAAAATGCTGAAAAAGAACATAATTAGAACCTAAAATCACAAGCACCGACAAAGGGCTCGATTAAATAAAATGCTGTCCAGCCGTCCATTATTCTAAAGCTTCCGGGGGAGCTTTTCCAGATCAGCAGGGACACACACACCCGGGGACACAAATGGAAATTGGGCTTCAAGGCATTTGAGACAGAAAACAGGAGACACTTCTTCACACAGAGAGGCGTCACAATCTGAACAAACTCCCCAGCGATGTGGCTGAAGAGACAATTTGGGAACATTCAAAAACAGACTGGATAGGATCCTTGATCACTTAGTTATTAATGGACACCAAACGAGCACGATGGGGCGAATGGCCTCCTCTCGATTGGACACTGTCTGATGTTCTTCGTTTTCAACGTCTCATTTTTATTTTTAGAATTATACAGTAATACTACTAATAATAATCATTCTTTGCCCTGTCCTGTCTCAACAACCAACCAAAAGCCTGCCAGCAACTAACAGGCCGTACAATTTGAGTTACTTCCAGAGACTGGCTTTTTGTATCTCTTATCGCCTAAGGATGCAATTAGGAGAATTCAGAGTCTGTAACTCCTAATACAATGTCATGGTGCGAAGCCCTGGTATTTTAAATCTCTGACAAATTGCACATAAAAAAGGTAACCTTCAAATAATCAAATTCAGGAGGTCAGCTGGCCTTAATTGTGTCTGAACAGTTAGTTATTATGCAGAGCCAGGGAGGAGGACGAGGAGGATTGTGCTCGTCTCAGCCTTCGGCACAGAAAGACCAGATGAAACCATAAAGAGATGAGTTCCCTGTAACTATCAACACTTTTGAAGCAATTTAAATATTTCATATCGCTTGATTAAACTTGTCATATATTTTCCTAAATTGTGACATTCTGAGAGAAATCTGCTACACAAGATGAAGAAGCAGAGAGTTGTTTAGGAAACAGTTTACCCTGCACTTAACTATCAGTGCACTCTCTTTGAGTTAATTTCCTTGTTCCCTGTTTGTTTGCACAGCTATGCGTGTTTCTGGATTTGCCGATTGGGATCTGCACTCCAGTCTGAAACAGTACACTGCCTTGTAGAGGTTAATGGTGGCTGCGTGATTGATATGTAATTATGTATTTCCCCGGAGTCGTGCCAACTAACTTCCTGCCCGCGGCTCCTATAGTTTCCAGGGTCTCCATTTAAAAGAACAGGCAGGTTGTAGTCCAGCCAATCAACTGGATGACAGATTTCCCCCCCTGGCAATCCCAAATTCGGGGATAGAATTGTAAGCAAAGTCAGGATTAATTTCAACATGAATCAAATCAAAGGAGAATAATCACACCTAGACCCCAAAATGTGCAATGCAGTAGCTTGCCAAGATAAGAAGACATGCATTGTTTTAATTCACGCTGGTGTCAGTCTTAGCAAAATCTTGCAAAATCCTTTTTTTTAAATCTTAGGTTTAGACCATCCCCGTAGCTTTCTGTTTATTAAGACTACATCTTAGTTGGCAGATATGACATTATATGGATCAGGCAAGTTTAAACGTAGTGAATTTCAAGAGAATCACAGTGTATTTTTCTAATGAAGACCAACGCATTCAGCTCCTTGCTTTACAATCTGAATCACAAACCAGCTCTGGACATCAGCTGGGGTCACACGTGTTGCTTGGGAAATGGTTTAGATCACCTTTTCCAATTAAGACAGCACTCAGCTGACAGTGTTCAAACCGCAGGAAGCTCATTAAAGAAACGCTCCTGCTGCCAGTCGGGATTTGGGTCTCGGAACGAACACGGCTGCCGTCATGTTAATGACACGAGGGCAGAACTGACACTGCACACTGACAGAAGCCTTTGCACAGAAGATTGTCACGTTTAGATTCATTACAAAAAGGAAATATGCAGACCACATCGTTTAGAGAGGCGAGCAACCAGACGTATTCCAGGTCTGAAGGGAATGTCCTACTGAGAGACTGAGGAACTGAACCTTTTCACCCTGGAACAGAGGAGACTACGTGGGGACTTAATCCAAGTCTTCAAAATCATGAAAGGCATCGACCACATCAAACCAGAGCTTTTCCAGATCAGCAGGGACACACGCACCCGGGACACAAATGGAAATTGGGCTTCAAGGCATTCAAGACAGAAAACAGGAGACACTTCTTCACACAGAGAGGCGTCACAATCTGAACAAACTCCCCAGCGATGTGGCTGAAGAGACAATTTGGGAACATTCAAAAACAGACTGGATAGGATCCTTGATCACTTAGTTATTAATGGACACCAAACGAGCACGATGGGCTGAATGGGCTCGATTGGACACTTTTTTATGTTCTCATGTTCTTAAGATGGATTTAGTCATTAAAATAATGTCTTATTGTTCTAATGAGCATGTTTTGGGGGGGTTGTGTTGGTCTTGTCTTCATGGCTCCAAAGGAGTGACAGCAGTGTCACTGACAGGGTGTACTTCTTTGCCTTTTGTCCCCACAGCAATTTTTATGTGGTAATGTGTCCTTCTGCAATAGCTACTGTGTTGTGATAGGATTCATAGCTTTTCAGCACAGATCTGCGATACATTTTCAAAGCCACAGGACTAGACTTTAAAGAGAACCGAAGTTGATTGATCACACAGTCCAGAAGGAGCCCAGCGCGGGCAGAAACATTAAAAAAGAGAGAGTGCACTCCGATCTGAATCTCAACACAGCGCACTGATTGCACTGAAGGGAGAAAACAGATGTGAATGATGCTTTGGGTTTGGGTTTTTTATAGAAGTTCACGGTGGCAATTTCTTCTCTGAATCACTCTCTGGGGAAAGGCAGGCCATTAAAGAAACACTGATATCTAACGTGACGAAAGCTGAGGTTTGTGTCGGGATATCTACATAGAGCCAAGACGTGTGAAAGACATGATCAGGAGACACCTAGATACCTTCTCCTGTGATCGTAGCTCTCAGTAAACACAAGACAGAATATATTTAAGAATGGACACACACACACACACAAATATATCCAATGAAACAAATTAACTGACACCGCAAATTATACGGACATGTAAATATATGCATCACACATCGGTTTCCTTGACCTCAACTCTTTAGCCGTTGCATTTGCACTGCATGTTGGTCTTCTCAATTAGAAACGAACATAAAAATTGCACACAAGTCTTTTGGAACAGAGTTTCAGAGTGATGCACAACTACCCACAATGCATCTGTGATCCATTTCAAAGACACAGTATGGGTTGCAGTTAACGATGTCCAGTTCAAAGCAAAGAGCCGTGGTGTAGATGTGACCAAACTGGGTGACTGGCGGCAGCTACACTGACTAAAGTTCTGCAGATTATCCAAGCATAACTGAAGCATTCGGATACTGCTGGGGGGGTTAGAAAGACTTTAGCCGTGTGCAGGCATTGTGATAAATTAATTTAGATACAGTAAAGCAAGTTATGAGAAAGGCCAGGTGCACAACAGAAACTGTAAAACCACGAATCAAAAGGTTAGAGTTAAGGGATCCTAGCCTTAGGAGCTGTCGTACTCTTTAAACACGCCAAAGACAGACGAGAACGCTTCACAGGACATGATCACACATGTCTTTCAGATTTGAGGTGCTGGAGATAGAAACTGACTGGTGAGAAATATCTGGCAGACGGAGAACGATGTGAGCTACAAACCACCGATCGACTTATTCACAAATAACAAAACAAGGACGTGTTTGCATCTCGGATAATATCGAATGACAGGAATTGAAAACCCATTCTTTAATTTGCTGTTAAGTAAGACTGCAAATGATTAAATTATCATTCATTAAAACCAGACGGTACTGTACTTATTTGTTTGATGCCTTACAATTACGAGCCGTACTCCAGATGCAAATCTCCTGCCTGGTGTCCGGCTCATTGATAAACAGTATAATGCATCTCCCCAACAGATTGAATGAACTAAATCTGCTCAATGCAGGACAAACAAACGATGTTCCAGGAGGCTTCTTAGACCCCTTTATAAATCATAATTATGCAAAGAGATCAAACGCACGTCTGAATGGAGAAAAATAAGACTGCTTTTGGAAATTGGAAGTTGGTGACGTGGGTTAATGAGCGATTGGGCTTTTGTCGCCGCTGTGGATTCGAGGACAACCTTGTGGAACCGGTGGCTGCAGACGCACCTTTGGGATCAATTAGCCAGCGGCAACCGAGAGAGAGCAGATAATGTCACAGACTTCCTCTCTATTTTGATGTATCCTTCTCCAGGCTTTCAGTCTTTGGTGTAGCTGCATATATACATATTAAATGCATTAAAAACACCTGTGTGGTCACTACAATCATCTTTAAGGACAGGAATGTGTGGGACCATCCTATCTGAAGGAGATATATATGCATCTGTGTATGTGTGTGTGAGGGAGTTTGCATCAACACAACCAGTTTTCTAAGTATACAGACCCCACCTCCACAATTCGCTTTCTCTCTGACACACACAAGGTTTATTGTATTATTATTAGTTTCTTGTCATGAAATGTAACTAGATGACATGGACAATGAAAGCGACATGTGCTGACTACACATGACTACAACTTTGACTACAACTAAACAACAATGAATCCTTGCTTGGGAAACTACTGTACCGTCAGCATAATGGTATTAAATCACATTTTCCTATAACATTGCACTTCTTATTTTTACAAAGACGTCCTACGCCTTTCTTGTAGATAACAATTAAAGATCTAACCAAAGTGACAAGTCGCCGAGTCAGTCTGCGTGGAGTGTGTTTGTGCTCGAATGCAGAATGAACAATAAAGTGTAAAACATGTCTTTATTATCAACTGCTATTTCTCCCACAGCTGGCAGTGTATTAACAATTACACACATTAATCACATTAGTATCATCAACGTTACATTTGTGCTGCCTACTGAGCGAACTATAAAATCATACATTAGTTAAAGATCTGTAGCTTCAATTGCAATCTTTAACTTCATTATTCATATTTCATTCTCGTTTGCCTGTCAACAATGATTAACAGATTCCTTTCTTTTGATTCCATTTTCATGAGCTCAAATTTCTGATTTTAGTAAACAACTTAAACTGAACCGAAAAGTTCAAACTCAGACAATTCTACACAATGGAAATTTGCATTGACGACCTTAGACAGGAAAGCCAGTAGAACAAACAGAATATAGATCGATAGGAAGATACAGATGAAGAAGTTTAAGTAGATGTAGCTACAAATATAACATGAAAAAAGGACACAATCTCAGTGTGGAATAGGAAATGAAACAGTGGCATGCCGTAGTTGTTGGACAATGATGTGTGCAGTCGACCACGCTGACAATGACGAACCCTCGATGTGACATTCGCCAGATCCGACACATTACTGCACTGACCCCCAGGATCAGATCAATAATAAAACAATATGATGTGATGCTTCTCGCACGAATCTCAGACGCAATATCTGCTGACGGCTGCAGGTGAAAATATGTTTTCGGGGCTTCCTGGTGTGTGAGAAACGGCGCTCACACAATCCATCATGTTAACACACATTACAGCTGAGTCTGTGTGCCGGGGAAGTGACAGGAGAACACATGATAAACAACACAGATATGTATTCTCTTTCTGGTTTATGTGGTTTATGTTTATTTATTCATTTACAGTGCATGTCACAGCTTTGTCTGCGTTACAAAGCGTACAGTTCAGACTGTACAATGCACTAGTTAGAGCTCATCTGGATACTGTGGACAGTTCTGGGCTCCACACTTCAAGAAAGATATCGCTGCTCTAGAGGCAGTTCAGAGGAGAGCAACCAGACTTATTTCAGGTCTGAAGGAAAGTCCTACTGAGAGACTGAGGAACTGAACCTTTTCACCCTGGAACAGAGGAGACTACGTGGGGACTTAATCCAAGTCTTCAAAATCATGAAAGGCATCGACCACATCAAACCAGAGGAGCTTTTCCAGATCAGCAGGGACACACGGACCCGGGGACACAAATGGAAATTGGGCTTCAAGGCATTCGAGACAGAAAACAGGAGACACTTCTTCACACAGAGAGGCGTCACAATCTGAACAAACTCCCCAGCGATGTGGCTGAAGAGACAATTTGGGAACATTCAAAAACAGACTGGATAGGATCCTTGATCACTTAGTTATTAATGGACACCAAATGAGCACGATGGGGCGAATGGGCTCCTCTCCATTGGACACTGTCTCATGTTCAAATGTTCTAACTGTGTGCATCCTTTCACACAACGGTTCGAGGAATGGCAGTTACTGAGCTGCAGCAGGAACTTACAGGTCAAACACAGTCCTGGCCCAAAACAAATCCTCATTAACCCAGCAGTCCAAACCTGGCAAACTCAAGCACAGACGAAATCTAAACTTTGACCCACTGGTCAACCGTGAATAGCACTTGCCAAACCTCTCGTGGGTTTGTGTTTGACACGGTGTTCCCTGTTCCCTCATGCAAATGTGCCATGATGTGGTTTTAATTTGATGCTGGGCAGGCAGGTCAGAGTTTCAGTGTTGTCCATGTCAAAGAACAAGGGAACGCACAGGCTTTGATTAGCTACTCCCTGATCACAACACAAGAATCGCTCCCGGCCAGTAATTTCTGATCTTCTCTTCTCCCTGAGCTCTCAGGAGGGGGTTGTAATAGAGTTATGAATCATTCCTCTCAGGATAAACATAAAGGTAAAGATAGATGGATAGATAGATAAATATTTTCCCTCGAACTCTTACAGCATTTTCAACATCAGGTGGTTGTATTCACTCATCTATCAGAGAAGTATGTTGTCTATGCAGAATAAACTTTCTGTCTTTCTGATTTCACTCAGAACAACACCCTTATCTAGTCATAGTAATTATAATCGTGATTTTATGCTAAAACGATATTCTTGACTAATATTCTCCCTCTGTTCAATATCAATAACTTCAATAAGTTTCACAACGTGTTTTATGAAACTCCTGCGAAGCATTTATGCAAATCACAAAGGTAAGTTATATTTCAGGCAAAAAAGGAGAAAAAAACTCGGGAAGTGAAGGTTTAATATAAGCCGTATTTAATATAGACCATACAGAGCTGGTGAAGCGTAAATTTGAGCTTAATAACATCTCGACTCAAAGGAATTTAATTCCATCTGTCGAGAATCAGACACCAGTGTTTTGGGGAGCGAGTGCAGCTCCATCAATCAGGAGTACTGAGGAGTCGCATCACAAACCAGCCATCGAGACCAGGACAGATTAAATAACCGCTGATTCTGTACAAATAATATATTCTCATGCTATAAATCTACCACATGTGAACACGTTTGACAGAAAAACACATTCTTGACACCAATTACTTTAAAAGCGTCACGTCGTTCTGTACCCTGTGAGGAAACACCTGGAGAGGCAAAGTGTCTCAATGCGGCTCAATAATGAGTCAATTAGCACTGTCCTCCATTTAAATGCAAACCTATAACTAATCATTTAAAACCAATTATGTGCCAGAATCACTGCTTTTTGACACACACACCCTGATCCCCAAAAGTAGGAAAGAACTTCTAGATTATGAACATTGTCCCAGGCAAACAAACAGACAAGCAACAACAGACTGGGGTATATCGCACATACTTTAAATATACATATGGAAACTCCAACGTTGGAGAACAGAGAGAGGAATGTTCTGGGTCAGTCATTCATAACACAACACAGACGCATCACTTTTATTGCAGGAAGATGTGGGATTGTGACCCATGTGTAATAAAATCGATCCAAACACTCATACACCTTTATCTGAGTGCCACTGGAAACACATCAGTATCACACTGACTTAGAAAAGCGTTTTCATCAAGGATATCCTTTATTTTAGTCAGCTTTCAACCTTTTAGCAGCTAGTATTAGACATTGATACATCCTTCAAAGCCATCCTTAGTCTTGTCAAAAAAATGCTTTATGCAGCTGCCATTCTGCTTCGAGTAATTTATGGAACAATAACTACAATATAGTTACAGGATGCTCATAGGGTTTCTATACATGGACAGGTATCTGCAGATCTCTCTCTATATATATATATCCAGTATCCCAGCTCAATTAAAACAACTTCACCATACTCGGACATTGATTATAAATAAGCCGACATTTGAAAAACACAAAATATTTAATCACACATCTCCCGGCTTGCGTATTTCTTTTCAGTTCACTCCTACGCGTTGTCTCTGCCCGGTCTCACAGAAAGCATCAACTCAGATAACAGTCTAACCCAATTAGTCTAAAAAATTTCACTGTCGGCTGAAAAGTCTATAGGAATCTCTTTGTAAGTAAAAGAAAGCCCAGACACTTGGAAATGCACAACACCAGATGTCATTTGAATGGAAAAGAAACACTATAGATTGAAGGGAATAAAATAAATGCACACCAGAGTTGGGAGGTTCAATTAAACACTGATGACCAGATGTTAATATGCAAGAATCAGGATATATTTCATACATACATACATTCATATTTTCATTCATTCTCTCATAAACTACAAATACAGTTCTTTCCTGTTTCCTTTTGTATTGTGACTAAATGCTGGTAAGGAAGCAATTAACCTTAGACACGACAATCAGTTTTTAAAGTGTTTTCTTTCCTCTCTCTGTTTCTGCCACTTTTGTTTTCATTGCTACCAGGTTTTCTGTATCTGTTGTTGATGGTCTACATCCCATTATTGCATTATCAATAGGATTTTTAAAGGGATGCCTGGATTGTGATCACTGGTGTGTAACTATTCACACTCGTAAGATGTATGTACACACTGAATTTGTGTAAGCACTGGTTATGTGGGGTGATATGTAGACGTGTGATTTTGACAAACTGTCTGTAAGGAAGCTGAGTAATCCGCAGTACATACCCTTCTTTTCCACTTTGTTCTTCGAGCGATTCGAGAGGCACGGACAACGCCCGGGACATTTCACTGAGATGTGTTTTTCTGAAATGCATGCTTGGTAATCCAGTTTGCACTGAAAGAAAACAAAAGAAAACAGAAGCGTTGGCTATGAGTTGATAGCTGTTGCCTACGATCATCGCCATTTCCATTCCAGCCGAAAAGACAGTTAATAATTATCCCGGGAAATGTCGGGCTCCATTACTGAGTGTGGGCTCAAGCAGAAAATTATCACGAAGGATCAATAAATCATTTAACATGAGATAAAGATATCACAAAATCTTCTCGTGTTAATTGATTTATCTTCATATAACTTTGCACTTATTAAACATCAGAAAATAATAGAAAAATAGGATTAGTGAGTCAGTAAGGATACAGAAATTATATATATATATATATGTAGGGGAGACAAGAGACGAGGAAAAGAAAACCTACAACGTCTAATAGGTCACCTTTAATTTAGGGAGGTTAACTTTTAGATGTACCTGTCAACAAAAAATAGGACACAAATGCCTGGAATACATTTCAGAAGAAATATCGGATTCAAGTACAAGAACTCCCCCGCAAACACACATACCACCTACCACAAAGAAAGGAAAAGATAGACGTGACACAAAGTCCAGTGCTTTGTTTTGTTTGAAAAGGTAATGCATCGAAATGTTTGCTATTTTCCACTTATCTGGGACCGACAGTGAAATCTTTCTGTGAGCTTCCAGTAAAGCACTGAGGTTTAAAACACTGAGCCACACTCTCCATGTCAGTAAATTGCTATTATAATCAGTAAACAGATGCTCAGTTTATTTTATAACTTCACAAATCACAGAACTGAGATAACTGAGTGCTCTTATGTCAGGATATGCAATGCAGAATGTTTTCCCCTCTCCCTTTCTCTCTCTCTCTATATATATATTTCTAGATTGAATTTGTGACATGGAAAAGGATAATCCTTTCACAAAATGACAGTCCCCATCTCCTCCTGCCATTAGACATCTGAACAAAGTAGTTGTCTGATCTCCTAAAGCATTTTTCACTGGCGTCCGGACAGCTCTCAGCCACGCTCCTGGGTAAAACCTCTTTCAGACGATATCTATTAGACTGACGCTCGAGTCCACATCTGACAGCAGGAGCAATAGCCCGGCCTAAAGCCAATAAACTTGCATCAGAGGAATAAATGTATTTCTAAATCCTTTAAGTTAGTGATAATCCCACCGATAGTGGCTCCTTAAGTTCGCTCTCATTTGCCCTCGTTGTTTAGGTGGCCGTCAGTAACGTCAGTGGACGATTGTAACAGATACGGCACAAACAACACAAATAAACAAGCAGTACAGCTCTCTAGGAATCAGTGTTTTCTCGTTGCGAATTTAGGGCTGAAAGCAAGAATTTCTCAACAAGTAACCAACCATACTCTCGAGCATTTGTGCAGAGCATGGGCTACTGAGGCTAAATAAAACAAACAAATAAACAAACAAATTAAAATACTGTATATGTGACCCACTGACCGTCTGACCCTCAGAAAGCCAGGCATTACTAACATTCCACTGAATCTGGGATTTCCATGTTGTCTTCACTAGCAAACTGTTGAAAGTTATTCTAATTCTTTTGGCTAATGGCTTGCGCTGTCAACAACTCTCTTTACTGACTGACTACTGACTTCTTAATTGCCGTGTATCACCTGACTGCAGCTGAAAGAGTGTCATTGTAACTGAAAGCAATCGTTAATAAACGCGTGATTCATTAATTGCCGCTATAAAGACAAGCAGGAATGGCTAAAATAAATGTTAAAAGCAGACGATGCCTGTTATCAGCGGGTGTTGCTTTGTGTTGTAAAATTAAACCACGAATGTCTGGTTTTGTGTCGAAGGGTCCCAGAACAGTAACAGACAAAAGGTGTATTTTTGATGGTATAAATAGCAAAGAAACGTATTCAGAGCCAAAACTCACTGGGAGATCTCTGTGTGACTCGCACTGATATTTCCTCTGCTATAATTAATCACCGTTTGATAGGATATCTTGCCAAACCCATTTTAAAGGACAGAATCCATCTGGACGAAAAGCTCCCAGGTATTTGTAGCACTAACACACATACTGTATATATATATATATATATATATATATATATATATATATATATATATAATTAATAAATGTGGACCCCTATGGATGGATCTCAAGAGATTAAAAAGACCTAGAAGATAAAATCACAAGCTTGGCTGCTTTGTCCATCCAAACAAGTGGAAACACTTTTGGGGAGCCTTCGTCCAGCAGTGGATTGATAAAGGCTGATGTTGATGATGATGATGATGATGATGATGATGATGATGATAAAATTATTAATTGGTCACAGCACTTACCTTATATTTATCAATATTTATCAACTTGAAGGCTTTGCCTCCCACTTACACAAAGCTTACGTGCTGAATAAATCGGAGCGCAATAAATGTAACAAACACAAACACACTCACAGACACGTCTCACACTAAGACAGACGAATTAAAACACATTTCTGATACACCTACTCCCACCATATGCTGCAGCACTGGAGGAAGATGTGCCGTCTGTGAGTCTCTCTCACTGGGGAGGAAACGCGTTCATGCACTGGGATGAACCCAGCCTGTCAGCGCTTATCTTCTGATAGGCAGGGGTGGCTTGTTTTCTTCTGATAAGGGGGTTGATTCCCCTTTAGGCAAGTGTCAGGTATCCCACAGAAACAGAGGAATGTGTTAAAAATTTGCTAATTGAGGGATGCGATTTCCCCGCCCTGTCTCTGTGTTGTGTCGGTTCCTTTTCGGGTCATGGCTAAAGAGAGAGTGTTTCCTGAATGTGTGGATCATATAACCGTCTCAGGACTAATATGGACACGTTTTCTTTGCCAGTTTTTTTGATTATCCAATACTGTGTGCCATTGTACAGTAAATTATGTACCTTTATTACATGGTAGTTGAGATTTGGATTCGTATGGCTTTTATTTGCTATTAGCAAATAACTGTCATTAACTGTCATATTTAAATATTGGTGAGGTAACTTTGATAACATTGATAACTCATGACTTTTGAGTCTCAAGCTATTGATTTGTATTCTCTTGGGTCGGGGGCCATGGACCCGTTCAGTTTTCCTTCTTTGTATTCATTGTATAGACTCTGTGACTATCATGGTACTTGTTAATCATTCTTCTCTCCTCTTTAGGGATTAAAAAACACATATTTTCATGCAGAGTGATGCTGTGAGAATTGTGAAAGATCTGCACAGCAGTGGATATTGATTTTATATCATTAATGCATCCCGGACTCCCGTGCATTGTTACAGATCCCATTAAACCTAAACCACGTAACATGTTCGGTCGTCACCTTGATGGAGTACGTGTGTCCGTCGGTTCCGCAGACTGGGGCCGGGTGGACCACTGGGCACTGCTTGCATTTCAAAGACGCCGGCTTCTGGGCAATACCGCCTTCTTTCATACTGAAAAGGAGGAGAAAAATAGATTTTACTTTGGATCAAACACTACTGCCACACCACAGTCTTTAAGCTTTGTTCCCCCCAACCCAGCTCCCAGTTTCCTCACTGGTGTGACTAATTGATTAATTGGATGAGTTTCAAGCCTCTCTCACCGCGTTGCAAATTATATTTCAAGCAGCGTACCTTGATTGAAGAAACCTTTTAAGCCACTGATTTTAAATACGTCTAATTAGGAAAATAGCTCAATAAAATGCGAGACTGGGAGAGCTCCAGTTGGAAATAAAACCAGAAGACACCGTGGCCCTCTGGGATCTCTCTCCATGGGAGTTTTCAGGTTTATCATTCCTGATTGGCTTAATAAGAGACACCATATTCACTGCCAAATGCCCCCAAAACAGATTACTACACAAAAGCAACGAAACCATGCTGAGACACAGAAGGATTATTCCCTGAAAATAATAATGTAAAAACAATAACAAACATACATTTCCACGGTCTTTCACATGAAATGTGTCTTGAATGAATTTCTGAAACAAACTCTCCTTTTGTATTCCTGCTCAAAATAAACTTCAACTTGTTTTCAAACTTGTACACAAAGTGGCCAGAAGAATCGAGTGTCGCGTTCTTCTAATAACCCTCCTACTAACCCTCTCTGCAGTTTGACTCAATGATCCGGTTCTACACAGTGCGAGCAGAAGGGAAACGACTGCATGGCATCACACAAAAACAACATTGTCAATGATTCATCGGATCTGAAACGGGCTTCTTCATCCTTTCCTCTTAACAGCAACTTAAGTGTTTGCCATCTTCAAAAAGTGTTTGCCAGTGGATGCATCTTCTGGTTGCACGTCAACGAATACCGGGGAATTACGGACGGCAGGTTTAATACAGAGGCGTCCTGTTCACCCAGAGGACAATCACACAGCTGTTCAGAGACCCAAAAACAAAATAATACATACAGACAGACAGACACATCACGATTGTGTGGTTGTAACGTCATTGGTTCTCCTAAGTGCAAAGAATCTGGCTAAGAACATATAAAAACGTTTCGATTTGTGTTTTTCTGAGTCTGTCAAAGCCGGCGACTCTTTTACGACTAATGGTTGCTCTGCCACTAGACCCAGACTGAAAAATGAAATCGAATATAATCAATCCTCCCGACACACTGGGGACTTTGCTCGTTGTGTACATTAGCAGAGTGTGAGCGGCTAATGAAGCACGACAGGATTGTGATTTACAGATCAGGGCAATATTAATAGTGCAGTTCTCATAAGTGTGTAATAAAACTTTGAGTTTCATAAGCACCTTTCACAAGGCAGACAGAAACATATGCTAGGTGTTCGTACAACACAGCGATCAGTCTATCAGTACACAGCGCTGCCTCTGTCTGGAACCACAGGCAGGAAAAACTGCTTACCGTTAAAAAAAAGACACAGGCCTCTATATTTCATACCAAAACAAAAACGTTCGCCTCTGTTCGTGTGACAGCTGACAGTATTACTAGTAGTCAAACGTCTTGCTGAATATCATTAAAGAAATAAACAAATGCACACTCAGTCACACACAATCTGGAACTGTTTCTCAAATTATGTTTTATAATATATATATATACACTCACCTAAAGGATTATTAGGAACACCATACTAATACTGTGTTTGACCCCCTTTCGCCTTCAGAACTGCCTTCATTCTACGTGGCATTGATTCAACAAGGTGCTGAAAGCATTCTTTAGAAATGTTGGCCCATATTGATAGGATAGCATCTTGCAGTTGATGGAGATTTGTGGGATGCACATCCAGGGCACGAAGCTCCCGTTCCACCACATCCCAAAGATGCTCTATTGGGTTGAGATCTGGTGACTGTGGGGGCCAGTTTAGTACAGTGAACTCATTGTCATGTTCAAGAAACCAATTTGAAATGATTCCACCTTTGTGACATGGTGCATTATCCTGCTGGAAGTAGCCATCAGAGGATGGGTACATGGTGGTCATAAAGGGATGGACATGGTCAGAAACAATGCTCAGGTAGGCCGTGGCATTTAAACGATGCCCAATTGGCACTAAGGGGCCTAAAGTGTGCCAAGAAAACATCCCCCACACCATTACACCACCACCACCAGCCTGCACAGTGGTAACAAGGCATGATGGATCCATGTTCTCATTCTGTTTACGCCAAATTCTGACTCTACCATCTGAATGTCTCAACAGAAATCGAGACTCATCAGACCAGGCAACATTTTTCCAGTCTTCAACTGTCCAATTTTGGTGAGCTTGTGCAAATTGTAGCCTCTTTTTCCTATTTGTAGTGGAGATGAGTGGTACCCGGTGGGGTCTTCTGCTGTTGTAGCCCATCCGCCTCAAGGTTGTACGTGTTGTGGCTTCACAAATGCTTTGCTGCATACCTCGGTTGTAACGAGTGGTTATTTCAGTCAAAGTTTCTCTTCTATCAGCTTGAATCAGTCGACCCATTCTCCTCTGACCTCTAGCATCAACAAGGCATTTTCGCCCACAGGACTGCCGCATACTGGATGTTTTTCCCTTTTCACACCATTCTTTGTAAACCCTAGAAATGGTTGTGCGTGAAAATCCCAGTAACTGAGCAGATTGTGAAATACTCAGACCGGCCCGTCTGGCACCAACAACCATGCCACGCTCAAAATTGCTTAAATCACCTTTCTTTCCCATTCAGACATTCAGTTTGGAGTTCAGGAGATTGTCTTGACCAGGACCACACCCCTAAATGCATTGAAGCAACTGCCATGTGATTGGTTGGTTAGATAATTGCATTAATGAGAAATTGAACAGGTGTTCCTAATAATCCTTTAGGTGAGTGTATATGAGCCTATATCTAAAAAAGCTTTTCACTTCCACAGACTAAGAGGACCTTAAATAAATAATTGGAAGGTACTTAACCTCTTTCAAATAATCAATGTATTGACAGAACATGGAGCTGATCAAATTAAAAAGCACTGCTAAGCATGTAGGGGACTTTCGATATTGACATTGATCTTGAACTTGTTCTCGAGAAACGAGTTATTAAAATACTGCAGCAGCTGCCAAGTGTCTGAGAGAAGATGCTGGGAGAAGCGAGGCAGGTCTGGAGTCCTGCACTGTTGATTTCATATCAGCCCTCTCTAAAAGTGCCACTCTATAGAAGATGATTAAATCCTTGTAGGATGTTTGATCTTTGAAAAGTAGTAGAAAACCCCCCCAAAAAAAACACAACTGATACATAATTCTTGCGAGGAGCTTTTAAATGAATTGTAAGTGCCGCAAAGGTCAACGTTATTTCCCACATGTACGCTGCTACGGGGAGCCCTGAACACGCTACACACGCACACTGAAGTACTGGTCCCACTCCTGAGAGCTCTGTCCAACAACACACAGGACCGGGACACGTCTCCAGACCAGTGAGACGAAAGGACACGAACGAGAACTAAAGCCAGGGGTCTCGATTCAGACATATAAACTGGGCACCTGCATGAGCCTGCGTTCACAGCAATACTCTAATTAAAGTGCAGTGATTGACTGATAATCCACGACGCACTGCTGCTGTTTCTTAATTTCATCGGCCGCGTGGAAGCACTGTAGGGAGTCGCAGGCGCTCATTCTTGAGGGAATCCAATTCTTGGGCATTTCAGACGCTGCCTCTGGGAAAAGGGATTTGATGCCACTTATTGAACAGTTAGAGAAATGTTTTTAATTGTTCGAGGAATTTTAATTGGAGGAATGTGAGCCAAGAAGTTCTGAGCTCAATTATTTTAATCACAATTATAATGGAAAATTATAAAAAATGATTAAAAATATAATAATCCGACTCCATACTGCTTTTAACGCTTGCATTCTTGTGGCTTTAACAACTTTTTTATTAATTGAACAGAATCTTTTGTTTATAAATTCAATAAAGATTAAGAAACTGAATTAAGAAAGATGACAGTAACATGTATTATACTTGCAGAATAAAAGTAAAAAGTTTCTCTGGTAACTACAATTTGATCCACACCCACACTCAGTGCCGCAGCCTGCAGAGCAGAGAGAACCACAGAGACCGGCTTCCAGTCAATACTCCCAAAGTCAACCTTCAGAAACCAGCGCTCCTGAGATTTCAGACTTTCAAAACAGACTCGGTTTGGGGCAGTTTGGGGAAAATGTCGTCTGATAGCATCACTGCACGTATTCTGACCTTCATTTCTGTTGGGCTCTCAGATCACTGAACTTCAGTCGGTCCCTATAAGCAAATCAATGTTATTTTCTGCCCGAGTGTGCTACAATTTCTGATCTGTGGGGCTTTCGTCAGCTTTCCGTTCCAGAAAACTATGTTTCTGATGCGTTCACTTTCAGAAAGCCCCATGTCATGTCCAATCGTACTTTTGCACCACATTAAAAAGGCCTAATATTATTAGTAATACCTACATTTCTATAATTTCAATATTAGGTACCTATTAACTCCTGGTTTCAAACGCACCACAAGGTGGAAGATAATACCCAAAATAAACATGCTAAGCTGAAACTTTCATTGCCATATTTAGATGGAATAACTGTTGGTGGCTTTAAAACTGCAAAGCTGCATCCGAAAACGGCAAGTTGGTTCATGTTGTTGTAGGTTATGAGGCTCAGACCCCTCGCTGGCTCTGTTTATGTCAAGAGAGTTGGAGAATTTCCAGCAAGAGAATAAAAACTGATATGTGTGTGAGTCAGTGGGCGCTTAGGTGACTGCAATACATCTTTTTCCAGTACCCTGCTCAAAGCTTTCTTTGTTTTTCTGCAACGAAATGATACCCTATAGAGCAGCAACGCTGTGGGCCTGCAGATGTAGGTACTCACCCCCCTGTGTTAGAAATGAATGAGTTCAGTAGAAAATCTGAACCGCCGCCATTGTAGTGGAGCGAATTCATGGCCTTGCATGGAAACAGTGTTAGTCTGGGATTCTTTCAGTTTCACAGACACTTCATTTAAATCCCACTCTGACTTCTCAGAAATGTATTTTTGGAGTTCCTTAAAACACTGATTCTGCCTGAGGGAGGAATCTGCGATCATTCCCTCTGAATGAAATGCGTGAAGATTGACTGCCACAATATCGTTTTATTTTAAAGATTTACTCACACCCTTAATAACTTAATAAGAATCAGAATAATATTGTCTCAGGACAAGAGTGTGAATACTTTCACCCAGACCTGCAGAATTGTTTAACACACAAAACGATATTCATGTCACTTTATTGTTTTTAAAAATACCAGAGGAATATCCCAGAATACCACATTCTTAAACAGTGTGCAGATACAGCGGATTGATGCCTCGAGCAACTTTGCGTAACAAATTGTGTTGTGTTTACTTACAGCTTGAGTGTGGAACTGACTGAGTAGTCATAACCAGGGGACTAAAAGCCTTGTCACTATATTATGAACTGTGATCGGTCTTTACAAGCCTTTAGCACAGGGCATCTGAGGAACCTCTCGGCTGACACAAGGTGGCTTCACATCAGATGTCAGGTATCAAAGCGTGCCGGTCTAACACAAGACCGTTTTTACAGCTGCTCAATAAGGGACCTCATTCTTCTTACATTTATTTGTAAATCGTAGGAATCACATCAAAAACGTTTACAAAAAAGAAAAAGACATAACAGTAAAAATAATAAGACAACTAAGGATTATTCAATTACTCAAGGTTATTCAATGAAATAACTCCCTGAAAGAATTAAACACAGATTGGTGTGTGCTGCAGAATATTGTAGCAAGGTTTCCCGTCTTGGATTGCATCAATAGATTAGCTACCTACTTTAACCATTCAAATCATCACACATACAGGTGTACAAATTAGTCACCTATCATCTAAATAATAATCTTTCATCTGAACTGTGATACTGCATTGCCGTGTTGAAGGGAGCTACCTGACACACCACACACAATTGTGTTACATCAGCAGGTTGTCTGCTCTGTTTTAGGCCCTAACAACAGCCTGAAGCACATCCAGAGCCAACAGGAAAGTTTTGAGCTAATCTACTGCCGTTTAGCTCCTGTTCTGTAAGAGGCTGGTTAGTAAGAGTTGTAATTTGGTGCTTTTAAGGGATATACTTTATTGGATGAAATCTTAGTGTTCCTAATGGTAAGACAATGAAGATAAATAGAAGACATGAATGTATCAGAATTAAGAAAATATGAATTCAATGTGAAGCAAATTCATTTAAAAACAGCTCTTCATATTAAGAGGGTGTCTGTGTAATATATGTGAAGAGTTTTACTGATGTGCTGATTGGATCCAACTCAGGTGCTCCTCGGAGCATGATGATGACAATAGACAGAAGAAACCTGGACAATCAAGTATCTGAACACAGAAGAGATCAATTCAGGGTGAAGAATAGTCCTTTAAAAGGCACATTTCCTGTCCAGTGGGCAAAAGCACCTCTTAATATGAGGAGGGCACCTTTGTAAAATGTGCCAAACAAAATTAGGCCATCCACTGCCCTGGCCTTTGTTTTTGCCAGTTCAGACTGTGTCACAGTTTCAGTGTATTGAACAGGAGTAATTCCCACAAATTATCTGCTGAAGAGGCCAGACAGAAAGCATGAGAACAATCCAATCAACGTGATTTGTGCTGCGCTGGCAGGTTTGCTCAGTCCAGGAGCCAGCATTATTACACAGTTATTCCACGGACCCTCACACACACAACTTGATTCATTCACTCAGTTGGCAAGGAATTACAACCCATTTGCGCCTGCCAACATTGTAGTAATTGGGCCGAAGACTCGGACAGTGAAATGTAAGCAAACGTTGCAAATGCTGCAGAGGAAGTCAGTGCAGTGAAGTATGGTGGTGAGACAATCGCAGTCTTTGTGTTTATTTAGGAAGTCTGACAAACAAACACATACGCAAGGACGCAAATATGAAGGATTGATAGTGCCAATCAGACTTCTATGTATTTTTTTCTTCCCTTCACTCGTGAAAATAGGAAGAACAGACTTTAACTGAAACCTGCTGGGTACTGTTGCACTGCCTGGGTAAAAATAAAAACTGAGAATATGTGCAGATGTTCAGAAGACCTTCCATTGTATTTATTCACAGCTTTCTTTTGTTAAATCAGGGAGATGTAGGAGCTGGCGATAATTGGGGTCCATGACTCCAACAGTCACTTCTTGATACAGATTCCATCTAGGGATCTGTTTATCAGGGGCAGAACGGTACTTTTGTAAAGGGAAATGCAAGAATGCAACACACAAACGAGCGTCCGGACGACAGGCTCAAATCCCGGGCCCAGGATTATTAAACTGCTCTGTCCCACCTCCCGAAGTGTCTCCAACAGATATACAATCCACTGTGTTGCTGGTTCGCCGGGATCCACTTCTCCTGTGTGGAACCTCTCTGACCAAGCACATTTGACGGATTAACTAGTCACAAGTTCCTTCTTTCTGTATCAACAACTTATGTTCCTTATGTGTTATCCCCCCAAAACCAAAAGAGAAAACTACACAAGAGAAACCCCGATATTGCAGTCTGTCTGTTAAGGTTTGTGCCATCCTAAATCAGACACATTTATGACCCGCCTGCAATGACTGGATATGCCACATCGCTATACATTAGTCTTTTACTAGCCCATTAAACTCTTCATTCAGCTGCACTGGTAATGCCCGAGTCAGATCGCAATGACCTCACAGTGCTGTATTGACTAGATTGAATTAGGGCCAGTTACGCCGTCTAGTCAGTTGCTGATAACGGCCACAAAGAAACAGGAAAAACAGGCTGAGCACTTGACAATAGTCAGGGTGTATATTCAGCACACTGACGATATTATTAGGGTAGAAAAATATCATATATTCATAGGAAACCAGTATTGCACGTACATCAAATAATCTACCGTAGAAGGGGAAGGGAAAACCTGTGTGTCATTCTCAGCACCGCAAACAATAATCTCTCACTCTCTCTCTCCCCACTGACAGCAGTGGTTAGAGATGTCTCTCACAAGGCAAACATCTCTAAAACGAATAGGTTACCACACCTCACGAAGGGATCAACATGACAGGCGAGGGACTACTGGAGACCCATCGCCAGGATTTCCAGACACAGAAGGGGTCATTATCACAAACAGGGGGACACCAGCTTCTAATCGAGAGAAGGAAGGGAATGGAAAAGACAGAGAAGTTGCCTATGCGTGCGTGAACACAGCGCTTTCCGAGCTACACAATCGTACTCTCCCCTCCCAGAGGGCATTGCAGCTCTCTGGGTAAATGCGAATCAGAACCAGCTACTAATACAAATCCTTCCCCCATGTCATAACATTGGCAGGCAAATGAACTCCATTGCCCACCGTGGTGTTTCCCCACCCTGGCCCCAACCCACCAGCAGCTCACTGCGCTCCACTGCAAAAGCAAGGATTTATTAAGCCAATTAAACTGAAGAGGGATGTTTAAGGCTGGCTGAATTGAGGAAGCCTGATTTGGAATTGAGCCCAGACCTCAAGGTCAGCTCTGCCACTCTGTAGAGACGTGTGATGGGATCTTTAGTGACCCCAGGGGACCAGATCCCCATTGAGGGATGTCACCTTTCACTGTACTGGGGCTTTTTTTAAATATATATATACACTACCGGTCAAAAGTTTTAGAACACCCAATTTTTCCAGTTTTTATTTAAGCACAGTTTTTAAGTACAGTTTCCTACACAATCAAAAGGCACTTGGAAACTGGAGGAAACTCTGACAGGAAGAGTTTAACAGAATCAGAGGACAAGTTTCTGAGAGTCAACAGCTTGTGTGATAGGCGGCTCACAAGACAACAGCTTCAAGCACAGCTGAACACCTGTCGAAGTAAGCAAGTCTGTGTCAACAGTGGAGGGAAGACTTCGGGCTGCAGGTTTGACAGTCGAGTGGCAGTAAGAAAGCCATTGCTGAGATGGCAAAATAAGAAAAAACCTTGCCTGGACCATGAAGCACCGTCAGTGAGCTACTGAAGACTGGAAGAAGGTCTTATGGACCGATTAATCAAAATTTGAAATCTTTGCTATATCATGCAGGTTTTTTTTATGCCGTTGGGTATGAAAGGATGGTTCCTCGGTGCGTGACACCAACTGTCAACTGTGAACTGGAGGAAGCGTGATGGTCTGGGGCTCTTTTGCTGGATCCAGAGTCGGCGAGTGGCACCCTGAACCAAAACGGCTACCACAGCATTTTGCAGCACCATGCAATACCCTCTGGTATACGCCTAGTTGGTCAGGGGTTCATCCTACAGCAACATAATGACCCAAACTGGACAGAAGGTGAATATAATGTTGTGTAGGACAGTAGGACTCACAGGCAGTGCCCTCTTTACTTGCCTTAAAAGCCAATAAACTGAACACAAGTACTAAATTAAACCAAAGTTCCCTTGAAAAATATCACCCCTGTGAACGGGCGGTCTCGCTTCTCAGACGAGGACACGTCCAACATTGCAACAAGCAGTTGTCAGGAGACAACTCCAGGCTTACATATGCATCCTGAAACAGAGGAGCGATGCTGCTGTGTTTGAATCCTGACCGTCCTGGTTGTCTTCTCTCTCTTTTTGTTTGTCTGTGGGCTTGGTTTTCCTTGCCGACTGCGCACTTTTGAATTTGCATTTTAGTGGTACTCGGAGGACATATGTAAGCCTCAGATTGCTATTAGAAGATACATATGAAGCACTGTCCAAATGGACATACTAGGGATCTGCCCATCAGAGCATTCTTTGCTGTGGACAAAACTGATTCTCACCCTGTCCATATAATATCCCTGGCTGACACAGTATACAGATCGTGACCTTTCGTTTTAGTTGTTGAATAGAGGAAAGAAGGGCACACAGTTACAGTGAGGGTTGAACATGTATGACGAAGTGCTTTACCTGTGTGTCATCCGTCTCTGACTAACACAACTCGCTGTTTGGTAGTCCTGGGCAACACACGTCTTATGGCGGCTACATTTCACCTTTAAGCAGGGGTCTTTCGCAGGGTCCAGCGCTGGAACAGCAACACAAACAAATTGGGAGGTTTAATTTACTTTATTTCATTAAAGAGAATCTCATATACCTATACAATACACTCATTGTGTTTGCTCCAAAGAATAAAAAGAAAGTTAACTCATAATTGCAAGAGAATGTATTGTTTTGTACTTATATTTTGTAATTGCATTTAATAACACTGACAAATAAAACTCAGTAAGAAATAGGACTTTATATATGCAATTCCACTCTATGTGAACTTATACTAATAGATTAAAAGACTTCAGTTACGTTTTAAATGAAGTAACACAGAATCCAGTTAGAACACATTACACTGTAAATCACATTACAATTTAATAAGTATTTTAAACAAATATCCTAAACCCAGTCTTTGGCAGAGTCCAGGTGGGATACAGTAGTTTTTCATGCAATTTCACACGCAATACTCTCTCAATATGCACTGGTGGAGAACATAAACACCAAGATTAACATGGAGATGAAAAAACTCTATTACAGAGCGATGCGGCTGTTTGTAATAGTGTTTGGTTGCACACGGTACCCAATGAGCTTTGAATAATGAATACCCAAATGGGAAATTTACATTCTTCCTTCTGCATTTCAGTGGTAAAATTGTTGTTGGATGGCAGTACAGTAAGTATGCCAGTAAGTAAGTAAACTCACTATTCTTATCATAGTATATATTCACAATTGACCACCGAACCAGAAAAGTAAAATCGATAATTACGATGCAGACATGAAAACCTACAATGCATTCTGCAGAAAAAATAAAATAAAAATGCCTTCAGTATTATTTATACATCTATTTTAAATGTCGATTGAAATATGCGATCTTCTTCGTAAGCAGATAAGACAGTGGGGAATTTTTACTAGCGTTTTAGGTCATTAACTGCTGTGAAACTACTGCCCCCTGCACTGGAGGGGAACGTTTAACTCTCGGCAGGAGGCGAACTGATTGAATCGAGGTCGAAAATCCGATGCAAAGTATCACCACCCCGAGCCACTGATTTCACCAGTCGATCAAACCGGGAGCGTCGGAAAGGGCAGAGGAAGAATATAACAGATAAGGATTGTGTGCCTAAAATCTCCCCCCATTAGGAAGTATATTTAGTGAAGAGAAGATACACAAAGCCATGTGTAACAGAGCTCACAGTGTGTACAATTAGCCTGCTACAGTGAAGGCCAATGCCACTGCTTTCAATCTCAAAATCAGATCAAAGCGTGCAGAGGAGGAGCGCAAAACAGACAATGTTTAAGAAGCTGCTGGAATGAAGAGGAGAGACAGCTTGAAAACCGTTGTTCAGACAAGAAGACCATCATCAAAGCCTCGAACGGGCCTCAACAAGACCCTACGGGCCGGGCAATCGATGCGTTCTTCAGTTAAATAATAAACATGACACCAGAGTAAAAGTAGTCAAAGAATGTCAGTGTTGTGTAGTACTTTTATACTTCTCATGTCATGTTTTTATTTATGTATTATTTAACTGAAAAAATCATTGATTCACCTGTCCGCAAAGTTGTTTTTGTTATTTTTCAGTGTTCTTTAAACTCCAATTTACACGGATACATTATCCCATCTGAGCTGAACCGGATCGGGACAGCGTTCAGCATGTTCACATCAGGCCGATGCAGGATTGCGTCGGGAAATATAGTGACAATCCATCGCGCTGTGTGTGTGTTTATATTGTTACAGATCTGCGGAAATAGTGGTTTTGACATAATAGTCAGTTTTGTTTGCATTCTGCAACTCAGAAATGTCAAAGAGCGACGTTGGCCGGCAGATATTGTACAACTGTCTGACATTACTGAGCCCTGTATTTCAAGGAAGAAAGCGATTGACTATGGAGGGAGTATTATATTATTTTTTTCGGATGTACGTGTCGTGTAGTTAATTTTATACAGTTTCTGCACCGTTTTAGCCAACTGGTTCAGATCTCGAGATTCAATCTTCCTTTATTACTTCACTGTCTGCTGCTCATTATCACAGGATGAGGAGTTCAATTGCTTTAATATACACCCTTTCACTTGAAGCCAAAGTAGATTGCAGTTGACACCATTCACAATTTAAATGCACAGACACATTTGAGCCTCCCTTTGCATTCAAATAGGTGATAAATACTGTGTTTGTGCTGCTGGTTTTGATCATCTGATTATTATGCCTAGGATAAATCGGATTATTTCCCAGCATACCAAAATATTTGTCTGTGACCTTTATCGGCAAAACTGCAATATCAGAAATATGTTTAGAATTTGTGAATATTTAACGCTTAAAAAAATCGCAGCAGCACATACATTCATGTCTCTGGTGTTTTGGCTTCTCCGTGTCAATATTCGTAATGAGTCATTCATCATTAAAAATAACTAAGTTATTGCCAGACAAGATACATTTGTTTTTATTCGTATTACATGTATTGGTCCACTTAAAATTATATAACGCCCTGCTGTGCAATACATTAATAGAATGAAGAATCCTGATGAATATAAAATTCCCTGTGGTTTCTGACCTCTCCAGTGAAAACAGCCTGGTGTTATTTGATCCCACTTTCGCCAGTGGATTCTGGAAAACCCTATATTTTGGGAAAGCTTGACAGACCTTGCATCTATATATTTTTCGGTAACATGCATGAAGTGGGCATTGTTTGTTTCTGTAATTTCTAATGTATATGTATTTATGCACAGTTACTATTTAGGTAATTGGTCATTATTTAAGCTGTTGTCTAATTATACGCACAGATATGTAATAATTTACCTAAAAAACTACTTTGAAACTATAGGTAAATAAACGAAATACATAAAAGTACATGCTTAACAATACTTAACCATTATTTAAATTCTGTTTTCAACTGATTATTTTTCTTAATAATGTAATTACTTATTGCTATTTGTAATAAGTGAGATTAAATAGAAAAGGTGTGTTAAAGTTCATCAGCTCCAGTCTGGGTTGCCTGGAAGCCACTGATGCGCACTAGAGTCAGACAGCTCCATCCGAAACAGAGAAAAAATAAACGAAATTGATACAAAGTGCATTAAAAGTAAGGACAAAAGGATATCTGATAAATTTCTTTTTTGAATCAAGAGCCAGATAAAGTAATGTCAAAGACAACCACATTGTGTGAAATATTATCCATTTTTAGATTAGTGCTTCACAGAGTTCCCACAGGTCTCTTGGAAAAAAAAGATTTAATCTGCAGCTCAAGCAAACATCCATTCATCCAGGCTGCCTCGGAGATCCAGGCTGCTGTGTTAAGAACAACCTCGTCTTTGAACTTCTTAAAAACAGAAGCCCTGGTTCAGTTTTGTTTGATTTGTTTCACGGTGAAGATGTCATGTGTCTCTCAGAACAAAATGGCAAAAAATGGAAGCAGACAAAATGCCACATTAAGCAAATATCAATAACCTTAGACAGGAGGATTAAAATGAGCTTTTATCTGTGACTTGAGTTTACAGTCTAGCCAAGCAATGGTCTTATCGTGGGTGGCATCAGACACCTGCATCACAACCGTTCGAGAGAAAATCACTCCTGTAGGACATCTGAAACAACGACGATGCTTTAGAAAATGTCCCGTTGAAATCAGAAAGCGCAGCCCCAGTTCCTCCATTCGAAATGTATATTCATTGATATTCATTATTTATATGTTCCTTAACTAGACTAACAAGCAAACTCCAGAAAAGCTTTTTAAACCAGATGTGACGCAGCTTTCAATGCTGATTGACAGAAATCCACCACTGCTACTAATGAAATAATTTCAATTGCTACAGAAACACGGGGATTACAGGGGTATAATGTGACAAACAGACTAAAAACAGGAAGCTACATTGATAATATTACCTCTCCCTTCTTTCGGTGTGAGGTTTTATCTTCAAACCAGTTACATGATTAAAATAAAGGTCATTTATTAATTCCCATCTGAAGTCTTCGCTTCAGCTAATTGAATACTAAAAATATGAGATCACAAGCAAAGCGTATCACACAGAACAGCTTTGGTTGCCAGATCCTCCCTCTGTAAACCAGCAGGGAAGGAGATACCCAGGGCTCACAACACTTTCTATCACTGGAAATTCCTCCTAATGGACTTACTGCCCCACACAGCACTAAGCGGGTCTTAGCAGTAAAACGGGTTTTGGCGGTGGCTTGTCAGTAATGTGGGCTGCACTGCCGCTGACATGACCTCTGTCTTCGAGAACTTACTCTACAGTAATTCCTGAACGGGCTTTTGCAGATTATCCGGGCGCTATCTCCCGGTGCTGGGATCGAATGGGATGGAAGTGCGTCGTGCTGAAGCTGGGTGTGTTACGGCCTCTTCTTCAGGAGTTAAGAAACGACACAAACGTCGCATTCACACACATGCCGGTTCAAGTATGGATCTTGGGGCATAACAAGGAAGAAACACACACCTCTATGTGCGTTCATACATCTCAAAGGGTAACATGTGACACAACATGCAACAATAACTACCCCCATTGGTTCATAATCACAATTCACTTATTATTTTAAGCTGTAAGTTAATTGATTGTGACATTCTGTGCTGAAGGATTCAAACAGAGCAATTCATTATTCTGTTATATCACTTTTTAATAGGATAAAACCACATCTACAGACCCTTAACTTGATAGTAGGGACTGGCTGTAACAGTTCAACTAAATGTAAGACTCAAGTAATCTATATGAGATCAAAATTTAATGTATGTAGAGAACATAGAACTGGAATACAAGCATACCTTGGTCAAAGGGTTTGCCAGGGTTCCATGTTCCGGGTTCCTGGATAAAAAAGAGCATTTGGGGTTATTCAAAAACTTAAAACAATCAATGACAATTGCAATATATAATGTAAAGGAAAATATCTGAACACACACATATATGAATGTAAATATACAAACCTCAACCTCCTGCAAGGCAGCAATAATAGAAATAAACAAAAAAATAGCATTTAGTGTAAATAGATAATTTCCACAGTTTTCAATCACATTTTCAGTTCAATATCCCTGACACACACTTTTGTTCAGATACAGCATCATGCATCATCGCTTTGTTAATGATATTCACTTGTGTCTTGACTCCATCTTCAGAAGAATACAAACATAATTTCACCATCGTATTTTCAGTATTTTCTCAGGAAACATGTCTGTTGTGTAGCGGCATTCTGCACCAGCTCAGTAATGAAATGGCTGATCCAGACAACTTTGAAACCCTCAATTCTGAGTTCAATTTGTAGCACGTTGAGTCGGCTCAATCCTCCACAATCAGTTTAGAAAAGAAGGCAGTGCAGTGAAATGGCAGGAAGAACATTTTTTAAAAGGGTTCATCATACTAAATGATTGAAAAAAATGAAAATGTAATCTGAGAGGCACAACTCTATATGGTGTTCAATGTGCAGTTTATTTTAATATGATGTTTAATTAATTATAGACGATAACACCTGCTATTGTGAAAACAAATCTTGGGGGGGGGGGGGTTTTAGCTGGTTTTTAGTTGTTTAGTTGTATCTGTTATCCAGATACCTGGAGAGAATTATGAATACACTGTATATAGTATGTCATTTTTCAGGGATTATATGAAGTGAGTTTCAGAGGGTGAGACATTAATATCCAAATCTGTACAAAAACTTTGAGGTGAGGAAACCTAAGTGACACATCAAGGTCTTGTTGGAAACAAAAACGCATAAATTACACTCATAAATGGCAAATCCACAGAACTGCAACAGCAACATCAGGTGAAATCCAGGTTTACCAGCTTGAAAGGGATTAATTACTGCAAATTGTATAAAAAACAACCTTGCAGTCTCTCACCACAGTAAAAGAGATGCCGTTTCACCAGTTCCATCGTGATCGACAGTCCCTGCAAAGCTCAGCCCTTCTGGCAGCAAATTCAACTTTCACACCAAGCTTTTCTCATCTAGTTTCAAGGACTGATTTGATTGGTTAATGATTCCTATGGATTTGCTCAAACATCACTCTATAGAAACTCCGTGCCCTGTCTGGCATGATGCGGGTTGTGTTAGAGACCTCAGTTCTTCCCTGAAGTGTTCTCAGAGTCTCAGGCTGCTGCACACAGCGTCTCAACACACTGAAGACTAAATACCAGTTCAACGACACAATAATAGTTCGGGGAGAAGCTGCGGCATGTAACACTTAAGTGACTCGGTGCTGAAGACGGATATGCAACCGGACTATGGATCCTCAACTGAACGCACATGAGACGCACCCAGCCAGCAGTGTCATGGGGACACAACGAGGACAACCAGGACAATTGACAAAGAGCTGCAGCTTGGAGGGGGGGAGAGAATAGCTGGATCGCAGAACGCAACTCCTTCCCCCTGGTGTTGTATCTGCCTCCAAGACCTGACGCTGTTTGGAAAACACCAAGAACACCGACTGAACAGGACAACTACTTTTTTTGGTTTCATGCAGCTGGCCACTGGATTGAGTGACACACCTAAAGGGGACACATTACAAACCCTGTACTGTGGTTGAGCAAGACTTTATATTCACCAGGAACCTATAGTCAACGGGTTTCTGACATTTTGAGTTAATCTGGATTTATGTATCTGGGTCTCTGAGGAAGCTATAAAGTGGCATATTAAGTTGGACAGTGTAAGTCTATGGTGGCATATCAGTGCAAATCTCCACTTTTTCAGTTTCGAGGAATCCATTCTCCCCAGAACATAAACATGTGTTTAATATAATAAAAAAAAAAACATGCCTAAATCAAGCGAATCAGAAATAACAGTATTTCCTTCACCCTGGCGTTACTGCAGAGGGATTTGTGTGTTTATACATTTATATTAAGAGGCACGTAATGTAGATGTCTCTGCTAACAAGAAGTAAAACCGTCAGCGCACAGAACACCCCCGTCTCGTGTGAAGTCGGTTAACGCAGACAGACAGTGAACGCGTCTCAGACGTCTCCTCGACAGGAATCCAGCCGCGCCGCGCCGATGCCTCTGTTGCGCACATCCGCGGCGGCCTGTCACTTCACAGAGCGCCGTGTGGCAGTTTGTACGAACACAGCCTTATCAGTCATAAGCTGTGTATCCCACTGAGACGAAGAGAAAAAACACACAGCACAAACAAACTCGAAATCCGTCTAATTGACGAGTGCCTTTCAGCGCCTGCAAGCACGTGCCATCTCCCTTCTCAACAATGATCTTTCCCATTACAGATAAAGAGTACCGGCTCGTGGGAATAGTTCTGCTCCAGGCATTCAAATTAAGAGACGGGCAAATGAAAGATATGCTTTATCAGTTAATTCAGAGCAGCAGACTTTTTAAAGGTGCGACTGATTTTCTGCCAGGGCCCTGTTTCAAAGGAAAAGTAACTGCTGAGAAGAAACAACACAAAAACAAGAACAGGTTATTTCAGATTTGATCGCTTTATCTAATCTAATCAAAGTTGGATTGATCGGAAAAGTAAACACTGAAATAATCACAATCAAATTCAGTGGCGGTGCTGCAACTTCACACCATATTCTATCAATTAACACTTAGATCATTTGACATAAAGGAGACATCTGCTAAACTGCAGAAACTGTAGATTATTTTAAATGAACGTCTGTCCTGCCTTGGGAAACACTGTGATTTAAGATTGAACATTTTTATCCGGAACACAAGATATCTGTCCTGAAAACACTTTTGGCTCCCAAGGAAAATAAAGAGCCGGATCACAGTGTGACAGACTCTGAAAAGACATCGAGAACGATCAGTCTAAATGAATGAGAGTGAGCACAGCTGTCTCGAATGAAGGCCGCCCTCACTTTCAGCCACGACTGCACATTAACTACAGGTGGAGACTTTAGAGCTGCCTCGTCAAAATAAACGACATTGCGAATATATTTATAGACACATATATACGCTGGTCACGATCGATCGAACTGATTGGACAGTCAGGCTGTGACTCGTCACCCTATTGGTAACCATCGTTTAACTGGAATAAGCTTTTCAAATAGTGGGAAACATACGATGTACTGTGCACCGAACTCTACCGGACTTTTCTTTCCTTTACTGTCTTACTGTGAGTTTGTCCAGCTGCTAGGGTTCATAACTATTAACATTTAACTATTTACTTTTTTGCTTCAAATGAAATCAACCAGACAACCATGTCAAGTTTTGAACTCAACAGTACCTCAGCTTATAATAATTATGTTAATGACTTGCTCACATTATGCAACACCCTCAGTTTAAATATTTACTGCTGTCATAACATATTTAATGATCAAAAAGTAATAACAATGGACAATAAGCAAGATTACATTTCTAATTTCCTCTACTGAGCACCAGCCAGCAGTTTTACACATTACCCAGCTCTCTCTTGCAGTTTGTATTTGTTAAACCGCAGTTCATACCAACTTCTGGAGGTCTTTGTTATTCCTACTCTGGTGTCTCAGTGGCTCCAGTGCAAACCAAAACTTTGACCCGGCCATCAATCGCAAATATAAATTCCAATAACCGGAGACGGAGTTTTGTTCCATGATTTCTGTCTCATGAAAACCACCGCCACGGCTCACCCTGCTGTGATTGGTGGGCCAGTTAAACTTTTAATTTGTCTGGAGCCAGAGTGCTTCAGCCTCTGGCCTTTGTTTACATCATAGAAGCCAACAGAAACTGAAGTGCATTAGAAATTAGTTTCTCGGGGTATGTAACCTCTTCTAAGCGATTTTCCTGTTTCTGTGGATTGATTATATACCTTTTTATTATACCTGAGTGTATATTTCATTCCCTTTCATGGTGTGTTTGGTTAAACTCTACTCTTTGAGATTTTGAAGACTCAATGCTTATTAAAACAGGATCTGTGAGTAATCCTTTGTTACCGTGTGAATCCCTATCTCACCAGGATCTCTGTAGAACAAACGAGGCCGGTCCCTTATCGCAAATGTGAACGTTGACATCTCGGATCTTAAAAATACACTCTGTGGAAACGCATTAACACGGTGACTAGAGACAAAAGATTATATCGCTTTTTTTACAGTAGCAGCAGCAGTCAAGTGTCTATTTTAAGAAAGATCTTCAATAATCACATCAAGGCTAAGCAGTGCCACAAGAAATGTATGTGCAGACACAGTTCTGCTGCTAGGAAAAGTGACTGTGTGACTGCATGAAAGCCACTTTGCTCAGAGGACACAGCAATGAAATTGAACTAGACAAATGATCACATTAAATTAGATGACTCTGCAGTGGGTTGATGAAACATGCTGTAAAGACCTGTAAGGATACCCATGTAAACTGTGCCTGAAGTGCATCCATTGGAGGAGACGAATGCTGCAGGAATCCAATCCTGAAATATTTAGCTACCTTGTTCCAGAATGGGCAAGCTCGTCACCTGAACAGAACAGTCGCACAATAGCGCACAATCACTTCCAGAATAGGATTATACACCATTCAGCCTTAACATGATGAGCACTGACAGGTGAAGTGAATAACACTGATAATCTCGTTATCATGGCACCTGTCAGTGGGTGGGATATATTAGGCAGCAAGTGAACATTTTGTCCTCAAAGTTGATGTGTTAAAAGCAGGAAAAATGGGCAGCGTAAGGATCTGAGAGACTTTGACAAGGGCCAAATTGTGATGGCTAGATGACTGGGTCAGAGCATCTCCAAAACTGCAGCTCTTGTGGGCTGTTCCCGGTCTGCAGTGGTCAGTACCTATCAAATGTGTCCAAGGAAGGAAAAGCGGTGAAACGGCCACAGGGTCATGGGCGGCCAAGGCTCATTGATGCACGTGGGGAGCGAAGGCTGGTCCGTGTGGTCTGATCCAACAGACGAGCTACTGTAGCTCAAATTGCTGAAAAAGTGAATGCTGGTTCTGATAGAAAGGTGTCAGAACACACAGTGCATCGCAGTTTGTTGCGTATGGGGCTGCGTAGCCACAGACCCGTCAGGGTGCCCATGCTGACCCCTGTCCACTGCCGAAAGCGCCTACAATGGGCACGTGAGCATCAGAACTGGACCACGGAGCAATGGAAGAAGGTGGCCTGGTCTGATGAATCACGAGTTCAAGGTGTTGACTTGGCCTCCAAATTCCCCAGATCTCAATCCAATCGAGCATCTGTGGGATGTGCTGGACAAACAAGTCCGATCCATGGAGGCCCCACCTCGCAACTTACAGGACTTAAAGGATCTGCTGCTGACGTCTTGGTGCCAGATACCACAGCACACCTTCAGAGGTCTAGTGGAGTCCATGCCTCGACGGGTCAGGGCTGTTTTGTTGGCAAAAGGGGGATCTACACAATATTAGGCAGCTGGTCATAATGTTATGGCTGATCGGTGTATTCCTCACACTGAGGACTGGAGGTCATGTCTGTTTACCTCTTGCCTATTTCCTGATTTACTTATTTATCACTTATTGACCAACACTGTCCTGATTTCAATGGCAGTGGCGGTCAACTCAATTCAGACAACTGGAATGTTTATCACTTTCTCCCGGCACAATCTGTGCTGAAAACTGTTGATAAATATGTAGTTTCATGAGCAATTATAGATAATCTAAATGAATCGGTGAATAACATTATTCCAAATGTAGGGTGTTCATATTTAATACAGACAAACAAACACACACACACATGCACACAAATAAATATCTGTCAAAGACGCAAGGATCTTTTAGTGTTACGCTATAACCAGAACGACAGTATAAATTTGCATTTTCAAATGTGCTTTTCACATCAATTATATCACATTAATATGATGCAACAACTGGACGTTCCAAACATTAAGCCAAACAGGCACGTATCGGTGGACAAAGCCAACAAACAAAAGAGGCAAACTAAACAAACGGAAAGAAAAAGTGCTTCATAATCCGGCGGGCCGAGATGATCTTCGAGATTTGTAATAGTGAGGGAGAAGCCGTAATTCCCTTTTCTTGCTGCCAAGAGAACCATAAATAAGCGCTTTGTTGGGCCAGTATTTTTACAACACATAATTGATTAAATCACAGTTGGCCACGTTCCCAGTCACTTGGTACAATAAAAACATCCATTTGAAAAGCATATAGGTGCTACAGATGAATTTATTCTCATAACGTGTGGAGCTGTCAAACACTTTAAATGTGTTTTATAAGCTATTTTTCCTTGTTTGATTTTATGTCCAAAGACATTGCTCAGCTCATTCTCCAGAACATAATCCTCACTGCTCATTCAACCAACTTTCCCTCTGAGATCTATGCACTTTTTTCCGGAAACCAAAGGAAGGTGTATTATCTATCGAGAGTCTACAAACATTGTGATGCACCGCTGACAGGCCAACCACACCAGGCAGAGACGTGCATCATGCCGCAGCATTGGAAAATACTTATTTCCATCCACGCAATTCGTTGAAAAGAAAAACGGACAAATCCATGATGAATCTCTCTCAATACGGTCTGTAGAACAAGCACGTGGCACAGGAAATGACGATGGAGGAATTGACATCAGGAATGAATTTGATTGGTTGAAGCTTCGGGATTATGAGCTGCAGGGAAGTATATAATTGATTTCTAAGCAACGGAACGAAAATCCTTCAACAAAACAAAACCGAAACATCATACAGATTTAGAAAAAGGAAAGACTCAAATACCAGCATTATACTCTCATGTCAGAACACAATGGAGGAAATGTTCAACTGGAGATTTACATATCAGTTCCTGTTCTGCGTTGTTGTAGTTTTTAATTAACGGATTCGATACTAAGAGCATTAAATCAAACCTAATGAAATTATATTACGCACCCTCTTTCTTTCCTCGGTTATATCCCTTTGTTGTGTTGATTATTTCACACAGTATCATTGCAGTGTTACTTTGCACTGCAGGATATATGACCAGACACACACACGCACACACACGCACAAATCCCCAGCTAATACAGCCTCCAAACCTACAGACTGCTCTCATTTGAACCAACACAGACCACCAATCATGGCTTTAAAACAATATAGACCTGACATCACACAAGCAAGGCAATGCTTGCCATTCTGGGGTAATTCGGCAGTGGGGAATACACACAAAGGGCTTGTTTGCGTGCACAGCGGAGGCCAGACGCAGACTCTGCCAGCCCAGGGACACACGTCGGCCCGGTCTCTGAACACGACAGGTCCCAGTGGAACAAGGTCTGAAAGGGTCCATTACTCTTTACGTGTAGAAAAATGTTGGTGAGGGTCAATGACAAAGCCAGTGATGTTTTCTACCCTCTAAAGGCGGTCATGTTAATTTATGCTGTTGTTGATATTGTGGCTGTGGTTTTTAACACCATATATTATAACAGAAAAAAGGAAAAAGGAATTGAAAGTAAGTCTTGTGGTATAGCGTCTGTAGCACATGCAGGCCGGCCACCTATTCGCGCCATGAACCCATTACACCAAAAGACTGCTCTCTTACGTGGGGGATTCATACACTGAGTTCAGAGGGGTGACATCATTGCAGTGAGGTTGTTATACAACGAGCCCCCGTACATTTGCAAAACGTATCTATCCAACTATCTATCTATCTCTATATGTTAGAAATGAATATAGCTGTGTGATTTAGTTCACAGTTCATTCAAACGCTTTCAGTTCTTTGTGATTCCAGTCCCTCCACTCCCTGTCTTTCTTTTACATTCTTGTCAATGCATCCGGTTCCCTTTCATACCTCTGAAGGACACGTAGCGAGAGCTTTCATCCATTTCTGAAAGTGGTCTGGGAATCGGGGCTTTTTGTTCTTTCGGGAGAATACAAAGGGATAATCACATCATGTTGCAGCCAATGCTCGTCACAAAAAATAGAAGAAACGAAGGTTCAATGACAGAGAGACATCTGTGTGAGCCCCACGATGGATCTCCGTATCAGCTATCACAAGGTGACAACACATTCAAGGATGTCATGGGCGTGTAATGCACTCCATTAGCTTAATAATCTGTCGCACTGGCTGTGAGAGAAATGAGGCTCTCATTAGGGAATTCAACCTCTCCTGATGAACTGAGATGTTGGCGACGAAGTGTGCGATTTATTGTGCTAAAGGCAGGCTTTCTCTGATGAACTGTCGCTTACCAAGTTGGGTTAAAGCGAGAGGCTGATAGGAGGCCAAGACAATGGATGTGCCCACAGTGCCCTTGAGAGTCACTGCAGTGCATTGCACAGCTGATGAAATGTCCAATTAGGAGTTGGCTGCAGCCATTTGGGATCCCAGGTGAGCTGATTGCTTTTGTATCCTGGTATTGACAGCTTCTGGGGTCAAGACTGGAGCGCTGTCAGTTTTTGTTCTCTAAGATTTTGAACGTTCAGACAGGTTTAAGATTGTAGGCGTTAATCCGGAGAGTCTACACCGTCTCACCTGCACTGAGCTGTACTAGAAGTCATGTTAGTTAGCATACAAACACAATAAAAAGACCACACTAGTGTTCGTAGTCCACTGTAGAGATTCAGCACCAGTATTTTAACTTGGCTTCACTAAGTTTTACCCTTTGTTTGGCAGGGGACACCACTTGGGAACGTTCACGTTAACAGCAACTCATGATCCCAACATCTTTCAACTGCCGCCCAACTCAGCAAACTGGATCTGTGTCTGGATGTAATGTCATTAACCTCATGCATCGGGGAACAGAATCAAATGACCGCCCGCACACGAAGCACGTATTATTATCTTAACTGCTATAAAAGGGGATTGTTTTTGACAGGGCACAGATACAGGCCTCTTGTGTGATGTCACAAACTCCAGTCGAAGAGCCTGGGATGCCCACGGGGGATGTTCTGCATCAAAGTAAAAAGCTACAGGAACCAAGAGAAGACTGGAGAAAAACACGCATGGTTGTATTCCACTTGTGACTGGGATCGTGGGATATGCATGATGTTGGTATTCTTTTTATTCCATATTGAGGAATGTCCGCATATTTCTTATAAGAGGTGTTTTGTTCCTGATTTCTGAGAGTTGCTAACAATGTATCAATGATATTACTCAAGGACTCTGTGCCCGTATACTTAATAAATAATATAAATAAAATACTTAACAAGTATTAATGTAAATCCGTACAAAGTTATTGCGCTAATTGAAACTCCGTAGCCCTCAGAGCAGTAATATAAACTGAAGACAAAGTGCTCAGAGCTTCATGGTGCACTATTTTACCCTGAGACAAGCTGATCGAAGTCATTCCCCGAACCGGGGTGTCGTGCACATGAGGGAACTCCTAGCTACAGGAACTGTAGCCTCACACATCGTAAAGCAGATACATGCAGTGATCAGGGACACCATCTGTTATTGCTGCTGCTCCGAAAGATCAGCCTGGTGTTTAATAAGCAGCAGGACTGTTGTGAATCTGGTACACGTTTTATACACAAGGTTTAGCTCTTAGTCATGTGTGTGAGACACAGAACAGGTGATATAAATTCCCAGATATGTTTATATTTATTTTTATTATGAACAAAGTGAAACCTTTTCATTTCATATAGATACAGTTATTAATTACACCTAAATCTTATTCCAGCAGTGCTTTTAATTAAACATTGTAATCTGATACTAACAGACTCCTACTGTGAGCTTCCTTTCTTTCTCTTTCTCTAACCTATTGTCTTTTTGAAATAATAACACATTTCATCTTCCTATATCAATTTGCATTAGAATTGATGAATGTATTATTCTTCATTAATTTTGTTATCTAAAATTCAACAACTGTTATCTATTCAATAATGTTTTAGATTTAGACGGGTAGTCAATGACAGTTCTCTAATCTGAGGTTATAGTTGGCCTCCTATCTCTTAGGTTTTTTAGTGATTTTTCAATATTTGTCTTGGGAGTTGGTCTCCCCGCACTACCGATAATTCATAGTGTGCTTGTGCTTCACCTTTTGCCTAAGCTGTCTCTCCTCTGCCACCGAACTGTTGGGTTCAGGTTTGAAAAGGGCCGATACTCTCATCGATCCTATTTATGGTTATTTGTGATTTGTTTGCGTTGCAGTCTTCGTGTGTCTTGTTTAAAGGTCAGCTATAAAAAAACAGTTCTCCTCCCACGATCGATACTTCTCTGGATCCTTCTTGACCCTCGCTGGGTGGCGTCTGTCGCAATCAGTAACTGTTTTCTCGCACAGCAATATGGTAAAAGCGGTCCACATTCACTCCGCACAGGAAGAGGAGGATTTGGGAAAACAAAGATCCAGATAAACTCCAGTGGAAGGAAGGAAAAGGATCTCAATTAAGTTTCCTGTGTGGAAACTACAAAATCCATGTCTTCTTTGTAAAAGTGTTGAAGTAGAGCACTTGGCCTTTGCCAGATACATTTTTCTGGGAAAATGAAATCGTGTGCTTTCACCATTAGTGAGTGATAATGTATTGAAAAGACATTGTGGACGGGGCTGGCTGGAGATTACTCCTCAGGAAGACTTTGAACCAGGCAGTCTATTGAAATGGAGATGAGGTAATGACAGTTACGTGGCCCCAAGATTCTGGACTAATGCAATATTTGGCCGATACACGATAAATTAAAAAAAATCCAGTCATTGCACACAGTGGGGGGAAATTAAAAATAAACATGATCTATTTACCGTTGAATAAATTAAATTGTAATGCGATGGCTCCGGAGGCGCTAGTGAAATTGACTGACCTTGACTTGTGCTGTATTGAGCGAACCTGTTAGATCAGCATGTGACGCGCGTTTAGTGGGGACGGCCAGCGCTGTGGCAGCAGCCAGGAGAGGCAAGAGGAAACTGGACCGGCTTCAAAACCTGAAGGGGGACGTGTCAAAGGCAATTACACTCGATGCAACTAAATGCAGATTCCTACGAGGAAGCAACAAGAAAATGGGTGGAAGAAGAGGCAGCCTCGCGCCCGGAGCGCCGCGCCTGGGAACGGCAGTGCGGAGACTTCCATGACTCATCGGTATCGCTGGGCCAATGAGAGGCCAGGACAGACCGGGAAAGTCTGCTCCATTGAACTTACAGGCAGTGATATTACAACAAGGTCACACCTTGCATTAGCCCAGGACTAATGAAACGTCATTTCAGATCTGCAGGGACACGGACCCGGGACACAAATGGAAATTGGGCTCACAATCTGTGTGGCTGAATGTGGCTGAAGAGACAATTTGGGAACATTCAAAAACAGACTGGATAGGATCCTTGGATCACTCAGTTATTAATGGACACCATGGGCGCATGGCCTCGTCTCCATTGGACACTTTCTTATGTTCTTATTTACACAGAATTGAAATTATCTAGGGGTATGAATAAATCAACGCTAACAGCTAACCATGAACCTGTACTTGACAACAAAAGAAGAAAGAAGCATCTGACAAAACAAGCCGCCACTGATGACAGGTTCCTAGTTTTCTATTGGCAGGTGCGTCAAAGTTTTATTTGACTCTGGCCCTCTTTCTCTTTTGCTCAGAAGAAATGAGGGGGAGACAATACCATTTGAACTGAATCACTCAAAATGTGGAAAAGAACTCCCAACAGGAACAGACTGACAAACCATGCTGTCGTGATTGTCTAGGATTCTTCGGGAAACTGTTTAGTGAGGCTCTTGGAATAATGAGCGACTATCAAACCACCTACGCTGAACGAGAGCAGGGATCGTCCGGTTTGTCAGCTCCGTTAGCCGTGATTGTCTGTAAATAAGGCAGTATTGAATCAATAGCATCAAAAGCTCTCAGGCATTACGAGAAAAATGTACGTTCAGACTCACAATATATCATTTTCTCTAGAGGCAGGAAACGTACGTGTGCTCCTTCAGAATCAGAGGTCTCGGGTTAAACCTTTACTTCCCGGCCCATGCGTGTGTTACAGCAGGATTAATTGAGTCTGGAAGAATAAATCCCTTTCCTCCAGATGAAGTATGAGTTAAAAGTATTCCTGAGACACTGCAGTAAGTTACACTGAACACTGGCGCCTGTTTAATGAACCTAACCAGGCTGACGACGCTGCTGCTGCAATTGTTTTTCTCTTCTGAACCAACAATATGTTTTATTGAGAACTGAGTTCAACTGCATTTTAAAGCATCTGGGGTCTGATTTTCCACAGTGTCTGAGAGTTTAACTCACAAATAAGACCAGCAACTGCAATGCAAATTCTACCATTAATTAAATTAAGATAATTTATAGGGGCTGCCTGCCAACATTCTGTGCATACATTGGTTGTTAATTATGTTACAGCAAATACAAAATGCATGAACTGACCTTACTCATCAGTAAATTACTTTCTAACAAAAATTAGGACCAAAATGTTATTATTATAAAGACACTGAAGAGGAAGACTCATCCGTAGTTATAGAAACCTCCCATGCAGATATTTATCAGGATTTAACAATTAAACAGGCCTAGTAATACCATTCCTTCCCCACACCAGAGCAACTGTGTCAACTCTGAAATGGACACTGAAATGCTACTGGTGCAAAACTAATTGTTTTTAATAGTTTTGTTACATTTAACCCACCTGAAAACAAAAATGAGCTACTGTAGATCCTAGACCAAACCATTGTTAGATGGGGGTATGTTATATTTAAGGACAATTAAACAGAAATGCGCTGTGTCAGGTGACCAGTGTTGTGGCGGTCTGTGGGGCTGTCCAGGTGCAGCGCTCAGGGCTGTGTCCAGAACAAACTTCGAGTCAGAGGTACAAGAGCATACAAGGCATTTTGAGCATTAAAAATACCACTAAAACCACTGGGAGAAAATAGGCAGAGGCAGATGTTGAATTTCACAGAATAACCCTGGTAAATAACTGGTAGTCACTGACAGGAAGCTTGTGACAGTTTTTAACACCTTTGCACCATATTGATCTAACTAAACCTGGACAGCACAGATTAATTTACTATATGTATATTTTATTTGAAAATGTATTTTAATAAAAGCAGAATGGGTTCCAAATTGTGTGTGTGTGTGTGTGTGTGTGTGTGTGTGTGTGTGTGGTTCTGGTCGTAATGCAATCATATAATGTAATAATGTACAAGAATACATTATATTTGTCTTTACTGGTTAAAATATTCCCAAGAAAATCTGTGTATTGTGTGATTAGCTCTTTTGTGTGTAGTGGGTGTTTTTATTGAGGCTCTTGTCATAGTCTTTATCTGAAAATACTGTCAACTGATACTAATATTATAGTGGATTTAAATATAAACACTAGATTATACATATATATATATATATAGATATATATATATAATTTTCCATCAGCAAATACCTGACAGATGATCACTATTACCATCAATCTCTGCTTACTAAAAATCATAATGGATGCATATGGCAAGCCGCCCAAATCTCAGTAAGATTTAGACATAAGCCAGCATGGGGGTTGGTTATCTGTGTCAGTTCCTCGACCTCACACAAATTAACCGAACACAGAGGACGACTCAGAGAAGCACTGAGCGCCGGCCATTACATCAGCGGCACAGAAATACAGCGTCCTTGTGAATATCTCACTGACTGGAAAAGCACACAAAAACCCCTCTAAACAGCAAACACGAAAAAAAGAAGCAAAAACATATTTTCTCCAGCTTAAAAGTTTCGGTTTTGTATCCAGCCCCAGTTTCTATCCCAAAATCATTTAATTGGTTCTGGAATTCCTCCAGTCAGGGGGAGGTTTATGATAATTTCCAAATTGCCTGTAAATAATTGGGTCCCCTTTCATTTTGATGCAAAAGCAGATTAATAATGACTTGAGGGAGGGTAATGAATTATTTGAAATTTCTAATTACTTGGGAGCTTTGCTGTATAATTAGGTTCCGCACTTGCAGCACAACTCAATTAAGACTTTTATTTTTTGTACAGGAGTTACAGAAGAGAGAAAATCTGAAGTTTAGTTTAAAAACTCCCCTCCGGTTCACCCTACATGTCAACGGACCTTTAGTATGATATAAAGTACATCAGTACACTTTATACACCTCAGTGTGAACAGACAAGTACACAAGCAATGTATGTAGTAGTAGCATAGTAGCTACTAATGTCCTACTCCTAGTTGAAAACTCAGCCTCGGGAATACGAATTAAAAATCGTATTCAGAATATGATCAATATGGGTCTTCTTAATAAGGATATGTGGAATATGAAGATATGTAGCAGAAATGTAATGGAAATGAGTAGACGCCTGATTTCAAATCCTCTTTCAGCCGTTCCTGGCTCTTAAAGTCAGGTTGACGTTACATGACAGAGTTGTCAGAGTTTAAAAGCTGCTCCTTTGGTTGTATGAGGCAGACCTGCACTGGCGCCTAGGGAGTGAGACTGCCTGACAGGTCTACACAATGACTCAGACGACTTGTGCCCGAGTGGTATAAAAAGCTCGTAAGGTGTCTGCAGGAGGAAGTGTCTCCATTGGGGAAAAACGAGGCTGAGGATGTCACCTTCACTGTCAGCGTACAGCAGAGGTAACATCTGACACGCAGTGAAGAACTCTTGAAGGCTTTCAGAAAGTGCTGAGGAAAAGTACAGGTCTACGTTTCTCCTGAGATGCTTTTGCAGATTATTTTTTAGTCGCTTCCTTTTGCAGTATCTCACCGTGGATTACTGTCTCTCTCTGGTGTACTGAACGCTCTCAGCCCTAGAGGTCTTTATTCCCACTCAGTGAACTCTCTGCGGCCACAAAACCAATTCTCCAGCCTCAATCACAGCATCGGAGAGGTGGCAAGGGTGGCAACTGGGCCCAAACTCTGTGACTGACTGACTAATACTCAAATGCATTTCAGTCTGGTTGGGTTTTGGACTAAGTGGAAACTCTGTATTTAACCTCAGAGAGGGTTATAAACATATACAAATACAAACATAAACCAAAAAACAAACATTAAAACTTGTACGTGGTGATATTTGTGGCCATGCTTTACACCACACTGCTCAGGCAGTTCAGAGCAGAGCAACCAGACTTATTCCAGGTCTGAAGGGAATGTCCTACTGAGAGACTGAGGACCTGAACCTTTTCACCCTGGAACAGAGGAGACTACGTGGGGACTTGATCCAAGTCTTCAAAATCATGAAAGGCATCGACCACATCAACCCAGAGGAGCTTTTCCAGATCAGCAGGGACACACGCACCCGGGGACACAAATGGAAATTGGGCTTCAAGGCATTCAAGACAGAAAACAGGAGACACTTCTTCACACAGAGAGGCGTCACAATCTGAACAAACTCCCCAGCGATGTGGCTGAAGAGACAATTTGGGAACATTCAAAAACAGACTGGATAGGATCCTTGATCACTTAGTTATTAATGGACACCAAACGAGCACGATGGGGCGGATGGCCTCCTCTCGATTGGAAACATATGTTCTTATATCATAGTAAGATATTACAGCAAGAACTACGCTGCACAATTCTGTACATTGCAAAATAAACATGGAACTCAAAATAAATTATGTTGACCAACGTTTTGCACAGCTGCATAACTACAGCTATGGAGTCAAAAAGTTACAGATAACATTAGAGAGGGTGAGGAGGTGAGAACAGCAGTGAGATAGCAAACTACAACAGAGAGGACCTTGTTATGAACTTTTGGTTCATGGACGTTTGACTCCTGTTTGGGACTGGTTGCCATTTTTGTCTTTGTCTGTCTTATCTTGAGCAGCTGTTTGTGTAGAGAGGGGTGTGTTCACACTGTGTAGTTCAGCTCAACAAGGAGCCAGGGTTTGGTTTTCAGTTCTCTTTTGTCTTCACACTCCTGCCCTGTTAAATCAATCACCGTCGCACCCGCCTATTTCAAGAGCCCGGCACTGTGGCAAAAGCTTTGGATAAAAACAACACAACACACTGCGGCTCTCGAGGAACACAGTCGGACAGCCTACACTACCGTAATCATTTCTTTTCTTTTCAGGCAAGATTGACACTCTCCATTGACTATCTATTTGGATACTGATGGAGAATGAATAATGAAAAACAGGATAATAGAATATTTCTATTTGGGCCTCTTGTTGGCCTCAGGCTTGGATTAACTAATGGACCACATGTATAACTTATACTAACTGTCCTCTTTAAATATTCATCTCACTCAAGCCTTGTTTGAATAAGAAAAAGATTAAGATAAATGCTTTTCAGTGGATGTATTTTGAAAAATCGAGACAATGAAGAAATCAATGAGTTTGCCTCCTGAATCCTTGATAAGGTGGTATTTTTTCTGTATTGTTATAATTTGAATATCCACATCCACGGATAGTAACATGTTCTGTTCATGAAACAAAAGGAATTGCAGTGTTTACTATATGACTGGCAATACTGTGGATTCCCTTAGGATCCCAAAATATGACCCGAAAAGCAAAGATAAAAACAGAAAAAATAAAACGAGGCAGGAATACATTCCAGAAGGAACCATGGAAATATACATGTAGGTTTTCTATTATCAGATAGAAGTGCAGTCCAAATGCTGATATACAGTACTAAACAACATACAAATGCAAAGTGCCCTGGGTTAAACAGACCCAGGGTATCCAAAATGGTGGCCAATGGGACGATACACCTAAACACCTTTTGGTACCTGACTGTGCTACAACAAGACTGGTTTGTTAAAACTAATCATTGACCTTTTTGCCGTCTTCTCTCCCCTTTGATGCAGATGCATGCCTGTCACTCGACCGTACTCTCCGTGTTACTCTGCCGACTCTGTTACTGTTTTCCTTTTGTTGCCGTCCCAGTTTGTGCCTCGGCTGTGTTTCTACACTCACAGAGAACCATCTGCTAAATTACTTTTTGGTTTTTCACGGTGTTATTAATAGCAATCAGAATAAATCCACTTCTTGTGTCGCCTTCTCTCCAGACTTCGCTGGAACGCCACGCACCGCCATGATCACGCACCGTGTGTGCTATGTCAGTGTGATAGAGCTCTTGGTTGTGTATGAAGCAAACTGATGGCCCTGGGCTTTTCTCAGCAGTTTCCTCCCCATGTCTCGGTACAGTCGATGATGGAAAGTGCACGACACTCAAGACAACGTTTACTTTCACTCCTGGGGTGATCACAGTCTCTCAAGATCCCGATAATAACAGTTTCCATCAAACGGAAGCCAAATCGATCCAAATCAAAAAAATGCAGGAACACCCTCACACTGCTTGGACAAGATTGACGGCATCCTTTTTCAAACTGGAAAACAGGAGACACTTCTTCACACAGAGAGGCATCACAATCTGAACAAACTCCCCAGCGATGTGGCTGAAGAGACAATTTGGGAACATTCAAAAACAGACTGGATAGGATCCTTGATCACTTAGTTATTAATGGACACCAAACGAGCAGGATGGGGCGAATGGCCTCCTCTCGACTGGACACTTTCTCATGTTCTTATGTTCTTCTACACAATGCATAATTCTCCTTCCTTGATTAACACGGCAGGTGGCCCTTGTCGTAACGATGTCATTTAATACGTGGTACAGAAAAAATATACATCCTGAAGGATAAAACTTTTCATGACGGAATTCAACATAACGTCCCCTGATGCGGAAACAGCTGAAAGCCCGTTAACTTCTCTGTGTCGCTCGCGCTTTATAACTCAAATAGCGCCAGACAGCATAACAAAGCACAAGGCTGTCCTCGGGGTTAGCAGTGCTGCTCGGGAGTTATTTTAGAGCTGTTTTTCTCTCTCTCTCAGGTTCTGCCCTTCAGAGGGAAATTACATTTAATTGCACTCAGGCAAAAATGTCACAGTTTCCCGTGGCACAGACCTTTTTATAAAACGAAATCCACTCGCAGAATCCACCTTTAACGTCTTCCACTCTGTCATGTTTCCGATGGAAGAGTTTAGCAAGTTTTGCCTGTAAAATGAAAATCACAGCTCTTCCTTGACCGATCATTTTATTATGCTGTAGTTCTCGTTTTCAGGTCAAAGGTGGTGACTCTTGTGTTTCCCTCGGCCTACGTTCTGGGCTGTTATTGTGAGAGCTGAGGTGACACGTGGCCTGATTTTGCGTGAAACCCACCAGGATTAACCCTGTTTAAGTTTTGTCCAGCCATTGTTGACACACGTACACAAGTGTGTGCAGCCAGCTGACAGGGCAGCATGTGACACACCTGCACAAGGACGCAAGTGTTGAATCACATCCAGCATGGAGGCCAAGGGAGTCATGGGGATTGACAGGCATCTCGACACGGCGTCTTCTACTCTCCGGTCTGATCAGAGACACTCCTCGTCTGCTTTTCAGAGTATTAATCAGCTAAAACCCCTCAGACACGAGCCCAGAATACAGCTGTGGCCCAAAACTCTGGGCACAATACAATTAGTTGCAAATATTTGACCGCAAAACAAGATTGTGCTTAAAACATTCAAATAAGTATGCATGCACACACATAAATATATGTATATGAATGAATATACAAATATGTTCGTGTGTGTATATTTTACTTGCTCTATATTTTGGGTCATACACAGTCCTATATGCTAGATTTTATTGTCTTTGTTGATCCTTGTATTTTTCAACTGCCAAAAGTGGTTCCTTTTTAATATATCTTCAATTATGTGACATATTTTAGTCTGCAATCCATATATGTCTTTTTCATGTTTCAAATATATCGTAGAACTTAACCACCATATAATTTCAATGTATAAAATACATTATGGATTAAAATATATTTAAAATACATCCCATATACTTAATATATATATAAAGGGCACCATTTTGGCATTTGAAAAATATAAGGATCTGACATTTCTACTATTAAAAATATGTATGGGTTTAAAATGTACTGGATCAGAGGACATAAAATAGCAAAACAACAGCAAACTGGCATAATATTTTTAAATCTAACACAACTAATTCTTAAAGGAAATAATTATGGTTATTTTTAAAGAGAAAAATAAGGGAGGGATGAGGGAAATTATGTCGCCCTGCACAGTTAAAGCAGGGCCGATAATAAATCTGTGGAGACGGTAACGTTATCACATGCTAGCTCTCTCAGAAAATTTATAGAGGCTGCACTCCAGGGTTGTCCTGGGGCGTTAAAAGCAAAGGAACAAAGCTGCACAGACGTCCCGAGGGACGCTTCCCCCCAGGCAGATTAATGATCTTTTTATTAACGTCTTCAGCGCTACTGTAAATTCAAAGAGAATGCAGAGGAAACAAGTTTGTGTAAGAGTCGGCTTACAAGTATTAGTGGGCCACAGTATTCAGGTCTACTGCTACTTAAAGCATTAGAGGCGATCCCACGAGCCGCAGTATTTATGAAACACACAGTGCAACTCGCGCCCGTCTCCGTAATCTGGGAATTCTCCCCGACCGCGCGCCCGACATGAGGCCGGGGTTACTCTGGGATAGAGCGCTTCTATAGAGTCCATCTTCTCCCTGGCGTCTCCTGCGAGTCTTCACACACGTCAATTAATAAATAAATACACATCTGCTGATTTGAAACAGAGCAATGCAGATCAGGAGGCGCTGAAGATCGATGCAGCCAATACTGAGGAAAATCACTGACAATCAGCATTCACTTTGAGTGTTTAAATGTGTCTCATAGCTCGAGATCCACAGAAAAGTACTGGGACTGTGAAAATTAGGGTGATATGAAATTAAAAAACGAATATGTCTATATATGTATATGTACAGCTTATAACATATTGGAACAGAGGAGACTACATGGGGACTTGATTCAAGTCTTCAAAATCATGAAAGGCATCGACCACATCAAACCAGAGGAGCTTTTCCAGATCAGCAGGGACACACGCACCCGGGGACACAAATGGAAATTGGGCTTCAAGGCATTCAAGACAGAAAACAGGAGACACTTCTTCACACAGAGAGGCGTCACAATCTGAACAAACTCCCCAGCGATGTGGCTGAAGAGACAATTTGGGAACATTCAAAAACAGACTGGATAGGATCCTTGATCACTTAGTTATTAATGGACACCAAACGAGCACCATGGGGCAGATGGGATCGTTTCCATTGGACACTTTCTTATATTTTAGAGGACTGAATATTTAACATTGTTTGAGAATGTAGTGACTAATTTTTCACAATTTTTCTTTTTGTTTTCTTAGTTATCATATTTTCTATCATATGTATGATGGAAATTACTTTATTCCATTTCGCAGGAGTCACAGGAAGAATCGTCTCTTTGTTCTTTCGGCTGCCTTCTTGTGCCCGTGTGTACTCCCGATTCAGTCCGCGGTGGTGAGTACAAAACACACTTTCTAGGACAGCTCTGAGCTGCATTGGTCTTTCATCAGCAATGTGAACAAACCCAGGCGACCCAGAGAAGTTCTCAATTACAACCGACTCCAGAGGCGGCTCAGAGATTTGTGAGCCATCCTACCCACTGTCCTTTACTGATAACCTCGGTTTGTATGGTTTGTTAAATGTGATTCACAACATGGACACAGTGAAGTCAATCCTTTGGAATATTTAGTCTCTGGCCCATCAGAGGGCGTTGGTCATTGACTCAGGTCTGAAATGTCAGTCTAACAAATGAATTGCTGACAGTGGATAAAACAGGGTGACTGAGCAACCTAAGAGAACACATCCGCTGCACGTCTGAGGCATAAGAATAGGTGTACAAAACTGACATAAAGGAATAAAACACGACTGAGTTTCGGGCAGGGGAATAAATAATTTCACTGCACCATATTCCTCTTCCACACTCGAAGTGGAAACCATACTAACGTACTGCTGTTTTACAGGTAATTAATTTCATAAAAGCAAAAAGTTCAATAACAGAGGAAGAGCAAAGGTCCATTAAAGAGAGTTTCAGCGTTTGACAATGTACCATGAGAGCACAGCTGTTTCTACTGATCTTTGAAGGCACAGATCAATCGATGCCAAAAAGTGAAAAAGTAGTAAAATGTTCACGAAAACGGAAAATCTGAATTATTTCTAGCAACTGTACAAATACTGGATACTGTGGGCAAAACATACTTTTCCTTGTGAAAGCAATTATTATTATTATTATTATTATTATTATTATTATTATTATACAGAACAAAAGCAAACAGCCTTGATGCAGCTATTGATAAAACGGCTTTTGTAAGACTCCAATAGAAACGGTTTTATTTGGGTGTAGCATGTCAGTTTCCCAACAGAAAAGTGGGGCATCTGGAGGAGCAGGAGTTAGCCAGTAGAGCTATTAAAGTAAACTCTGTCTGGAAAAGGAAAAAAAAGAATACGCCCTTTCATTTTTTATTAAAGAAATAAGAATAGAGAAAAAAACGCTTGCTAGAGAAAAACTCCCTTGTGTACCATCAACCAAGTGAACTGAAATACAAAGAAATAAACTACGGATGGCTATAACCATATGCCAACTCCTGAGCGAGGGACGAGCGTTTAAAAGCAATCAGCGAAATGCAACATGCCTGCGCGGTCTTTAAGGATATTGTAATTATGTTCTAGACCTCGACGTGGAAAAGAACAAAGGGCTCTTTTCATTCAGAACTTAATCAAACGATTAGCGAAAAGGTGACACGGAAAATCCATCTCGTGTGCCAGAATTAATAACACAATCAAAATAAAATAGAAACACCCCCAAGCAGGTTTTTCTTTTCTTGAAAGGGAGCAAGTCAAAACAAAGTATTTTTCTCCACTACAATAAAGTCTTGATGCAATTTGAAACATTAGCTTTACCAATTCGGTTACCGCAGCCTACAGTTACACACAATTGACCTATTTTGTCTTTATGTAATGCCAGGATTTGAGCATGTATGAATCTGCCTCGAACAAACACAACATAAACGTGATGGATGGTTCTGTGAAAGTTTTACTCCCAACGAAACCTGTAATGGAAGTAAACCAAGAGCAATCCCAAGTATTTTCCTACACTGAAGGAGATACAATCCAGAGAAGCTCTATAAACTAAAGAGATGGTGTAAAGTAATTTTCCTTTCCCTCGCACTTGCTCACTAATGATTCCATATGTTGATGATTTACCCTAAACTGATCAATCAAATGGCAACATGCTAACAGATGGAATGCACTGCAGTATTTTTAGCAGAAACTGGCATCAAAGTCATTCATATTGGCTGTAGGCCTTACTGTAACCCTGAAAACTCAATACTAATTATAACCGGGCAAATGTGCAAGCGCGTGGATTAGCTTATTTGAAAGATCAAGAGGCTTAGGACAGAGATAACTCTCATATCATTTGTATATTTGAAGCTCTGTGTTTCGTGCAAAACTCCACAATTAGGTCAGGGCCACGATACGGGAAGGAGGAACGCGAGAGAGCGGCACAAAACAAACGCACAATTCCTCGCCGAGGTGCAGGATAGCGGAGAGAGGTCAGGCCCAGGAAAAGCAAAGGTCGGTGGCCATACGTGTGCACTGAGGCCGACAGAAAGGGCAAACGATTTAACTTTTAGAGCAAAAGCAACCATAAAGGGGAGTGCTCTGAGAATAAGAGTAACACAGAGCGGGGAATCGGCTTGTCTGGCATTGGATTCTGATGCATGAATGAGTAAATAAATAAGCAAATAAGCAAACACTATTCCAGCTCTCTTTGTAATCTTGAAGCAAGAACAGCTGGTGGTCCCACAAATATGGCACCTTTTCATTTCGGTGTAACGCGAAACTGCAAATCTGGTCAAATGTTTGATTGTCTGACTTCACAAACAGATGGAATCTGCTCATAATTCAAATGCACTATGAAACTGTGTCTTTATATGGAGTCCTGGATCAAAGGAACTAAAATTACCTTGTGGTTCCTCGGGGGCTACTGAGAGAGAAGTGCGCTGTGACCATGGAGAGCTAATAAAGCACCAATTCCCAGGGCAGCCGTTGACTTATACCTACAAGCTCATTAATAGGAGATCATTTCACATTCATTTTGAAATGTATTACTTTTTTTAGTTAATGAAAATAGTTTTTGTCATTAAATAATTGAATCTATATAATTTGTTGCTGATTTTAAGTGTAACTTCTCAGGAACAGTCCTTCCTCTAAACATATGGACTCAATAAATCACACACAAGTAGCCAGTGCTGTTGAGCACATTATCTGTGATGGATGGTGATGATGACGATTATGTTGCTTTTCATTTGATTAAACCTATTACTTAATGCTCAGAAAATAATTTCAGCTGATCATGAAATGTATCCATTGACCTGAAAAGTGCTTTATTTAGCCACAACAAGCATCATGTGAAATTATTCATTGAAACTCCACATCTGCACAGATCAACACGCACAACTGTAATCCCACCAATGGCATTAATTTCCATTAAATTAAAATATTTCTGAATAGGTGGCTTTAATTTAATTGCTTTTCCCCCCTACTCATCTACTCAATCTAATCTGCGGGGCCGATAACTGACACAGGATCATTTCGGAGGACAGATATGCCCATGGACTGATTAGATCACCACACACTGATGCTGTAGTTTACAGAGCAACACAAGTCTAATACAGTCTCACAACATGACACTTGTGATGTGCTGATCGAGGGACCTCCCAGGAAAGTAGGAGACACACACCACACACTGTTTCAGACCCAGGATGTGCATCAAGCTACTCACAATCTGTCCTGCACACCTTGTGTACAATTTCAGCACCTTATATCTGGCAGTGTAAATTCCTATTAGTCAGTTATTTTTTCTTTCATGTGTGTGTGTGTGTGTGTGTGTGTGTGTGTGTGTGTGTGTGTATGACTGTGTATGTGTCTGTGTCTGTGTGTGCAGTGTGTTATATACTTACACTATGCTGTATTGTTGCATGCTTCATTAACTGAAGACAATGAGTGAAAACTGCACAGAAAAGTATTTAGATTGATGACGGGTTTGTGAGTCAAACAGGTAACCTGTTCAAAACCATCTCCCCCCACCCCCACACACACCTCAAAGGATGCACTTTGCTACACAACTGTGTCCAGACCCACAGACACTTCACTTCAGTGCCCCCACATGCCCGGTGTAAAAAGACACGCTCACTGATATCATGTATAACCTAAGAGGAACAAAAGCACAACAAAAGCAGACACTTGCTAAGGACACATAACCTGCGCCAGCGCCGCGACACTGCAGCCGCAGCTGGGCTTCATTGACACGGAAAGTGTGTCGCTTCACATCAAGAAAGACGCAAAAGCAGCCGCCGCAGCCGCCGCATCCGCCGCATCCGCAGCCTCCTGTCAGACCCAGACCGGCGAGCTGCGGTCCAGAGCATGCCTGGCAGAATAGTAATAACGCGTGTGTGTATCTATGTATACATGCATGTATATGTGTGTGTGAATGTAGAAGAAATGCAAGCCCAAACAGCACTGGAAAAGGCACATACGTCTCGAAACTGGTCCCAGCGTCCAGAGAGCCACTTCTCGTCCAGGAAATTGGCGCTGTCCGACCTGCCTCTCGCCCCGCACAGCTGACTGCAGACCAGCGCGCAGACGGACAACAAAGCTGCGCTCGGCATCTGCAAGAGAGACGGAGAGAGAGCCGGCATCAGAGGACACATTCATCCGCACTCACGCATCTGTGCAAGTGTGCATTCATACAATACATTCAAGAATAGCTTCTCCGAGGGCAGGCGACATCACCTTGCAAGTCACCTCAGTGCTGGTGCATGTAGCTGCCTGTCCTGCCGCCTCTGTGTCTCTGCGCCGCCGCCTGTGCACCGCTCTGTACCCTGCCTGTGTGTGTGTGTGTGTGTGTGTGTGTGTGTGTGTGTGTGTGTGTGTGTGTGTGTGTGTGCTGCTCCTGTCTCTCCAGCCTCTCTCTCCTCCAATGCAACCCCCCTGCTTGTGCTTTCCTCCCAGAGAGAGAGAGAGAGAAAGAGAGAGAGAGAGCAATGCAGAATGAAGTGTTGCTGATTCACTTCCAACCCCAAAACTGAACAAGAGCACAATCTTATTTCTCCTTGAATGTGTTCTATATCCCTCTTGAATTATTATTATTATTATTATTATTATTATTATTATTGGCTAGTCTCTAACAAAAGTTCAGTGAGTGTGTATATAGGTGCATTAAAAGCTGCTCTCAGCATTTACTTTTTCAGTTATTATTCAGTTATAAGTAAAAACATGATTTGCTGGCATTTGTTGTGTTTGTTTTTCTGTTGTCTAGTTTAAAATGCTGTGGAGATGATCTTTTTATGCAGTACAGGGACACATACAACCTTGTTTATTTTCATCAGTGAAATTAGATTTTATTTGTATCAATTTAAAGTGAGTTACATTCTGTGTGTTATTATCAAAGGTTACATGGTTTTTACAAGTTACTCTTTTTACTTGACAAAGAAAACAGAAGAGAGACCTGGTGCGCACGCATTTATGGGCAATACAACTTCAATAGTAAAATGATATATGATTTGAAAGGTTTCAAGTTGAATTTCGCCTTGGGCACTGTGGAAATTGCTTCAGTATGGAGGATAATTATTCACAGGTCATGTGACATTGACAAACAGTTTCTAGACCAACTCCATATGGTAAGTGAGTTGGTGGACAGGTTGTATTCGTTTATTTTCTAGATATATTAAAACACTGGATACACAGAGGTCAAGCGTTCAACATTCCCTTTAACTTTCATTTGTATTAATGTATTTACTCATGCCTTGTTGTGGTTAGATTTAATCAGAGATAGAGTCACATGCCTGCTAATAGTTCATACCGTTAAATAGTTAAATAGTGGGAACTTATTGGGGGGAAAAATATAATTATCTAAGAAAAGAAAATAAGGAAGGATATTATTTTGTAATGGAAGTTACTAGGAAAATACGTGAAACAGACTTTAGTTTGTCCAGGTGGCATATCTCCCTTTTTGTGAATGGAAAAAACTGACAAGATCTTTCAACAACCTGTCAGAAAGATCTTATATATATATATATATATATATATATATATATATATATATATATATATATATATATATATATATATAAATGAGAGAGAGAGAAATTTAGCTCTCAGTGATTGACCTCAGCTTGTCTTGACGCACAGACACATTTGATTCTAATAGAAACATATTTATTTTTGATACATAAGAAAAGTTTATAGCTTTATTATTTTAGTTTGGTTTGATTTCTTCATGACTTTTCCTCATGTGTCTAAAACCTGATGGCAACCCAATGTGTCACGGCACCCTGGTTGAAAAACACGTGTGTGAACATCAGAGATCCACACACCCTTGTGTACACGCATGCTTAAAATATGAACTGTAAGAAGAAACACAAGGATCTGAAGACGCATCAGACATTTGAGATTGCTGTTACTGTTGTTTTGTTTGTGTATCATTTTCAGAAAGTGTTCTGCGTGGAACGAGGATACACTTAAACTGAGGTCAAAGGCTTGGGAAATTAAAGAACTCTAGTACCCTCTAGTGTTTGACATACGACTATAATATGAACTGAGACTTGCATTGATCGAGTACTGCACTAATGCTGAACAACTTTCAATAGCGTTCCTATCCAGGCTTTTCAGGGATCAAACGGTCATCTTATAAATGGGATGACTCCCCAAAAAAGCAAATATGGTGTGGTATAATGAGAATATTAAACCTCCAGTAGTATAAATAGTGGTAACCAAAATGCAAGCTTATAAATACTGTTTCTGATATGATTATATATATATATATTAATCCAAAAAGAGATGTGTTATTCTTTTAAGCTGCATTATTAATACACCCAACCAGCGCACTTGAATCGTGTGTTAGGAGCACTGTTTGAAACTGGCAAATAAGGGGAATTTCCTCCTGGCTGTGTGAGGTGTCACCTTTTGAATTTTATATCAGTGTCCTAGCTCTGAATATGGAGAGGCATTCATTCCTACGTTCAGGTAACCGAGTTCAGATACCCAACACTGGAGTGGTTAATTATTTAAGAGATGGCATGATTCAGGAATATTGTGTTACCTTACCTTCCAATACAGTCTTTTCTGTTGTTGCCATTGTTGTTATGTTTCTTTTTTGTTTCCATTTACCCTGCTGAGAAGTGTTGTTTTAATCGATGTTATAACCTACTTGTCTTTCACCACTTACGTCTCTCAGTATAGAGGGATTTTCAACAAACACGCTGTTGTCTTTCCTGTGTTTTGCCCCCAAGCATTACTTTCTAAACGTTGGACACATAATCACATAAGCTTCATCATGTGTCTCAGCTGTACATTTTTCCCCCTCTCTCACTCTATAAACAAAAACACAAACAGAAAGGGTTTCCCTGAAGGAAGTGCCTGCTCTGGAAACATTTGACAGCAATGAAAAATAGGTTAGGACACAAAGACATGGGTGAATATATAGTTTAAATGTATATATCATTTTTATTTATTTTTTCCCAGATATGCTGCAGACTGTTGCCTTTGCTTTATTGTTTGGTTTGGTTTTGAAAGCTCGGAAGTCGAGCTCTCAGTAGAGACAGGAAAAGACAGTTGAAACAGACTATTTGAGTAATGATCCATTAGTGTATAAAACCATGGCCAGCACAGACTTGGGCATTATCTGTGGACTAGCATTTGTGCACAAATTATTTTATCAAAATGAAAAACAAAAAAGAACTCCATTGATATTTTCGTCCTTAAAAATAGGAGAGATGTTCAATGTGTCTTGTATCTCGCCGGGGGTTTCTGCCTCAAATTCAATCAGCTGTATTATGAACCACATCTTTGTATAAATCAGTCCTTTTGCTTTAGCCTTGCAGTCTGCTGGAAATGCTGTGTGACTATTTGTTTATATATGTATATACGAAGCAGAGGAAAAACCTCCCTGATTTGCATTAAAGGCGGTTACACGACCGATATAAGACAATATTTGTATGCAGGACAGACTGCAGTGGATGTGGACCTTGAACTCCCGGGATGAAGGGTATCCATTATCATACCAACCTCAGAACATCAAATGAATGGTGACAGCCCTGGATATTCACATCGAGAGGCGATATTACCATTCTCAGGCAGCATCCACGCTATTGATGCAGACGAGTTTAAAGGGAGATGTAATGCTCTTAAAGGTGGATGTTTCTTTCTTTCTTTATAAACTAGCCTTCTGCTCCCTTTTAACACTTTTATGAACAACGCAAGGGTTGTGGTTTTGAATTTCGAATGACTTGTTTTAAGTTATTCGCTAAGAGGGCAGGTGTTGTTGCTGTCAGTGTCGGCCCAAACAGAGCAAATACACATTTTTCATTCATGGCAGTAGTGTGGGATCCTTATATGCTTTTCCCTTTTGTACTTTTTGATTGTAATCCATGTATTTATTTAATTGGTTGAACATGTGCAGTTAATCTGTATAAACTAAACTAAAATAAATAATATATTATAGAAACATATGAAAACTACGCTGAGTGTAAAAAACACCTTCCTAATATCGAGTTGCACCAACTGTGTCCCTCAAAACAGCCTCATTCATCGGGACATGAGCTCCACAAGGTGTCCAAAGTGTTCCTCAGGGATGCCGACCCTTGTGGACAATGTTTCCCACAGTTGTGTCAAGTTGGCTGGTAGTGGATCTCTGCTCCACTAGTACCAAGGAACCCAATGTCTGCCATGAAAACACCCCCCACACCATCACACCACCACCACCAGTCTGCAATGATGACACGCTGCCTGATGGATGGATGTTCTCATGATACATCTGTTGGATACAATTGTTGGAACAACCCAGCAGCGTTGACACACTCAAACCCTGTTCAAAGGCACTAAACCTGATGCACAGGTTGGACAATACCAACACCCAGTGCTGTAGGGTGAAACGATATGAACAGGTATGAACTGGCAGTGAAGGCCGATGGGTTAACTTGAGGATTGTAGGACTGAACGTAGACATTTGTAAATCAAAGTACTACCTTATATTGGCTTGAGGTTGTTACTACAAAACCAGAAGCTCCACCTAGGAAATTGGGTCAGGAAGACATCACTGGACTGATGCCCTTCAGGTGACACAGAAAGGAGAGAAGTTTGATTATGAAGGAATTTTTACACTTGCCACTATCTGACTGAATTTCCAGTCAGTCTTGGAAAGGAGCTCATTTGGCACCAAGGGTTTTTCCTTTAAAAAATCATAAACGGAGCATGTCTCAGGTTTCAAAGCATACAGACCCCACTTTGAGTGAGATGATTGGAGGCGGGGCTTCACTGGATTTACGATCGGGCAGGGTTGTGATTAGATCCCAGGCCTGTGTAACATTAACAAGGCACTTCAAACAGTCTTGCTGCAGACTCGTGTCAAATAGAAAGCGATTATATTACTACTAAGTCAAATGGTCTGCAGACAGAAGCGGTGCAAGATGTGGCTGAGTGTCACGGCTGCTTTGAAACAACGTTGTAAATGGCTGGAGACAATATGAAAATATATGAATATATGAAAAGTCAGTTCTAGAACACAGGATGGCATATTTCAGAGGAACTGTGAAACACGAGGTTCATGGACAGTGTTTTATAATATAATAATAATAATAATAATAATAATAATAATAATAATAATAATTGATTTGTCACCAGATTCTGGAAGGTGTTGTTTGAGGAAGGTGTCTGTATCAATGTCCCTTGAGGGAAGTGAATCTTTGCCGAAAACAAAGGGCATTGTTATGGAGTGGAACTGAAAGTGCCCTGCCAGCACAATTTCAGCAACAAGCTTAGGTGCCTGGCAAGTAGTCAATACTAGAGCCATTATTTCTCTAATGCTGTAGCACTTGCTGTTGGTCACGATGCCCTAATGGAGAGTTGATCGTTACATCTGCAAATCCTGCCTTGAACTCCAAGGATGTTTTCAGTTGATTTAATAGCTGATGTGAAAGCAATCTAACAAGCCCAGCACCAGATTTGTATTGTCTTTTCTATGCAGTCTCTCCTTGTCATAAAGGGCTACATAACACTACAGTGAAGCAACGGCCGCAATGACATCACCTGATTACGCCTGATCATCTGATTACAGTGTGGACAATTACATTATTACTACTGTTAATTGTATTACTTTTATTATTATTCAAAACTATTTGAGTGAATACAGCTTTTGAGTCTTAACGGTGATAATGCACTGTAATGGGTGGTGTAGCAACAGGGATGCTCTTTATAGGAAAATCGCGATATTTGTTGGCACTGTTGGCAAATACACTACCGGTCAAAAGTTGAGTTAGAACACCTCAATTTTTGCAATTTTTATAGAAATTGAAATTGTATAGACCAAATAAACTATTGGAGATAAAAATAAATCATGGAATCATTTTGTTAACAAAATTGAACCCCTTAAGCTGACAAACATCTCTGGTGCCTTAAAAGGGCACCGAATTTGTGTGCTTCTCTTTAATCCCATGTGTACTCTTCACTGTTGTAGTGTTTGCCAAGTTTTTTTTGGACTCTCAGCTTTCTAACGATGTGAAGCATTCTCTGATGTGAATAAATTTGTTTGTTAACCTCTGTTAGTTTACCGCTGACCTTTGTACCATTTCAGGTTATTCACTGGACTTGAACTGCTTACATTTCAATAAAAACTGGAAAAATTGAGGTGTTCTAAAACTTTTAACTGGTAATGTATGTACAAGGAATGCGCTGGTAAAAGGATGGGTGGTGAAGTCGCTGTGGTCTTTGTTTTGCTCTGATGTTGTGAAACCATCATAATGTACATTCAGAGCATGAAGTTGAATCAGAAACTCCTATGAAGAGCCCTTTTCATAGGGATCGGACTGATTGCAAGTGACAGAATAGATAAGCTAATATAAACTATGATGTAAGAGTGTTTAACAACCTAAAAGAAACCATTGGAAATTATGGGAACATCAAAAATGCAAAACAATGCCTCTGAATAATCAAATCATTGCCCTGAAAAAGGATGTTGGCATAACGATCAAAAAGAGAGAAATGCGATTCTCAGAAGCAGAAGAATCCTAGAAAAACCTATATACCAGAGCTGACGTCAGTAAAGCAGAAGAAGAGGTGTCTGTGAACACAAGCGCAATAGCAGATGTGATTCCAGGAGAATTGGGTAGGACATAAAGAAGGTGAAAAATGGAAAAGCCCCTGGAGACGATGGAGTCACAGTGTAGATCCTGAAAGAAGCTGGAGAAGAAATGGAGAAGATTCTGGCAGAACTTTTCACAAAGTTTCTCAGAAATAAACAAATAGGAGATAAAGGGATAAATGCAATTGTCATTGTCCTTCCCATCTTATACAGAGAATTTACAAAGATTTACACATTGCCTTCAAGACACATTGGACTTCACCCAACCAAGAGAACCAGCAGGATTCAGAAGTGTCTGTATCACAATGGATTGTATACAAGTTATCAGAGACGTATGAGAAAACATTTGATTCAATCTATACAAACTAAGAAATCAACACATTGAGGAAGCTTATATGAGTTATTAAATATATCTACAAGGGATGGTTTAACACTAGAAGCGTCAACATTTCAAATTAGGCTGCCTGGTACAAGCACCCACACCGGTCAAATGGTCCATATTAACATATATTAAGTATGTTAATTTAATTTTTTTAAATTTAAATCTCACGCATAAATCACCAGAAAACTGCAAAGTCCAACATAGTTCACACATAAACACAAGAATGAATTGTGTGACTGAATCAACAACAGCAAAAATACAGGATGAGAAAAACATTTGGACATACATATTATCCAGTAGAGTATTGCTGGTGTAATAAATGTAGTGCACTTGAGTCAGTGTTGTTGTGAGTGACCGGGTTCAGAGTTTGTGTTTGGAATTGGTTTCCCATTGTGGTCCTACAAATACCACACACCCAATATATAGGATTGATTGATTGATTTTTTAATCATTTTGACCATTGGTTTATTTGAACCTGTTTATTCGGCAAAAACACTAGTGCAGATGAGTAAGAGATGCAGAGGACGCCCTCGGACTGGGGGTCTTCAGCCCTGCTTCAGACTGGGCACAGCACAGGTGTTGTTTCATCTCTTGTCCGATAGGTCAGGTATTTGGAAAGGAAGACCTCGTTGACAAGGTAGGACCAGGTTGGATGCAGATTTCATTGGATGCAGTCACTGTGACGTCTCAAACTTCCTCTGCCCATCTGTTGGGCAGTTGTGTCCGTCCGTGTTATCCAGTTGGTTTGGTCTATGCAAATACCCTCCCGTATTTCACGTCAACGTCACAGTTGGGAGATAGATCATTACGGTGGTGCTAATGCTAGCAATGGTGAGGCAAAGCTCTATTAAACATTTTATAAACATGAAATTGAATTGGAGGAGGAATTCTGTCGTTAAACAAGCCTCTCGAGGTGGAGGGTCAAGGGCAGTCGAATGTTTAGATCCATGCGACAATCCTTCAGGTGTGTTGGAGCCACTGGACCTCGATCCACATTGTGTGTGGGATTGTGTCTCGACAGGGCTCGACGGAGCTCTTACTTCTGCCATTGCTCTGTGACACTGCAGACATGATCTGTGTTTTTTCTCTGACTTCGTGGTACGCGTTATGACACGTCAGCGCTAGGAATCGGCATGTGTGAAGACTGGCTACTGCACAAGCAAATGTTAGTATTTGAGCTGCCTAGTCTGAACCCCCTGAATGTAATTATGCTGCAGAATGTAGTATTAGTAGTTACTCAGAAGTTACCTCCTGTAAGTGGACAGGGTTAGGCTGTCTGAGGGGACAATTGGATCGCAGGCACTACTGTCCCTGTTGCAGATAAAGCTCTCAGTCCATTCAGTATAGGGTTCATAGGGCAGATAATCCAATCAGTATAACACAGGATTTTATTTCCATTCAATTCAGATTAAAACAATTATGTCAGTGTGTATTTGAAACCCTACAGCCATCATATCATATCTAACTCTTATTTATTTCTTAGCAGATGCCATTATCTGTCTTATGAAAAAAAATCTATGGTTATAGGTCTACCTTTCATTTCCCCATGCTGATAGCAAACTGGGATGCAGAAAGCTCGAAAGGTCAGGTCTTCCCTTCCCTGTTTATTTTTGTTTGTTTAGTTCTGTCTTCTATTTACATTTTGGTGACCAAATGACTCAAAGCAACATTAGACCATCAGACTAATGGGTAACACATTATAAAAAGTGAGTCATTAGTGAGTGTTGTAGCAACTCCTTACACAATGGTGTCCAAGACAGGAATGCACACACACCTGTGATTGGGAGGTTTTACATTTAGAACAAAAGAGCATAAGACAGTGTCCAAGCGAGAGGAGCCCATTCGACCCATCGTGCTCGTTTGGTGTCCATTAATAACTAAGTGATCAAGGATCCTATCCAGTCTGTTTTTGAATGTTCCCAAATTGTCTCTTCAGCCACATCGCTGGGGAGTTTGTTCAGATTGTGACGCCTCTCTGTGTGAAGAAGTGTCTCTCTTAGTCACTAGAGACATTTGGAGTTGTTGAATCAAACTAACAAGTGTATCTACTGTCTGTTTTGTGTGCATTAAATATCTTAAACTGTAAATAAACACACACCACTACAGAGTAAAAGACACAATGTGAAACTATTTGTTGAATATTTTTTATCTCCAAATAACAGATGTTTCTGTTCACCTGTGTCCTAATCACACCAAGAATCTTTCCCAGTCCTTCTTGGCATAAATTAAAGTGTCTCAATGGTCAGTAGACACAAAATACAACAATAAAGTTGGCCTAAAAATTGTGTTTATGTAGCATTCACTCCTACATGGACGTCTCCTGTGGTACATTAGAAGAGACAGGAGTGTGAGGTGCTAATTACTCTGTGATGTAGTCCATTTTCGAAATGGCAAGGACATCAATATTTTATAAGAAGCAGCTACTTAAAAATTTAGTGTCTGACAGCTGAATCCTGATAAAGCGGGGCGAGTGTTGGGTGTATCGGCTGGTGTGCTGTGCTTTCCATTTCATTATTGAAACGTATTGCAGCCGTTTCAGTGTTCATTGAGTTTTAATTGCTCGAGGAAAGACAAAACAAACCCTCCAAGAAATCCATGTAAACTCAGAAATATGAATGTTGAATGTTTGATTTATAACTGTACAATAATTATACTTTTAGATGTGAATAAATGTTTGCAATTTAATATCACATTATACATAATTAATTAAGAGCTACATATGTACAGTTACAATATTTGGTGTGCATGTAAATGTTTATACAATACAGGCTTAGTTTAGGATGTACAGACTTTGGGGCAAAACCTCGAAATGCTCCTATGTTGTGGATTGTTTTGGGCAGTTCATTTTGTTTTATTCATGATTGTTATTTTCAGATGCCCATGCATAAGATATGTGAAGAGTAATCCCAATGAGACAATCACTCGAGACCAGTCCTGGAATATGAAATGTTAACAGAGGTATACAGAAAACAGAGCTTGACATTTAAGGAAGAAAATAAGTTGTGCATACTGCTTTCAAAAACTCTGAAGAGTGGATTTGCGCTCATGACAAGAAGGTATTCTTAGGACACAGAAATATTTTCTTAAAAATACAGTCCAAATTACAACTAGAATAAATCAACACTGGATCCAAATCTGTACCCTATCACAATTTATATGCATAGGTAGTAGAAGGTAGCTTGTGACAATAAATTAAACCTGGTACACGTTTTTAATTTGCAAATCACAGGGTGTTTCTGAGGAAGAACATCACATGTTGAAAAGGGGGAACTGACGACACCTGCACAGAAAGGTCGACTGCCCTCTGGACTACACGAGCACCAGGGCAGGAGAGGCGGCACAGAGCAGAGCTGCATTGATTGTGAGCTGTGGAGAAAGTGAAAGCGGTGCAAAGGGAGACAGGAGAGACCAAGATCATTTCCATCAATCATCAGAAAGGGTCTGACAGACTGAAAGACTGGACGTTTCAAGAAAGGAAAGCTTTATGTGGTACACCAAGTATTGAGCTGTTGCAGGATTTCTAGTCAATGCATATTGAATATTGCATCATCGTGAAGGCTATTGCACTACACAGTGGTTTAATAAATAATGTGAATTTGATTGATGCACCGTGCTCTGCTTTGATCACACACACACACACACACACACACAAACATATAGCCTATATATGCAATAAATCACATGATTGAATGATCTTCAGAGAAAAGATAACTGTGCAGATTATTATTATTATACATTAAATTATGAATTATGATGAGGACAACAATTATTATAAAGGAGTTTGTTCCATTTTGTTCCATTTCCATTAACTGGTTTATAACAATGTGATAGCAGTGCATGGTGTTTTTTTGCATAGTGTGTGTTTTGTTTTATAACTGGTTTAAGAACATAAGAACATGAGACAGTGTCCAATCGAGAGGAGCCCATTCGCCCCATCGTGCTCGTTTGGTGTCCATTAATAACTAAGTGATCAAGGATCCTATCCAGTCTGTTTCTGAATGTTCCCAAATTGTCTCTTCAGCCACATCGCTGGGGAGTTTGTTCAGATTGTGACGCCTCTCTGTGTGAAGAAGTGTCTCCTGTTTTCTGTCTTGAATGCCTTGAAGCCCAATTTCCATTTGTGTCCCCGGGTGCGTGTGTCCCTGCTGGAAAAGCTCCACTGGTTTGATGTGGTCGATGCCTTTCATGATTTTGAAGACTTGGATCAAGTCCCCACGTAGTCTCCTCATTTCCAGGGTGAAAAGGTTCAGGTCCTCAGTCTCTCAGTAGGACTTTCCCTTCAGACCTGGAATAAGTCTGGTTGCTCTCCTCTGAACTGCCTCTAGAGCAGCGATATCTTTCTTGAAGTGTGGAGCCCAGAACTGTCCACAGTATCCAGATGAGCTCTAACTAGTGCATTGTACAGTCTGAACATCACTGCCCTTGATCTCAATTCTACACTTTTGACAATATACCCTAGCATTGTGTTTGTCTTTTTTATTGCTTCCCCACATTGTTTGGATGGAGAAAGTGAGGAGTCCACATAGACTCCTAGGTCTTTCTCATGCGTTACTTCATCTAGTTCTGTTCCTCCCATAGTGTAATTATAGTGGACATGTTTGTTACCTGCATGTAATACCTTGCACTTGTCCACATTGAATTTCATCTGCCAGGTGTCGGCCCACAACTGAATATTATCTAAGTCCCTCTGAATAGCCTGAGCTGCCGAGATTGTATCTGCTGAGCCACCTATTTTAGTATCACCTGCAAATTTGACAAGTTTGCTAACTATCCCAGAGTCCAGATCATTAATATAGATTAGAAAAAGCACAGGCCCTAGTACTGATCCCTGTGGAACTCCACTAACAACCTCACTCCAGTTAGAAGTGACTCCTCTAATCGACACCCTCTGTTTCCTAGACAACCAGTTCATAATCTATCTACTTACATTACCCTGAATGCCTACAGCCTCCAATTTGAGGATCAGTCTTTGGTGTGGAACCTTATCAAAAGCTTTTTGGAAATCTAAGTATATCATATCATATGCTTTCACATGATCTACAGCTGCAACTGCATGTTCAAAAAATTCTAATAAATTAGTAAGACATGATCTGCCTCGTCTAAACCCATGTTGACTATCTCCAAGAATATGGTTTTCATTAAGATGCTCCTCTATCATCTGTCTAATCATTTTATCCAACATTTTACAGGTGATGCAGGTGAGACTGATTGGTCTGTAATTTCCTGGCTCAGTTTTGTCCCCTTTCTTGTGGATTGGTATGACATTTGCTGTCTTCCAGTCAGTTGGCACATCCCCTGTTCAAAGTGTCATTTGGAATATTTGAGTTAACGGCCTATAAATAATTTCCCTCATTTCTTTAAGTTATGTTGGTTTATAATGACTAGATAGCAGTGCATGGTGTTAATGTGTGTTTTTATTTATAACTGCTTTATAATTATTTAATAGCAGTGCACAGTGTTAATATGTGTCTTGTTTGTTAAAAATCCTTACCCAGTGTACTTTATGGCAGATCTCAGACTGAAACAGACATAGTGGGGTTCAGATCACCCCCTCAAAAGACATCCAATGACACAACACAACATAAACATTGAGTAGCGATTATGCATGCAATGCATCCAATTTTTTTTTAATTACTATAAATCATTTAATAAATTGTCAATAAATTAATACATACAGTGTATTAACAAGCAATGCATTCCCTCCTACTAAATAAATGCCAATCTCCAAGGTGACTAACACACAATGCCCTACATAGAAACAGTGTTAAAAGTGTAACATCTCTCTACAATCACCCACCTGCAGAGGGTGTGAGATGATTTGGGAGAGAGAAGACATTGGAGATAAGAAGGATGCAGCATTTTGAAGAAAGCCATGTGTGAGAACTGGGGTCTTGAATTACATACAGGCAGCCAGGGAAAAGTTTGAAATGGAGTATGAAACCCCAATACGACCTGATTTGGCTCGACGATATTTTCAACATCATGTCCATTTTAAATGCTTTAATCGTACCCTGGCTCAATCATAAAAAACATAAAAACTCTGCTCTTGTTCAAACACAGATGAGGAGCCGAGGACTCGAAACCTAAAAATGACACATTTTGTAGCCATGTTCACCAGTATCATAATCATAGCAATGGTGGCTTTGACCTGCGTCTTCAACACTCCAGACATTTCGCATGAGCCAACAACAAAACATCCCTCTCACTCTCCTTGGGTTTATGTGGACACAAGGTTGTGTAAATGAAGGGGAACGGGCGGAGATGGGATGTGAATTAGGCAGGCATCCTTTTCCTGCATTGTTACAGGAGAATGTGATACAGAAGCTAAAAGCCTGTTAAATTCCAGCGCTGATGGCAATGTTACAGTGGAGAGCTCTGTGACTGCTGGTTTTATTAGAAGTGCTCCATGCTGAGTGTTAAGGGATCCAGCAGATGCAGTTTCTTCTTGTGGGAGGGATGTCTTCATTGCACATCTTTAGACATTAACAATTATATACTTGCTGTGTTGGAAAACAACAAAGTAGTCATCAGATGGCTAGTTGTCCCTTTAGGGATGCTACATTATTTACTCATCATCATGAAAAATTCAAACGGTGGGTCAGCAATATATGCAAGAATAATCTCCGCCAGCGTTTCACTGATTAAGCAATGGTGAACAACCGTGCGTCCAGGCAGCTTCAGAATTCCTCCTGAGCCGCAATCAAAACCCATCATTGAAAATCACAACTACAAGCAAGGATTTTTTTATTCATTGTTTTACACGGGCTTCACGATTAGGAAAGAACGTTCAGTCATGTTTTAAATGTGTTTTCATACTAAAGACATCATCCACTGGGAGCCATGGTGGTGCAGTGGTGAACTGCTGGTTCATGTCTCCTGGGACCCGGGTTCGATTCTGGCCCTGGGGGTCTCTCTGTGTGGAGTTTGCATGCTCTTCTCCTGGTCATGTGCGTGTTCAGCAACTGCTCCAATCTCATCCCAGACTACTTATCTGAATCCACAGGTTCTTTTACCTGGGGTCCATAACATGGAAGAGACAGAACACCAAAGTGTACAACCGTTTTATTAATCTGGAATTAAAGTCCAAGAAAGGTCAAAAGAGTCCAATAAAACCTGTCCCAATAAAACAATATAATCCACGGCCTCCGAAGCAAAAAGCAAAGAAAAACAGAAGAAAAACTTTAATGAAAATGTCCCATCAGCTCCAAGCCGATGATGCTTTGTATTGCCTCAGGCTGCATCTTTGGCTGAATCCCCCTGTGTAAGTCACAATACCAAACAGAAAAGAAAGCAAAGGAGCAATAAGATTATATCAGTCGAGGTTCGTTAAAACAATTTAAAAAAGGATAAAACCCTCATGGGGGTAAACATTAAAACCCTGCATTAAAGCTAGAATCACAGCAGCAGCAATGAGAAACAGATGTACATAAAAACACATTAAAAAAATAACGATCTTTTCAAATAAAAACTACACAGCGAAGGGAGGGGGAAATGAAAAGAACAGCAGTTTCCTCATCACTCAATCCAACACTGGGGTATTCCCCTCTTCATTCAGCACTTTTTCCTCAGACCTGGTCTGTGCCCTTACAGCCACATCGATATCTACAGATGCTCCCGTCTGTACTTTTAAATTTTCTTTATTTTCCCCTCCTCTCCCACATGCTCTATATTGTCTTTTGCTCTGTCAATTTCCTCTCTCTTATAAATGATCGGCCTTTTTAAAAGACCACTACAGCTGCTTCCACTCGCGCTCATTGCACATAAGATTCATGTGGGGATGTTTATGGGGTGGTGAACTTGATACTATTGCTTATTAGCTAAGTAAAAAGCATGCAATCCATTAAAGAAAAAACCCTGCAACAAAACCATAAATCAATCAAGTAAACAACGTGTACTCACAACCAATAAGGCATTAAATAAAAATGTGAACAAATCCATAAGGAAAAATAATTAAGCTTTAAAATGTCCCAAGGGTGACAGATGTTGTCCCCCTCTGTAATAAAAACAAAACCAGCATTAGTTACATCTCACTTTCCTCGTTGTTCACAAATCCTGCTTTGTGGATTTGCAATCGTTGATTATCTCTCTCCCCATGTCCCCCCGCAGTTAATAGACTCACACTGCTTCTCCGAGAGGCAGGGGGCAAAGCAAGGAAGGCCTCAGCTACTTGTCACACACCCCCAGGCAGAGGATTTCATGCAGCTGGGTGGACTGCTAGTGGTGTGAAGCTGCCGGGGGCCAACAGACCACAGGCAGTCGCTGGTGCTGGGACCTGCTGACTGTTACCCACCCCAGCCAGGCGGTGCTCGGCAACTTAATTAACTAAGAAAGACTTCAGGGTGAAGCGAAGACCGTGCCCCTTGAGTACCTGGTTTGAAAAACTCAGTAACAGGATCCAAAGCAGAATACTGCAAGGTCTGTAAGGTCACATGGGAGTCTCTTGTCTTCCGGCAGAAAGAGACTTTTCCGCTGTATGTGAGGGTTTTAATACAAACAGGAAGGGCTGCTTGAGTGACACGTACAGCGGCCATTAGGCAGCTTTCTTATGAGTTCACTGAGGTCCCATGACACAGTCCCCTCCCCCTTTGGGTGGTATTCTCAACTCAACTTGATTGCCCCCAGACCTGGACAGTGAAGAGGAGAGAGGGGTAAGGACTGGACGAGCGGTCTATGCCATGGTCCGTCTCATGCACAAGACATGGTGAAGACTGGGGCTTCCGAATGCAGGGAGACATGTCCGAATCCACACGGGATCATCAGCAACTAGCATGTACAGATTTATGCCGCAGAACATCCCCCTGCACCTCTCAAAACTGTGCACAGCTCTTCCTTTACTTCACGCACTACTCATTTTGGCTTTGTGTGTTCCAGCAGTGGAGCCCTAGATCAGCAGCACAGGGTTAAATGCCTCTTTATTTATTTATAGGAGGTATTGTCAGGAGTCATGCCCTATTGCTGCCAGGGGGCAGAGCTGCTGAAGTGATTGCATTAACAGGGGTCAGTGATCTCTCCTCGCCCCTTGCTTTGCTGTAACACACCTCTGGTTACTCTGGTTCACTGTGGTCGCGTTCTGGCTCCGAAAGCTGCTTTGCTCTCGGCCCTAAAGCTGAATCGACTCTCTGAGGCATCAAATTAATGTCTTGTTGGACTAAAAGTCAGCGTGAATGTTGATGCCCAGCTTTTCAATTCAGAATACAAACAATCACTAACTGGGCACCGAAATCTACACATACATGCGGATAATCACACCAAATGGCAAATAAACCCTCCTTTCTGCGTTAGTGGAAACCAGAATAAATTGTGTCATTATGTATGAGGCGTTCATTCTCCAGTACTGGAGTAAGTGCAAAAATTAAGACAGAGAACAGTCCCCTAAGGAGTCCTATTGTTTTATTCCAGTCATCGATTACCTCACTTTGTGTTTGCTGGCTTCACAGTGAATAATTCAACACTGACAAAATGATAATGTGCTTTATCTGTGTACACAGCTCTGCATCTACAAAGGAATTCATCATCAGGCAGGTCAGTGCATATTATGCATTAAATGTAAAATATTCTTGCACATATTTTTCCCTGTCAAATTTGCTGATACAGCTTTAAAAAAATAAAACTAATAAATAAATTGATTCATTTTAAATAATTCAACCTTTAAAAATCACCCACGCTATGGATGGAAAAAGTTAAACAATGTATAAGACTGTTAGTGTTTCAATGGATTTATTTGTAGGAAAACTTGATTCATGGGTTGAAAGTTTTATTACTATTAATAATTAAGCACAACAGTTCCCAAACCATACATTTGGCACCAGGGGGAGTGGGAGATGGGTCACAGAGTGCCTGCACAGTGGTTGGCATCACACATCTGTCCTTTTCATTCCTCTGTCCTTGGAAAACCACACAAAAACAGTGTGCAGTATGTTTAATGCAACAGTTTGTCCCTTACTTTCAAACTTTAAACTTATCATATTCCAAGACCATTGTACAAGTCCTCTTTTCATCAACAGGCAGCGTTTCATGGTTTTAATTCGTTTCTTTTGAAATAAATAAATAAATCAATAAATAAATGCAAAATATTGCTATTATGTGCATGGCATTCAGTGAATGTAATTACAAAGGGATTCTTACCTTCAGATGGTGTGAATCAATATTCTAACCCGACACAACTGTTGTTAGTATAATGGAGAAGGTATATCATGAAGATTTGCCATCTTTAAAAGGATTTCAGCACAAAAAGAGTAGCTTTAAAATCTCTGATATAAACACAGATGATAAAGTCAAAGGTTCTGGTTAACAAGGTGGTTTGAGAGTTCAGATAAACAACTAACAAAACACCCTGAAACCATATAGTCTATTTGATTGGTATAACAATCTAAATAATAATACATACTTGTAAGATGTTATAGATAGATAGATAGATAGATAGATAGATAGATAGATAGATAGATAGATAGATAGATAGAGGGATATCTGCCAATATATAAAGAACTAGAGAGACAGAGATACAGAGATTTAGATATATATATGTTGTTGTGTATGTTGATATATAGTAAACATGACCCATTCCTGGGTTTCTTAAACAACATGGTTAAACTGCAGCTCCAAGAAATACAGGTACACTACAGATGTGCAACTATCCCAGCACTGTCACCCACAAACCACACCAATCAATCGTATGAATACAAAATCCTTTATCATAACATAGACATTAATCTTACATTAGCCATTGATAAGTCAATCCATTGATGAACAAAGCTCATTCGTATCTGAGGCCAGAGATAAGGTGATATAAAATTGATCAGCTCATTCATTGGCACTCCTTGTTCCCTGTTTTTGATTACCTTTGTTATCAGTTGATGGATTGGATAAACCAGGAACTTAGACGATCGAATATGAATCCAGCGGATTTACTGAGCAAATATTACCTCCGTGGGCAGGTCGTAATGTCAAATTTGAATTCATGTGCAACTGAAAGGTATGCGTTTTGGCACTGGTTGAATAGGTTGCACTTTAAAAAAACATTTCCGGAAAAAATAAACCTTCAGCAAAACAAATAATTTAAGAATGAAAATAGAATATCACCGTTCTGAATACGCCACAAAAATCACTCAAATCCTGGACATATAATTTTGGGAGCATTGTTATAGGTTTGTATTTTCTTCCTGCATGTTGCCTGAATGAATCAATCAATCTATGCCAAGCTACTTTGAAATCCACTGAAGTGTTGCTAAAAATCTTCAACTCTGGTCTCAGCTGCTTTTCTTACTTAAACAGGAACACCTGCGTCTCTTGCTGCGTTAAGGCAGTGGTCCTTGAAGAGTCATGGAATTAATTTCAGTCCTTCAGAGGAGAAAAAAAAGGAAAAGGAAAAAGTGAGTGATTATATTTACAAGCCAGGGCTCTAAAGAGAAGTCTTGCACAACCATTGAAAGATTAAAAAAAGTGTTATTTGTACTCCAGTTGAAGGATATTCCCAGTAGAAAAACATGTTTCCCAAATTACTGTGACATCTGTTCATGTGAAACTTTAAATGTGTTTTAACACAACACGATAAAGAAAATAACTATTTTTACAATTGTACAATCCCATCAGTTGTACACAATGATAGACATATATTTTCCACTTTGTAAACCATAAATCCACTATAATGACACTATGGGAGGAATAGAACTAGATGAAGTAACGCATGAGAAAGACCTAGGAGTCTATGTGGACTCCTCACTGTCTCCATCCAAGCAATGTGGGGAAGCAATAAAAAAGGCAAACACAATGCTAGGGTATATTGTCAAAAGTGTGTCAATGGCATCCGACAACAAACACACTTTCCCAGCATTTCTGCTTTGCCTTGGTCCTCCACCCGAGACACGACCTTTGCAGCATTTCCTTGGTCCATTCCACCATCTACATACGTCTATTAAGGTAGAGAACAAATCCATGCTATAGATCACTTATGTGATATGGGTGCTGGAATTCGTTCAAAGAGTGATGTGTGTTCAGGCATCGAGCTCGAGTCAAAATGGCACGTGCGGCATGATTCATTTTGGACATATGTAAGATTAAAGATCTAAAAAAGCAAACAAAAAATGGTATGTACACAAAGCCCAAGAATGTAGCTTTTGATCAAGCAAACAACAAGCAGAATCATCAACACAACCTGTTTTGGATAGTTTTATGAAAACTATGATAGTTCTACACTTTCTTTTTCATTGCAATGCTTAGAAATACTTTCATTGTTGTGCAATGGTGCTTCAATTACGTATTTTTAATTATTATTATTATTATTATTATTATTATTATTAGGACAGTTTGGCTGAATTTGAAGTACAACAAAAAATATGACATATGACATAATATTTCCCACCTCTCTCATTTAAAACTAAGAAACATGTAGGCTATGCTGAGAAACATGTAAATCTACTGTGTAGCAAAAGTTGAACAAATAATTAAACATCTTACATACTTACTATGCATTGTGAAGGAGGTTTAAAACATGAGTGATAAGAGGATAGGATTGTGTGCAGGAATGCTCACACTGATCTGGGCCTTATCTCGTACCTTCCATTCAAAAGGTGAAGAAAGTTTGTGTAATGTTGTTAGGGGTGAATTTCCACATGTAGTCCAGAACGGCAAGCTTCACAAACTTGCCATTTGTTCAGAAACTATTGTGCAATGGTATTTCTGTGCCCACCTGTGTGTTGAGTCCCATTAGTACAAATACAAGTCTTATAGTAAAGGTTTAATCTGCCAGAAAGAATAGGGAAGTGTCTGAAAACGTGAAAAAACCTGAAAAACCCTGGAACTGTCTCTTTAAGTTAGGGTAAAACTGACAAAGTATGTAAATAGGTGACTCATCAGATACAATCTCGGCAGCACAGGCTATTCAAAGGGACTTAGATAATATTCAGTTGTGGGCGACACCTGGCAGATGAAATTCAATGTGGACAAGTGCAAGGTATTACATGCAGGTAACAGAAATGTCCACTATAATTACACTATGGGAGGAACAGAACTAGTTGAAGTAACGCATGAGAAAGACCTAGGAGTCTATGTGGACTCCTCACTTTCTCCATCCAAACAATATGGGGAAGCAATAAAAAAGGCAAACACAATGCTAGGGTATATTGTCAAAAGTGTAGAATTGAGAACAAGGGCAGTGATGTTCAGACTGTACAATGCACTAGTTAGAGCTCATCTGGATACTGTGGACAGTTCTGGGCTCCACACTTCAAGAAAGATATCACTGCTCTAGAGGCAGTTCAGAGGAGAGCAACCAGACTTATTCCAGGTCTGAAGGGAATGTCCTACTGAGAGACTGAGGACCTGAACCTTTTCACCCTGGAACAGAGGAGACTACGTGGGGACTTGATCCAAGTCTTCAAAATCATCAAAAGTATCGAGCACATCAAACCAGAGGAGCTTTTCCAGATCAGCAGGGACACACGCACCCGGGGACACAAATGGAAATTGGGCTTCAAGGCATTCAAGACAGAAAACAGGAGAAAACAGAATACCAAGTCATTTAGGGATTTAGCTTTAAGTGTTTTTACCTCAGTTTACATTCCATCTACCTCCTTATATACATATATGCTGCTGTTAATTTGCTAAATGACATCAAGGATATCTCATCACACCCCCAGTACCAGCCATTGGTGCCCTGTTCCTGGCCTGCTCTCTCTCCCCCTCAGCAGTGCTCTGTCACCTGTTCTGACAGTTTACTCTGAATCGTCTGCAGGAGCTTTTTGATGCTGGTTTTGCTCTCCTGTAAAACTTGACATCCGGTACACGAGCATCAGCCAAACATTTTGCCTCGACTCAGTTTAAACACACAGATCTTTCACTTTATTCAAGAGAAACCTGCGCTGACATTCTGGTTTGACACCTCCTCAGCTGTGAAGGATTTACCTTTTTCGCCAAGTGACGGCTCATATATATATATATATATATATATATATATTTAAACACATCCATGTCCACAGCAGTGAGGAAACCAAAAGCTGACACCGGTCTGTGTTCTCCCTCTACAATGTAGCCGTCACCCTCAACACACTGTGGATTTTGTCTCCACATCAGCTCCACACAAAGCTGTCGGTGTTGCTCCCTGTAGATCTGCTCACTGACACAACATCTTCAGGAGGGGGCAACGGTCAAGCAGATATTGACCATGCTATGTAATCGGAAAGCATTGTCAAGTTATGGATGAGCAACAGTAACCCTCAATTCTGCTGTCAGCTTAGTATCATCACATCTTCTAATTTCCCTTTTTTTTTTTTTATTGCATTTTGAACAACCAAATCTTCAGATAACACAGCCGTTAATTAACCTAAATCTGTTTAGTGCCTGGCCTGAATCAACACATGGACCTGCCCGTGAATACAATATTAAAAACCCATACCCATCACCTTTTGATATATAAGCAGTGCAAGGTGACTTCAGGCGACACATTGAACCACAACAAACAAATTTGTAGTTCGGTAATAGTTCTGATTTGGCCCAGGACCTGTCAATCATTAATATCTATAGTACCTGTAGACTGATTTTTCAGAAATGTCTTTTGCATGGGCAACAAAAAGTTAATAACTGTAACATGAATAATCAAATATAAGTGTTCTTTTTTACCATATACACACACACACACGTTCTCCATATTTATTTATTGACTAACTCTTATTATTATTATAGTGGTTGTTTTTACAAACCATGCTTTCAAGTCAGGTGTCCAACTGCACTTAAGCATCTTAAAGGAAACACATGCAAATCCTCTTTCAAAGCCTTATCAGAGGTTTACTGTTCACATTCATTAAGAGCAGAGGGATTTACATGTAACACCTCATATGGTTAGTGATTCCGATTTTACGCATCAGCGGATTAAACGCTGCTTCTCTGGAGACGCAGGGGGCGGCGGTGGAGACCAGCGCAGGACTAGCGCAGTGCAGTGTACCACGCTGCGAAGGCCTGCAAGTGGACTTACACTGAGTGCATTAACTGCAGTGTAAAGAAACTTAATCCGCAATGCCAAAATAATTTGAGCAAAATAAGTGATTTCTACACGGGAAAATAGGTCATATTTTCAACATAATTGCACCGCCGGTAAAAAGGCGAATTTAAAACAACACCCTAATTAGATTCCAGAGAGCGCGCACAGCGAGTCTTGTTGACTAAGGCCGTTCTTTGTTTCCTATTAATTGCACCTACACCGATAATGCAGTAATCCATTCTGTAGCCATGTGTAACCCTCACTCTATATGAAACGCACTTGTGTATAACATCTGCTTGAGCTTTCAAATCCTCCTCACTGCCGGATGAACTCGTGTAACCTCTGCACGCCATTAAATTAAAAGAACCTTGATAGTTTCACGCAATAAAGCTTTGTACAATTTGGTCTGGGCGCTTACCTCAGTTGACTTGGTTCCTATTGACGAGCTTTAAAATACTGGGCCTATTCTACAGAACTTACTCTAGTTATGAGATAAATCAAATCAATTCCCTTATGAAAATGGGATCTTACATACAGCTGGGGCCATTGTGGCGTCTGAATTTTAGGCATTAAGCACATGTACACCGTGGCACCACAAAAACTGTTACTGTTGTGACGTGATAAGCCACAATCTTTAAGTGCAACACAACCATGAAGCCCGAGCACTTCGGCGCAGGAGGTTTCAGGGGTGAGATGAGATGTTCTCGCTGTGAAAGTTTGAAGATCACCTACGTGCTTTTCGAGTGGCCCAGATTATATACTTGTCTGCTGTTTCCATTAAAAAGAAGGGAAGGAAGGCAACTGAGGTGAAAAGCAGGGGAGGAAAAGGAGAACAGTACGCTTTGTAGAGCACTACAATACTTCACTGGAAACCGGCAAAGCGCGTTTGATTTCAGATTTCTAACTGGCATTCAGTCCTTTCACGAAGTGGGTGTAAGAGGAATGAGCCCAACAGTATTATACTGACAGCTTGGCCTTCATGTGCAGGAGATCTGCATCAGATCGTAGCTGCCAGGTTGATTTGTTTGCTCTGGCATTCTGGGCAAAATGGGGGAAATTAAGCTTTTATACCAGATTAAAGGCTGTGACTGTGAATTAAATATGTTAATTATGTAGAACATTCCTGTGCTGCACTTAATGACCCTCTTAATGGGTGAGGACTCCTTAAGTGATCTGCCCCCTTCAATATCAGACAACAGTGACTACAAATCTGTGTAAGTATCCAGACTTAGTATTGATTAGTTGATTAGTATTGTTGCTATTTATTAATTTCTTTAGCAAATTTGTTACTGTTGTGTATTGGCATTGGTGAGCTTCTTACCCTCTCGTTAGCCCTTCCTTGTTGGGTTATGTTTGCACTTTGAGGTAGAGCTCACATTGTTATTTTGTTTGACACTACCTATAAGTACAGAAGCTCAGCCTCCTGGGATCATATTTCTTCTTCTCCTGTCTTGTGCTCTCTCTCTCTCTATCTCTCTCTCTCGCTCGCTGCTGCTATATCTCAATCACTCAGAAAATTCACCAGGGAAGCTCAGTTTGAATTTTCATTTCATCTAGTCACAGTCAATTGAGCACGAATGTCTGTGATCATTAAAGGGCCACGGCTTTCTCCTGGCACGGCCGTGGAAACGATCCAGATCGGATCTTCGTCTCAAGTTTCACATTCAGCCGCAGTCTGTGGTTCCTGCCGATTGACCTTTGCTTCTCTCACTTCGCAGGGGGACCCCCGTGGTTCCCTTTTCTTAACGCCAGATAAGAAGGGCACAGTAGATTGTGAAGTGTGAGACATGGACCGGATTGATTTCTGCGTGGCACGTCTCAGTGTGGTCTGTCTGAGGGCATGTGGGAAACACATGGCACAATTACAGGTTCAGCTATTTGCATGATTTCAGTAAGGTCTTAGTGAATGACTTTTGAGGCAATATAGTTGTTTCCTTTTTTCTTCAACAGAGCAATTTAGAATATAGTTTTCTAGTCCTGCAATGACTGAACCAATCCATAATCGCTGTTTCATCCAAACAGATATCTGCTCATAGCAGGAGCGGGCAACGCAGACCTGCACCAGTTCATTTCTGTCCAGTGATATTTCTCTCTCTGAGGGACTGTGTATGAGTGCAAATACACAACAATTAATGACTTTGTAGTGATAAAACCCCAGGTGCTTTCATACTAAATTATAAATTATCACCTGAGTAATGTTTTGAAGTTGTTGTTTTCCCCCCCCTTTTAATTTCCTTATATCACATGTGGTCAGAAGTTTGCTTCATTATAGTCACTTGAATGGGGAGGGGTAATACATATTCTGACTCTACCTTTTAACATTCATCTGTTGTACCCCTGAAAGGGGAGATGACCGTGAGAACAAGACCAGCACAGTGTTTCCTCAACAAATGCTTTATTATGAATGAGGAAAAACTGCGAGAGCTCCCCCTACTGCATACTTGCAGGCATAAATAATCAATCCTGGTAGATTAGTCTCTACCAATCGATAGATGATCTAGGGAAATTATCCTTTTAAGAAAACAGCATGCATTCCCACCAACCACCTAACATGTAGCATTTTATCTATCTATCACACATCCATCTCTGTCTGTTGGCTGAAGATGCTGGGAAACACTCTGAGTGCCTGAAGGTGTTCTGTTATATGATGTAGAAGTAAACTGACCAAAGTAATTTGATATTCTTAGGAGGTACATTTGAGTTGCGTGTCAAATTGCATTTGCCTTATTTTTTAATTTTGTGCCAGAACAGTTTAATGAAATCAGCACTGAAAGTTATTTTCAGGTGCTGTACGGTGCTGTTAATTTGTTATCCATTTCCCTCATTGCAAAGGGAAGGGCAGAGCGGCCAGGAAAATCTTTCACAGGGATGCAGATCTGGCGTCTCTGAAGTTGCTTTGAAAACATAACCGGGTGACGGCAGTTAGATGTGTGGAATTATTTTGGTCTTAAATAACGCAGAATCTGTTGATGGCACAAGCTATTGATTATACTCTCTTTGGTTTGCTGCTCTTCTTTTAAGAGATACTAACACATTATCATTCATGAGTTCCCCATGGTAATGTACTATGGCTCATCCCCCTTTCGGTAGTATTCTCCTTTTCACATAACTTTCACATCATTTGTTTTAGCCCCTGTGAAGAAACCCTCTTAAAAGGACGAAAACGGCAGTGCAGGAGTTGTGGTGCAAATGGAAAAGAAGTATATTTTGCAGGCCGGCCCAGAAGAACAACAGAGTGAACGCGAGGCAGTCTCGTGTTCAAACAGCTTTCTTACAGATCTCTTACAGGTTTGCATTTTATACAGTAGTAAACAAAAGGTGAATGATGTCCAATCAGCAGAGGGCAGTGCCCCAGATGTGCACGTGGATTGGCTCAGCCCTCGCTTCTCTAATTCCTCTTCCTCCTTCGGAGGGAAGGGTTACCAAGCAATATTCCATTCAAAGAAATATATACATATTTATATTTGAATATTTATGCCAGCCCACAAGAGACGGACAATGAGTTTGCGGTTCCACTTTATCAAAAGTGACTACACTTTGAAGAAATCCAATCATACAAATAAAATGAACACAGGCATGATTTATTTATTTGATTGTGGTTTGTAATTTCATGTACTGCATTTCTAGAAACTCTGGATGTCTGACTAAAAGGTTATCACCCTTTATTGGCATTCAGTATAACGCCATGCAGCAGATGTACCTGCGTTTACAAGCCCCCATAAACACACTTCCTTTATATTGATTATGCTGACTAGAAAAGCCAGAGAAAATAAACATATACATCCCCATTAGAATGTATTTTTGAACTATCCCATTACATTATAAACAAAAGGAAATTAACATCATAAAGCCAGCAACAAAATAACATGAAGGAAATATACATAAAGTAAAATAAAGTGGAATAAGCTGGATTTCGCTGGATATGGACAGATGGGCAGGACTGGGGTTCCTCGGGGTATCTGTGCAACATCTGCCCTGTTTAGAGAGAGAGAGTTCACACAGTTGTAGCAGAGAGTTATTTGTGCACAGTTGAATACTGAACGAAAGAAAATACACTATCTCCAATACCTATACCTCTTTTACTGTGTATTTTTGGACCTTATCGGAATGGGGTCAATGACTTTGCTGTCAGTGCTAACTTGCAACAAAGGCTGCAACGATCCGCAGATTATATGCTCTACACAAGTACAAAACAAGAAACTATGAAATAACTTGTTGCCTCAAAAACAGTTACTTGATATAGGGCCTCATTATATTCTCATTACAATACATTAGTCCCCTGCTGGGTATACAATTAAACCCAGAACAATGTGGAAAGGGAACTGTCTAGATCCCCTGCTGTGATTTTGTGGCGATCCCTTCATTTAACAACACGGTTCCCTTTATAGCACAGATAATTGATCTATTAAGTGACATCTATAGCACTTGCAGCCATTTACAGAGAGTCACAGTTTTTCAGTGGAAAGAATCTAACACATTGGATGCTTGTGTGTTGGGAAATAAAATAATTTAAAGATGCTCGTTTTCAAACAATCCCATGGGGGTAAGAAATAAAAATAAAACATGTTTTATGTCATTAAATGCACTCACCCTTCATTTGGAACAATGTTATTTGTCGCTCCATTTAGTTTAATAAATCTTGTTCATTAAGCTGTAATTATTTGTCAATAATGATATATTTTCAGAGATTCCAGTCGCCTGAACAGAGATGGGGTGGGTAAACAGTGGAGTGCGACGCTGCTGATTTCTGTGCGCCTGTATTTCAGTGTAATGTTCGGTTCACAACCCGGTAATGTAATTTCTCAGAGGGTGCACAGGAAGTGGGAGTTTGTAGGTTTAGATGTGAGAGAGAGTAATGTGACACCTCTTGGTATTATAGAAATAGCTGCTTGTTGTCAAGCGGTGAACAGCTGGCTAATAGGGTTGTCCTCGGGGAGACATGCTGGGCAACTGACTGATCAATTAATCTTTGCAACCAGTTGACAGCAATTCAAAACCAGTTAATTCCGTCTTTTGCTCTCTGAAAGGTTAAGTAAGTATTAAGTAACTTGTGCTCATTTTAAACATCATGCTGTTGTTTTTTATACAGAAGTCATGTTTTAAGATGAGTTTAGTCTTTGAATTTTAGAATACGCAATGAGCATTCTAGTTCATCAACAAGAAGATATAATGTTAATAATAATAAGAAGAAGTTGAAGAAGAAGGAGAATTATTTGTGTAACTTGTGCAGTCTATATCAATTCCTTTAACTCTAACTACAGTAAATTGAAACTCACATCCTGGTGAGTGGACAGAGTAGATTAAGCTCCAGTAGTGTTTGCTCATCATATCAACACCGAAGTGTCTGCGCTGCTTTGTGGAGCTGAGAACAAGACCAACGTGCCAGAGAGCAGGACACTTGAGAAGCCATGGATCTTACTACGCATAGAAGCAAAGTTCAGGATTGCAGAATGCCTTGAGCCTCCTGGAAGAAGATCCCACAGCCAAGGGGCTCAGCAAGAGAAGGCCTCCGGTCCATCTGGGCATTAATGCGTCTGCATAGTGAGAGTGCTGCAGGGATTTGGGCGTGGGTTTGATTAGCAGGGTTTTGCTGTCAAATTCTTTGGTGCCTGTAGACATTTCCAGCTGAATTGAACATCGGAAGCCAATGGGATTAATGTGTTGAGCTCTCTGAGTTGTTTCAGCGCAATTATGTAAAATGAGGCCCAGACCAAATCACGGGGCCTCGAGCTATCCACGGTTTTCAAAATAACATAAGACGTTCCCTGTCACAGCCTTGTCTGTTTATTAAGAACATAAGAAAGTGTCCAATCGAGAGGAGGCCATTCACCCCATCGTGCTCGTTTGGTCTCCATTAATAACTAAGTGATCAAGGATCCTATCCAGTCTGTTTTTGAATGTTCCCAAATTGTCTCTTCAGCCACATCGCTGGGGAGTTTGTTCAGATTGTGACGCCTCTCTGTGTGAAGAAGTGTCTCCTGTTTTCTGTCTTGAATGCCTTGAAGCCCAATTTCCATTTGTGTCCCTGTGTTCAAGAGTCTATATCCATCTATGTGCAGTATCAGCATTTCATCTCCCGTGTGATTTGTCTGGGAGTGCCCTTGTGTGCAGCCGTGTGGATTTCTAATTCATTTCTTGGCACCACTAGGACCTCTGGAAAGATATGGAGTAAAGTCATCACAAGCTATAGCGATTATTCATTTGTGTGCCACTTAGGGTGATTTATGTATTCATGATGTTTCACACTGTTCTGTGTCTAACCAATGAAATGCCCCCCTCCGAAAAGTTAGGATCGACCAGCTGTATTTCTCCGACGCCGGCGGTTTGTTTACTCGCAGCATCTCACAACTTGTGTCTCACAACCTCGGCTACAGCCCCATCCATCAAGGCCTCCTTTTGATAGTTAGGCAGTGATTTGTTTGCGATGATTGATGTGTACAAATGCAGGGGAGAGATAAGAAACAGGATGATGGCTGATTGTATTACCATTTTAAATAGGCTGCCTTGCCCAGCAGAGTTCCCTCGTTTTATTCTTCCCTGGGCTGTCAGCTCTGATTAACTGGATGTTACCATATAACCACTCTGGTGATGTCTGCGCGTGCTCTTCGCCCTCTCGCTAACGAGCCACCTGCCATCTCTCTGAATTACAGCCACTTGCCGTCTCTAGTTTCTACCTCGCACGCCTGAATCGAGAGAAAGTTAATGCAATCTGCGCTTCGCTGAAATCACCGTGTATTTTCCTCCGTCCTGAAGCGTTACCTTCCTATTGTTTCATGTAATCAAGTTAGAAAACATTACTTCTGCCTTCCTTAAAATTAGCATTAGTAATATTGCATTATCTACCTCAAGCAGTCACCAGATGTTTCCTAAATATATAATTTCATATATATATCTCAAAACATGATTATTGCATAGATCAGTTATGGAATAGTCTTGTTCCGAATATAAACGACAAGGGAGTATCTCAGATGAAAAGCAAGCTCTGGCATGAATTTGTATCTTGTTCCATTTTTATCACATTGTGAGACACAGAACATGTGAAATCTCGTTCATCAGGCAAGTCATTGTAACAGTGGATTAATCGACTGAACAAGTGACCTCGGCAGGTGAATGAAGATGCTTTTTCCTGTTTCCTGATGTCTGCTGCTCACAGAGTCTGACAATTAAGGCAATTAGACTGTCATTGAAATATGATCCACAGAGTCATTAAGTTATTACCCGTAAATTGCAGCATTTATGAAAAACACAAAAAAGCCATTCCACTACGGAGTATAGGGGTGGCAGAGGAAATGAGTTAATTAAACATAAGTGGAGGTATTTAGATAGCGATTTGATCTAAAGGAGAAAAGCCACGCCTTGCAAAATAGCATTAGCTTTATATACTGTAGATAGACAGCTAGATAGATATATAGATATCTGTGATACCTTTCTGTGTCGTGTGCCTTTGAACACATGATGATTTAGGCCTCAATAGTTCTTATATTTTGATTGTTAAGTATTTGGAGAAAAGACAATCACCTTGTTTTGTATATTTTATTCAGCTGGGGTAGCAGGGTATTCTTGGTTGAGAAATGGATGGTTTTACGCTCTTGAAAAGTTTTTGACATGAAAAATACATATATATATATATATATATTACAGAAGGGCCAGCACTGGCTGCTAATGACATTTTCTGGACAGATTTAATTTAAAGTTCTTCCATAACCTATTTACCACCATAAAAATATAGTAACGGACAAAGGTTCCCAGTGATGCTATTATTAAAAAAGACAGATGGCCTTATCTGTACAATATGAAACAACAAGGGACGGCACTTTGTCCCGGAGTTTATTTCTCTGCCCTGGTGGCGTCCTTCGATCCATTTATTTGGCAGCTAGTCTCATATCTTTGCATATTTCTCACGGCAATATTGTCATTGAAACTGGTCATTATGATCTTGTTACTTGTATCTCCACCATTTGTGCGGATACTGTAACAGTCTTCCTTATTAATCCACTAAATCATATCGCAGATACTCTCCTTTGTGTGTCCGGGTGGGATTTAAGGTATAGGCAGTTCTTACGAGGCACATTATCACTGCAGACTCACTCCCCATCCAGAAGCACCGATGGGACATACATGGCTTTGGTTTTGGTTCTGATGGTCTTGACACCACTGTATGAGCTGAAGTAGCCCGTTTGTGGACCGTGCCAATCTGGAAGAGCAGGAGACAATACTTTACTGAAGCAATTTCCAAATCCCTGGCTTTGTTTAACTTTTACATGCTTGCCATTGACGAAGACAGGCTAACACTGAAGTTGAACAAAACACATGGTGGCCACTCATTTCGTTGATGGGGCCGGTGGTGATTGCGGCTCATTTTGACAGCGGAGCTCAATTGGGGAAGGGGAAGACAGCTTGATTGGTGGTCAGAAGAAGTGTTGTGACTCAGAAAGGATACTAACTATCCTTTGCTACAGACTAGATGCGTGCTCTGCTGCAGTATTTTGCAAGTGACAAGAATTTGTTTCTTCTTAATCTTGACAAAACTCTCCCAGGATCAATGCAGTAAACAGAAGCAAAGAAACACAAATGACAAAGACACTAAATATAGTAAATAGTAGGCTAAGTATCAAACAAGATGTGTTACTCTTTTGCATAAAACAACCACAACAATATCACTGTTTTTAAAGTGTTGTGTTATTTTCTTTTCCTTGATGGACAAATTGTGTATCATTTGCACAGGAACATTTGAGAAAATAGTATTTTCTGAGCACTGTTACAGTTTCTCTCTGAGGCTTTTAATCTTTTAGCAAACATTTTATATTGCCAATCTCATGGCATGATTTAGAAATCAGGAAAAGTAGGGAAAAGGGAAACACATACCTGGAGGTTTTATGTATTTTGCAGAGTTGGGGGCTGGTGCACATTACTGGAAGTAGAAGATCATTTATAAATCAATAAAAAGATTGGGAGCGTATGGAGCCGGGGGGGGGGGGGGGGCAAGAAGTAATGGAGGTCACAAGTCAGGTTAAGGCAACAGACAATCTATATTATTGCCTTTCGCCTTTTCTGGTATTTGTTATCATGTTACGGTGGGCGATTTATTTTTCATTTCTGCCCGAGGTTTGACTGTAACAAGTGATGTGGGTGATAAAACGAAAAATACCAGAGCCGGTGGGTTAAAGTGCCATGTGTCACCGCGAGGAAGAAATTGCTGCATTTCAAGTGCGGACATTGCTCAGTTGCCTGGAAGGACCTTGAGAAAGCATTCTTCACATCGAGAGAAGGGACCCCAGAAGCCCCCGGCCCTCGGTCTGATGCGCGACTGAACACATAAGTGTTGTCTTTGCTGTGTGACGCTGGACAGGATTTCCTCAGTTATAATTAGTCAACTTCTAATAAAAAAGGTTCAGCCCTCTTTATCAAAGTGCATGAGAAAAAAGTATTCTGAGGGTTCAAATGATTTATACAGCTTTAATGTGTATACGTTTATGAGTTAAAGTATTGTTAGACATTAGACACTGCCTCAGATTACCCTGAAATCTGTTTTTTGATACTGGACATCCCCCCGTGCTCCAGAACGACTGGTCTGTGAAATGCATTTTGTGTTAATTTGCATTCAGAGTTTCTTAATTCCTGCGACTGCACTGAATGTTTTTTTTCTTTCTGTCTTTTCAGGTCGGAAAGGCTTCTTCTGGCGGCAGCGTCAATCACTCCTCTGACAGCAGGGGTCCACCGCGCTGGGCCCCCCCAGGCTGACACTGCAACCCTCTGAGCTGATGCATAGACAATCGCACCGGCCCCGGACACATCAAACCCCTGTCACTCACACATCACCACTGCGGGACTCGACGGCTAACTTTTGCCAAACAGAGAATTCTTCCACCGGCGTCCAAAGCGATGATGTGTTTTTAATTTGTGATTTGGGCTGCGGACTGGCATGCTGATTTGGTTAAGGCCTTAGGGTGACTCTAATTTACTTTCTCCACTTACTTACTTTCTTAAATATCTATTACTAGGATTCAATATACTGACCATAACAGTTCTGATAATGGTATTACCAGTAATACATTGAATTATATATCTTCCCTTCAGTTGTATTACTGTTATTATTACTGATGAAACTAAAGGTTAAAAGTGGGCCACTAGGATCTATATATACATACATATGTATATCATTTCAATTTCAGGTATCTTCAATTCAACCTTTTTATCTCATTAACTGTGGTTCCTAAGAGATCTGATGCATGCTCATTTTTCTTTGTCGTGAAAGAAGTGCTCTGTAAGCAGATGCATGAAATAAACACAAACCGAGTTGCTAAGATACACAGTATGTCTGAGTGTTTCGACTTTCTCTCAACTATTTTTACACCGAAGGCCGAAGTAAAGCAGACTGACCCGCATTGTATTATAATAAATTGTCCGAGTCCAGAGGGCAGCTACTATTAATTGTTACTTTCAGTTATAACTAGCATGTTGACAAGGGAAACAGGCATAAATTAATTGTTTTTACCAGCACGGCCAAGGTCATTACAAGAAGAAATGCACACTCCCAGCTGATTTGTATTATAAAACTGATGGATAACCGAGCCCGAGGGTGTAAAACAGGCATTAATCTCTCCCTGGTTGAGACGGATGAAGTCATACGCATGAGGAGAGAGACACACCGTCCCAGCGAGCAGCTCTGTTTTAAGACAGTTCTTATCAGGAAGAGAGGACAAAATCATGATCATCTGCCCGAGAGATAGCGGCCAACACGGGCTGTGACGTAGCTAAAAATCTAAAAAAAACTGTCTTTAATACACCTTTTAATATAGCCTTCTATAGGGCAGTTCACTTGAACTTGTTTAGAATATTAGATTTGTTCTGTTACTGTGGGAGCCCCGAAACCTTATATTGCTTGAAACTATCGGCTGTGTTGGGAATGTCAGTGCCCCACTATTATTGTGTATAGGGACACACGCACCCGGGGACACAAATGGAAATTGGGCTTCAAGGCATTCAAGACAGAAAACAGGAGACACTTCTTCACACAGAGAGGCGTCACAATCTGAACAAACTCCCCAGCGATGTGACTGAAGAGACAATTTGGGAACATTCAAAAACAGACTGGATAGGATCCTTGATCACTTAGTTATTAATGGACACCAAACGAGCACGATGGGGCGGATGGGCTCCTCTCCATTGGACACTTTCTTATGTTCTTATGTTCTTATAGGTGACCAAGGAGCTGTGTTTGGGCACAGTGGTTGAAAGGTGGCGCTGTCGCTTTAAGAGAGGGTTTCAGAGGTGAATAACTTTCTGTAAGAGTATTTTTCTCTGGACTCTTCAATAAGTGGTTCACTCTGCATTTATCTGCCTACAGATGTGAAACCCTGCACACCACTGGACTGAACACTGGCAGTATACTTCCAAATTAATAAATAATATTTTGAATATCAACCCTGCAGTCCAGACTTGTAACATTACCCTTTACAACAGTCAGACTAATTAGAGTTCACATGCTGGTTTTGCATATTAATGATTAAAAACATGAGACAGGTCTGATTCTGAAATGTGGGACTAATAAAATGGCAGGATTTGGGCTGTAAGGAGAACAGTGTGACTTTGATATTGTTATGGCTGGTTTGAAGTGGAGTCTGTCTGACTGTCAGTCATCGATGCTCTGCTTATTGATTGTTGCTGCAATGTGTGTGTGGTTCTATGACAGTGGCTATGTTTGCAATTTGGAAAGGGAAAAAAATGCTGTTGAAGCGATTCTGTGTGTCTCCCCTAATCTCAGTTCGTCTGCACCCTCCCTGAATTCAATTATCGTCACTAGTGCTGCAACTCAATTATCTCAAATCCTCCACTTATGACTATGCCTATTTCTTGCGCCGAGCCACCGTCACCGTTTGATTTCTTAATCATAATGATCACTTAAGGAAGCTAAGTAGTTAATCAGCTAAAAAAAAAAATTGCTTTCATTCAGCTTTATCTGTGGTGCTGAACTCCAGAGTCTCTCGCACCAGAAAATAGACGTCTGTGTTAACGTTTGCCTCGGGTGGCAGAAATACAAATTCCCAGTCTCCAGCTTCATTACAGACCTGAAGTACATTTCCTGCAATTCTTCACAGCAGGACCCAAGGACTTTGTCAATCAATATTCAGCTTAGCTACATTAAAACAAGCATGATGAAACCTTAAATAGTCGTCGATCTGACGGCGAGAGAGGAGCGGAGGAGATGTGCATCAACTTTGCGATGAGATCTCGACCGTAAAGGACATCCTAAAATGTAACAACAGCAGTCTTTCATAACAGTGATTTAAACATCATGTCAAGGAAATGACAGTAAATAAATAAAAACGTTTGACTTTGTTATGCTTTGTTTTCTTGTCCGATGCCACATTGTACTTGTTATACTTCGAAATGCGTTTACGTACAAGCATTTGCAATTCAGGCGTAGGTCAAACTTTTGATTGGCTCTTCTAGGCCAAAATCGTAAGTCTGAATTTCAGTGTCTGTATCTGTAGCCGTCTGTAACCCCAGGGTAAGTAGATACACATTTGTTGATGACAATGGTGGATAGATAGGTAACAGTTTGAGACTCCTGGTGCTAATTCATTTTATGCTGTGTTCAAAGACGTGGTAAAACAACAACAGATTTCAGATGTTTGGTCTTTATTTCAATCTGTTGTCTGGCATCTTAATTCTGCGCTGAAAGTCTGTAAACTGTCTGGGAAGGTGTTCTGGGAAATTGCTTCAATCACCTCACAGCAGGAGCAATTTCATCCAGATGAATTAAAACTCCAGATCAATCGCAGCACTTCTGAAGTCAAGCAGTCAGTTTTCACACTTCCTCCGGAGATGAAAGATGCACAACACGGAGCTGAAAGTGCTCATTTAGCAAAGGCGCACTGTTGACGAGCATCCCTGGAATAAACAGTGCGTTGATGTTATGGTAATTAGGCCGGTTCGCATGATAAACAAAGAGAACCAGCATTTCTGTCGTGTAGTAAAAAAACACCATGTCTTTAGTCATCAGCTCAGGGTTCCTGTGACATGTCGGGCCTCAGAGTATTATGTATTATGTGCAAACATGGGGTCAGAAAAGTGTTGCAGGGGGCCCTCTTAACCCAAGAGAAATCGCCAGCATCCGAATGACAGCTTCCTTACGAATATCAAAGACTTGAAATGTTACAGCCGAGCCTGTGAGACCTATTAAACTGGCTCCACTACTTTATAGGTTTCAGATGATACAGGGAAAGGCATTTGTAAGTGCTCTCCTGATCATGGCAGTTAAACATGGCAGCTGAGAATGTATATTATTTTGGTATTATTATTATTATTATTATTATTATTATCATGCTTCACAAAAGCACAAAAGCATTGAATACAAATGTTGCAAGTTTATTCCTGTTAGTCCAGGAGTTCCTGTTACTTTTCATCGCTGCAAACTCTCCTGTCAAGGTCATGCAGGGAAGACGGCACTGTTATGATACACACGCATTTATCTCGGCAAGATTTATGTGTTATAAATGAACAAGGGTTAGTCAGGGAGGCTGGTGCATGTGAATAATTGAACGGTCGCCCACACTCGTCTGCAGCCCTGAACAGGCAGGCTGTGCACGGAGACATTTTCATGTTCTCGGTGTTCTCACACTCACAACGCCCAGCTCCGCTGCCCTGTTCTGTCTTTTATCTTCTCTTTTGTTGTTGTGGGGGTGGGAAGGGGGTCCCTGAGGTTGCTGGATTTGTTATACGTGTTATGCATTTATATTTTATGATCCAAAAAACAAAAAAATATATCATAAATATATATAGACAGGTGACAAATTAAAGGAAAAACCAACACAAAGTGTCTCAGTAAGGTGTTGGGCACCACGAGCCCCAGAACAGCTTCAATGCTCTTGGCACAGATTGTACGAGTCTCTGGACTCTACTGGGGGGATGAACTCCATTCTTCCAAAGATATTCCCTCATTTGGGGTTTTGATGATGGTGGTGGAGAGCGCTGTCTAACACGTCGGCCCACAATCTCCCATAGGTGTTCAACTGGGTTGAAATCTGGTAACTGAAGGCCATAGCATATGATTCACATCATTTTCATACTCATCACACCATTCAGTTACCCTCGTGCCCTGTGGATGGGGCATTGTCATCCTGGAAGAGACACTCCCATCAGCATAGAAATGTGTCACCACAGGATAAAGGTGATCACTCAGAATAACTGTGTAATGATTTGCAGTGACCCTTCCCTCCAAGGGAACAAGTGGACCCAAACCAAGGCAGGAAAATGCCGAAGGCCGAAGTAAAGCACAGCATAACAGCATAACAGAGCCTCCAGACCCCTTCACTGTAGGGGTCCAGCAGTCAGGCCTGTCCCGTTCTTTTGGTGTCCCATACATGTACTCGCCCACTTGTGGAGAATATGGTGAAGGATGACTCATCTGACCAGATCACTGTTTTCCACATCTCTGTAGACCAGTGCCAGGTTTTTGCACCACTGAACTCTCAGATGTGCATTTGTTTTTGTAATGCCATCTTAATCCAAATCGAGGACAACTGGGCCTGCTCAGCATTTGTATACATGCCACAGAGCATAATAGGATATTAATTGCTTAATTGTATCACACAGTACACCTGTTTGGAGGCATCTGCATTCGTTATGTTCCTCCACTCATTTATTCAGGTTTTTCCTTTAATTTGTCACCCATATGTATATAATATAAATTAAAAATTGATTCTAACAGGGCTCCACTCATGTTCAGACAGATGTACCATCGTCTGTCCCTTTTCATTTTTCCCTTTATGTGCTACCCAGTGAAGACAAGGCAAGGGGGACAAATGGGAACCAGTTGCAGTCAAACTGAGTTTTAAATAAAGACCACTGGGAATATCCCACCGCCACACAGCAGTAAACTGTATATATCTTGCATTGTCCTGCTGTGACTTGTTATCAACACATTTATATGAATCATTTCATTAAATGGATATAAACCCATGTTATTCTGCCATATCTTTTAGTTTAACCATTTGCTTTATGTCTCTCCTTCACCTAACATGAGATGTTAGTCCTCCTAAGGATCTTTTTGTGTGTATTTACTATTTAATGAAACAACAGAATGGGAAAATAAAAAAAAACATGTTGGCATAAACTTTGATTTATGTCCAATCCAACTTAACGCCCACAGTCTATGAACTCATGGCATATATGATCAGTGGCCTCATTCTCTCTTCATAGCCTTGTGTTCATTCCTCGATACCCTTCATTGCCATGTTTATTATTTTATTATTAAAATACACAAATAAAAGTAATCTGGAGTAGAAGATACAATCTTATTCTGAAATGTGAAATGTTGGTATCTTGGCTGAAAGGAGAACAGCATGGTTTGGATATTGTTGTGGCTGGGACAATTTGAAGCAGAGAGGTTTCAAAAACCATAGCTGCTGATGCACCGCTCATTGATCGCTGTAGCGTGTGTGTGTGTGTGTGTGTGTGTGGTTTTCTGACAGTGGCTACGTTTGCAATTTGGAAAGAAACAAGAAGAAGAAAAAAACATTGCAACAATTTGTCAAATGCCTTCCAAAAATGGATTTCCATTAAAAGCCATTTATAGCAAATGCAGTCTTCCTAATGATATTTTTAAATCCCCAGGGAAATTATTGTAACAGGATTATTTTGTGCTTGCACATTTTAAGTTTACAAATGAAGGGTTTTGCCTTTTTGCCTTTTTAGAGATGCAATTACATTTGCATAAAATCTGATCTTGTCTTAACTAATAAGAACAATAATAATAATAAAATCAAAGAGGACAGATTTGCAAAACCCCAAATCTATATTTGGTGACTAGATGGTAGATTATCTATTTGTTGTATTAGACATTCAGGGTTAAGGTGCACTGATATGCACAGGTGCCAGCTACCTGCTGCTCAAGCTAGAGTAAAGTTAGTAACTCATTAATATGCTGTTGACAATCCAGACAGTTAAATGAGACGGCAATCTCATCAGAATAATGTGATCAGTTTATTTTTCTCTTCAAGAAGTCGACAGGTTGCAGAGGAATGCAACCATGGTTGTCTGAGACAGAGAATGCTACCCAAAGGGGATGGGATATTGTCATTACCATGGGAAATCATTAGTACATTGTCTATGAGAAAACTATTGTGTGCCAACAGCCAATCAGCTTCCAGATCTAGCGGGCATTATCAAACATTAATGGTCGGTGAAATGCCCAGCTGTATATTGAATAGAATTAAACATATAAATCAATACGCTCATATAGTGGCTTATACAAAAGGGTAACCATGTCAGTTACAGGACACCAGAACGAAGGGTCAGTTTGCAGCTAGTGGACAGCAAATCCACAGGAAAACACAATTGGTCCACAGTTTTAACTTCAACAGTATCCCAATGTTTCAGAGCAGTCTTAGCATTTCTCATTTTGTTTTAAGTTTGTCTTAAATTGACGTTAGCATTGTCTGTAGTTTGCCTAAATTGAAGTCAATTCAGTGAAAGTAAACAGGTTGTAGAAGGGAGATTTTGTCTAGGACTAGCAGGAATTCTGTTGCAGGAGGAGCCAGGTGGGGCCTGTTAGGTGTGAATTGGGGGTAGGTAGACAAAAGCTACTTAAAGCAGCTGTTGAGAAAGAGCTGTGCTGTTTCTCACTGACAAAAGTTAGGCAGTTGACTAGCAGCAGGAACCAAGAGAAGTATAAAGAAACAAACAAAAAAAAAAAAGTAACATCTAGAAGCATGTGGCCACTACAGTGTCAGGTTTGCAGAATGATTGCCTTCCTGGATGAACTCATCCAAGAAGATTTCATTTGTGAACGTTGTCAGCAGGTTGAAATCCTAGAGATCAAGGTTCGTGATCTTGAGGCTCAGCTTGTCGATCTGCGCTGTTTTAGGGATATAGAAGAATTGGTCAATCAGCCCATGAGAGAGATGGTGTGCAGCCAAAACCTAGGAGAGTTGAGACCTCAGAGCAGGACAGTGTAGAGAACTGCTGGGCTACAGTAGGTCATAAACGCAGAAAAGGGCATGCACAACCCCTAGAGACACCCCAAGAGCTTGAATTGCCCAACAGGTTCCAACTGCTGGACACCGAGTTGGACAGTGACAGCTCAGAGGGTGATGGAGGGGCAGTTGAGCACCAGAGCACCATGGTGCCCACTCCCCCCCAGAACAGAGAGGTAGTAATAGTAGGAGACTCGATCCTTAGAGGTGTAAATCACACAGTGTGTTCTAGTGATAAGGAGACCCGCATGGTATCTTGCCTGCCTGGTGCTCAGGTTGCAGATCTCCCTAAACTAGTAGACGGGCTACTGGCCAAAGCCGGGGGGATCCACTGGTCATGGTCAACATTGGAACCAATAACATAGGAAATGTAGGACAGAGGTTCTGCAAGACAAATTTAAAGAGTTAGGAACAAAACTAAAGAGCAGAACCTCCATGGTAGTTTTCTCTGAAATACTTCTGGTACCACGTGCCAGGCCAGGGAGACAGGCTGAGATTAGAAAGTTTAACACGTGGTTGAAAGCTTGGTGTAGGGAAGAGGGGTTTAGGTTTATGGAGCATTGGTCTTTCTTCTGGGATAGGTGGGACATGTACAAACCAGACGGTCTACATCTAAACAGAAGGGGGGCTAATGCATTGGGAGAGCGTATGTGCAGAGAAATTGAGAATCTTTTAAAATAGGGACCAGGGGGGCAGGGAGCTCTGACAATGGGAGATGTTTCACTAAGGAAAGAAAACCAAGGGAAACTGCCAGTAGGAAAGTCCTGAAATGTTTGTACCTCAATGCCAGGAGTATAAGGAACAAGATGTTAGACTTGGAAGCCACAGTGCTAGCATGTGACTATGATGTTGTAGGAGTGACAGAAACATGGCTTACAGAAAATTATGGGGATGAATACAAGTTGGAAGGATACACACAGTTTAGGAGAGACAGGCAAAATCGAAGAGGGGGTGGGGTAGCATTATATGTGAAAAATGACATTGAGGCAGAAGAACTTGTATTAGATCCCAGTAACGGAACAGAATCTTTGTGGGTCAAACTTTTGAACAAGAGATGTGGAGGATTAGCGGTAGGAGTGTGTTACAGGGCACCAAACTCAGATATTCAGAAAGATGTTGCATTGTACAGTGTAATCAGGACTGCATGTAGCAAGGATGCGGCTGTTATATGTCATTTATTTCATTTCATTCATTCAAATTATGTTGGGAACTATTTTTCTCAGCGGAAGGTTACTTGACAATATATCAGAATATCGAGGTAGATATAGGTTTTTTAGTTTATTAAATTAAAAATTAAGCACATAAATCATTTTCTAAAAACAGCAGAGCCCTCTCGATGCGGGCTCCAACATTTGATAGATGACCTTGCCTTTCGTTAGCGCCTCGTCTTTGGCTCGGGGTGCATAACTCCATTAACGGTCATCTATCAAATGTTAGAGCTGCTTCGATGGGCTCTATTGCTGAAGTAAAGCTGCCTATAGGCTGCTGTGCACTGTCAGTAACACAGATCCCCCCTCTGCCTGATATAACAAATCAACCTTTTTTTGCTGTTCAGATAATGTAGAATTACTGTCATAAACATTAGGGCATAACCCATAAGAGTGTTAAATAATGTGGAAACAAAAAGGTGAAAATAGAAAAATGCCAGGTAACAAACCAATGTTCATATGCAACATGTTTTTAATATATAAAATCTCCAAAATCATGCCATGGAACTGCATGTTACCCTTGGTTCATCACCCAAGATGGCAGACTGAAATCTCATTCAAACATCAAGGAGAACAACATGCTTTTTGTACTTGCCATCTCCATATATTCAATCCCATAACCCCTTTTCAAATGTACAGTTTGTTATTCTTTAGGATGTACGGACTGTGAAATCTTCATGAATTTGAAATGCCTTTGGCTGTACATTACTGCAGATTTTGACTTCACACAATTGATTTTACTGCCTGCATGTGCTTTTTCTGCAGACTTCCCTCTCCTGCATGTTGACACAGCCGGCAGTGCAGGGAAGCAGTCGACGTTTGCGATAGAAAAACCCGGAAGTATGATCCAAAGGAAAGGTCCCGATCGTTTGTGGACATGTTGTACAGATGTTGGGCTGTCATTTCAGAGTGGCAGGTTATATAATAATAACAGCGATCGCCCCGGGCCCCAAATTGTTTTTCAAAAATGAAAGCAGGTGTCTTTTCTGACCACCAGTTCAGAGGGGCTGAATATTTACCCCTGTTGCTCAACCTTATCAGCTCCTTAACAGCTCTGCTTCAAATGTCTGTAATCGTAGAATCAAAATGTCTTATTTGAAAATAATAAGTTGCCTTTTTGCCCAACACAAAGGGATAAATTAAGAAAGGTCAATTAAATACATTGATGCATATCGTGACTTTACTTACAATATGTTTTTCTCAATGGCTTGTACTATATGGACATAACTTTGGGCATTACTAATGCTAGCTCTGCCTGCCTGTAGAATAAATGGTGTGCTTTGTTCCTCATGACTATATCTGTTGGTAAGAACTGATAGACACTGGATAAACATTTGCTCCAGGATCTAGTAAGAGCAGGTTGATAAGACTGTTGCTAATGTAAGGGGATGAGGGGGACATAACATAGATCACACAAATGCAGTAGTGGGAGAGTGAGGTGAGTGCCAAACCAACACTAAGAGTCAACTATATATATGTATATACAGTGAGGGAAAAAAGTATTTGATCCCCTGCTGATTTTGTACGTTTGCCCACTGACAAAGAAATGATCAGTCTATAATTTTAATGGTAGGTGTATTTTAACAGTGAGAGACAGAATAACAACAAAAAAATCCAGAAAAACACATTTCAAAAAAGTTATAAATTGATGTGCGTGTTAATGAGGGAAATAAGTATTTGACCCCTTCGACTTAGTACTTGGTGGCAAAACCCTTGTTGGCAATCACAGAGGTCAGACGTTTCTTGTAGTTGGCCACCAGGTTTGCGCACATCTCAGGAGGGATTTTGTCCCACTCCTCTTTGCAGATCCTCTCCAAGTCATTAAGGTTTCGAGGCTGTCGTTTGGCAACTCGAACCTTCAGCTCCCTCCACAGATTTTCTATGTGATTAAGGTCTGGAGACTGGCTAGGCCACTCCAGGACCTTAATGTGCTTCTTCTTCAGCCACTCCTTTGTTGCCTTGGCTGTGTGTTTTGGCTCATTGTCATGCTGGAATACCCATCCACGACCCATTTTCAATGCCCTGGCTGAGGGAAGGAGGTTCTCACCCAAGATTTGATGGTACATGGCCCCGTCCATCGTCCCTTTGATGCGGTGCAGTTGTCCTGTCCCCTTAGCAGAAAAACACCCCCAAAGCATAATGTTCCACCTAAATGTTTGACGGTGGGGATGGTGTTCTTGGGGTCATTCCTCTTCCTCCAAACACGACGAGTTGAGTTGATGCCAAAGAGCTTGATTTTGGTCTCATCTGACCACAACACTTTCACCCAGTTCTCCTCTGAATCATTCAGATGTTCATTGGCAAACTTCAGACGGGCCTGTACATGTGCTTTCTTGAGCAGGGGGACCTTGCGGGCGCTGCAGGATTTCAGTCCTTCACGGCGTAGTGTGTTACCAATTGTTTTCTTGGCGACTATGGTCCCAGCTGCCTTGAGATCATTAACAAGATCCTCCTGTGTAATCCTGGGCTGATTCCTCACCGTTCTCATGATCATTGAAACTCCACGAGGTGAGATCTTGCATGGAGCCCCAGACCGAGGGAGACTGACAGTTATTTTGTGTTTCTTCCATTTGCGAATAATCGCACCGACTGTTGTCACCTTCTCACCAAGCTGCTTGGCGATGGTCTTGTAGCCCATTCCAGCCTTGTGTAGGTCTACAATCTTGTCCCTGACATCCTTGGACAGCTCTTTGGTCTTGGCCATGGTGGAGAGTTTGGAATCTGATTGATTGATTGCTTCTTCTCCCTTTAAGAGAGTCTCAGCTCGTTACCTGTATAAAAGACATCTGGGAGCCAGAAGTCTTGCTGATTGATAGGGGATCAAATACTTATTTCCCTCATTAACATGCAAATCAATTTATAACTTTTTTGAAATGCGTTTTTCTGGATTTTTTTGTTGTTATTCTGTCTCTCACTGTTAAAATACACCTACCATTAAAATTATAGACTGATCATTTCTTTGTCAGTGGGCAAACATACAAAATCAGCAGGGGATCAAATACTTTTTTCCCTCACTGTATATAAAGGGTTTATTTACAAAGGGGAGGGCAGTATATACAACTATGTACAATAGTCAAACCGGACATGACAACAATAATAATAATACAAATAATAAACAAACACACACAGAGGAACACCCTGGACAGTGTCGGCTAATACTGAAACAAATCTAAGCTAGTCTAGAAGGGAATCTCTCTACAATAACTAAACTATCTAAACCTGACAACTAATACAAAAGGGTGATCATCGCCCCTACCTAAATGCCTAATGTGCTAGACAACATACACCGATCAGCCATAACATTATGACCACCTGCCTAATTTGTGTAGGTCCCCATTTTGCCGCCAAAACAGCCCTGACCCGTCGAGGCATGGACTCCACTAGACCTCTGAAGGTGTGCTGTGGTATCTGCCACCAAGATGTTAGCAGCAGATCCTTTAAGTCCTGTAAGTTGTGAGGTGGGGCCTCCATGGATCGGACTTGTTTGTCCAGAACATCTCACAGATGCTCGATTGGATTGAGATCTGGGGAATTTGGAAGCCAAGTCAGCACCTTGAACTCGTGATTCATCAGACCAGGCCACCTTCTTCCATTGCTCCGTGGTCCAGTTCTGATGCTCACGTGCCCATTGTAGGCGCTTTCGGCAGTGGACAGGGGTCAGCATGGGCACCCTGACGGGTCTGCGGCCACGCAGCCCCATACGCAACACACTGCGATGCACTGTGTGTTCTGACACCTTTCTATCAGAACCAGCATTCACTTTTTCAGCAATTTGAGCTACAGTAGCTCGTCTGTATGATCGGACCACACGGGCCAGCCTTCGCTCCCCACGTGCATCAGTGAGCCTTGGCCGCCCATGACCCTGTCGCCGGTTCACCGCTTTTCCTTCCTTGGACACTTTTGATAGGTACTGACCACTGCAGACCGGGAACACCCCACAAGAGCTGCAGTTTTGGAGATGCTCTGACCCAGTCATCTAGCCATCACAATTTGGCCCTTGTCAAAGTCGCTCAGATCCTTACGCTGCCCATTTTTCCTGCTTCTAACACATCAACTTTGAGGACAAAATGTTCACTTGCTGCCTAATGTATCCCACCCACTGACAGGTGCCATGATAACGAGATTATCAGTGTTATTCACTTCTCCTGTCAGTGCTCATAGTGTTATGGCTGATCGGTGTATATCCCTACGTGTAAACCCATGGGTATGTCACCTATCTACCCGTTTTCCCGTGAACAAAAGTCAATACGAGTTTACAATGTGACCAGAAGAAAACAGAGAAGGAAAACAGTAGGTCATTTCACACAAACACGGTAAGGACACGAAATGGCATTGCGGCAGGTCGGCTCTGTCGCATGGAGAAATGAAGGCATGTAAACAGTAGTCGAGACATCGGATTGGACAGGAGCACAGGCCAGCGCAGTTGAGTGACGGGGATGTGAGCCAATCACAGCCGCACACCTGCGTACACTAGGGATGGGGAGGACAGCAGCGCAGCACTGCGCCGGCGCACGTACCTGAGGCAGGTAACAGGTGCCGCTGCAGATGTCATTGCTAGTGCGCTTGTCCTAACGAGGAGGACTGCACTGACTGTCTCACCACGCCTGACTTCTCTGCCTCGTTTGCTGGTCGTCAAAAAGGCACCATGTTTTCTGGACAGTATGTAAGTTCTTTATTTCTATTTCTTCCTAAAATAGGAAGTGCTGTTTCACACACTGGATCCCATGCCTCGGCTGCTGGGGATACAATGCCGTGTCAAAATACGGGAGAAAGTATGAGTTCAGAGTCGCACAAACGCACACAGCTGTAGATCATTGTCACTCTGTGAAAGGAAATCTGCCTCCCTGATACCTGAAGGGTTTGCCAACTTGTTTTATTAATGGCATCAACATAGTAATTGTAATGGGAAGGAAGAGAAGACGCCTGTTAATGTCTAAATACCGATGATGCTCAGGCTGAGCTTGTCTGTCAAATCTTACTTCCAGGATAGTTGTTAAAACCACAACCTTTCGGAGAATATCCAAAGAGAAGCACTACAAGACAAGACGAGACGAACCCTCCTCAGCATTCAAGCATGCCTTAACCTTTATCGCTTCCCCGACAAAGTAAAAGTTAATGTTACACATCATGTATAAAAGTAAAAGAACACTTCTGTCTAATGGAAATATTGTAGCACTTTTGCACTGTCAGTGTATCTTCCATTTCGGCTTTCTTTCAAGATCAAAGATATGACCGACAGGCTGGTGGTGGTGATTATTATTATTATAACAATAATTATTATAATTTACCTCGTATGTCCGTTTTTAATTATTAAAACTGATCATGATTGAAACTATAATCCCAAACGATATGTCGATAAAACACACTGCCTGAGCATTCCCAATATACCATTACTTTACAACAGCTGTTGCATCTGTAACCAGTCAAACAGGTGCAGCCTACAGTCTCCTCTAATGAAATGCAGTGTATGATTATGGTGTTGTCAGCTTCACCTGTTGAGAGGGTAACAGTGAATAAAGGTTGTGTTTTGAAGGTGGCTTTGCGGGTGATGCTCAATCAATACATACATGCATTTTCTTTACAAAAGAGAGAGAGACGGAGAGAGACAGACACGGAGGGGGAGGGGGAGGGGGAGACAGACAGACAGACACACACACACACACAGAGAGAGAGAGACTGACTGACTGACTGACTGACTGACTGACTCTGAAATGCTGTTTTGAAGTCCAGAACAGCAAATGAAAATGAAAGGAAGCCCTCCTGGCAGCAGATGTGTTACAGCAGTACAGGATGTGATCAATAACTCAACGTGTGTTTGTTTGTTTATTTACTTATTTATTTCTCACAGCCCGTTAGGACACTTCTGTTCACACGGCAGGTTTGCACAAAACACCTACAGATAATTGAAACAACGTCCTTCCGCTGATATTTATTTGTTTATGTTTTTATTTCATTCTACGAAGATCTTATTCTTTCCACGCAGGGCAGGTTCCTACAAAGCCCCAAAGATTACTGGAATGATTTCCTATAACCTCAGTAGAACATCAGATACCGACAGAAAGGAGAAGATGAAGAAGAGAGAAAGAGAGGCAGCATTCAGCAGTTTTCAAATCGATTTTTCCAGACTGTTGAGTCTTAAGTAGGAATAAGAGAGACTGATTTAGCAAAACAAAGACAAGGAAGGAAGGCTACCTTTACTCCTCGGCATCAGTCATTCAAAACAGAAATGCAACAAACCATCTCATCCACACCAGTCTACCAACTCAAGTCTAGCATTTAAGAAACGTTTTAAAATTCAAAATGTAAAACTTTTTTATTGTACGCCACGCTCTCTGTCGGTTTGAATGAGTTGTGTCATAACTTCCTTGATAGTGGAAAAACTGTGGAATCACCAATTAACAAGTCAACCCAGTGTCAGTGTTTTATGGTCTTGCTTCTTGATAGTAATAATAGTTTCCATAGACAGCATGAAGTGTTACTGTGTCCCAGCATGTATCCCTTTACTTTCAATCACTGTGATGTATAGGCGTATCTGCATAGTAGTGTTGTTACCCTATCAGTATTGTGCAAATTTAACGAAATAACTTAATAATCATGAGGACAACAACAATTATCGTCATTGTTGTTATTGTTCATTTATCAAGACAGATGAGTGTACCTGCATTTGAACAAGCATTTATTTATTATTTGTTTGCTTGTTTGTTTATTTTGCTTGTGTGTTTCTATCACAGATGCAAGCCACCATTTATCCAGCCCAAAACTTTAATCCTGTTCTGGATGCAGAGGTTTTGTTTGGAGCTCTTCAAGGTACGGGTAGGACGTCATTTCAAATGGTTCCACCTCTAGAAAAGGCTGGACGGGACATCGTGCCTCTGTGGGGTTTCAGATCGCAGGTGGTGGGAGAAGGTTCATTAGCATGTGTGTGAGTCAAAGGCTCTTCGAATGACCCGCGCTTTCTGAGTGAAAGGGAAGGGCGAGACGTTGCACACGGTACACTTCAGATCTGCCAAACTCACACTCACTGAGGGACTGCACTGGCAGCATCTATGAGCAGCACCCGCTTCAGGTGTCTTTGGGCCGGGATACAAAGGAGCTTTATTTCCACATGGGAGTGAGGAGGAATTTCTAAAACACGTGCATATAAGAGAGGATTGCTTATATCTTGGCTTTATTTAACCTGAGTGTTGTTCTTTTCTGTCTCTCCACGGGCAGGTTGCGAGAAAGGAGTCCTGATTGACATTCTGACCCAGCGCTGCAATGCACAGAGACAGATGATCTCGGAGGTCTATAGGGGGAGATACGGCAGGGTACGAACACTAGTTGTTGTTTTTATTTTATTTTTTTATTTATTCAAACTGATTATCAAACCTACTGAAAGCAGTCTCTGACCTCTTGAATCCTGCTAGATCAGTCTGATCTGGCACCTTGATGTAGTGCTGCAGGCACTTTCCAAGGCCCCCTTTGAGCTGTTTCAGTCTGTTGACTTGAAGTTTCTCTTCTCGAAGACGATCATCCTACTGGCTATTGTGTCGGCTAAGTGGGGGAGTGGGGGAGTAGTCTGTGCATCCGTCTTGTCTGCGTTTTACAGGTGATGGCTGAAGAGGTCTCCATTCCACGCATGGTGTGACAGCTCCTTTGTTCTTTTTAAGGTGTGCTACATTATCTGAGGTTTGTGCTGCAGTGAGCTGGTTTACTCCGGACACATGAATCTGCTACTACAGGTTGGATGTGTGCCTGTATTCGCCTCTGCTATGCTGTCTAAGCAGGTTTGAGTTTCTCCCTGCTCTGTTTGTCTGTCTGACGCTTGGGCGTGGAGTTCACAATCCCGTTGTGTTTTCTTGTGAGTCGTCCCCCGCTACTGCGTGGCTATACCATGAACTGCATTTCTGTGTAAACAAGGTCACCGTCTCATGGTCTTACTGTGCTATGGATACCTAGAAGAACAGTCTGATAAGAACCAGTTTTCTTCAGGGATGTAAGGGCGGGCCAAGTTGTTGACTGCACACAGGGACCTATCAGCAGCTTTGCTAGAACACTTTTCATGTGTCTCTGTGTCAAAGGTGATGCCCATACTCCCTTCGGGAGCTGTTTGTCCATTTCAGATACATAAGATTGCATCCACAACGCATGGGTGGGTGTGTGGGTGTTTCACTGTTTTCTGATATGTGAAATACTATTTCATTATCTTCCTCAGAAATATCAATGTGTATCAGATATTCCAGTTTTAAAGAGACTCGCATGTCAAGCAGTTGGAACCTGAGTTGCATAGTTCCAGTGCCAACTCCTACCTTTATCCCTTGTCTTACACTGAAATACAATTATTCTTCAAATTACAGGTTCCTGAGTCATTAGATGCCTGTTTTCCTATTCAAACATGTTAATGAAATGCTGTGGCAGAAAAACACAGACCGTTCTTTATAGTCTGTGTTGAATAATCAGAATATTTTACACGCACGGCCCATCAGAATAAAATATACAAATAAAAAAACCTGTTTATCAATCAGTGAAAATTTGAGAGAATTACCTTTGATAATTACCCATATAGCCTCCGGTCATTATCACCGCCAATTATTGTTTTAGTGATTACAAATGTAGCAAGAGGTAATAGCCTGCAGTCGCTTTCCTGTGATGGATGTCAGCGCAGAGAGGAATACACCTGGGACGCGTGTTCTGCCTCGTTTTCCCATAAAGAGTTCCTCGGGTGTCACTTTGATATGACTGCTAACCTATAATAATCTCGATATGTTTCCCATAATTATATAATTCCTGATATTGTCCTCATTATGGTTTGCAGTAATTGTAATTAGTTTCCATTGCCATTATGGATTGCTTTTAATTTTTTCCCAACCCCCACGCTGAATAAAATGTCTTAGTTTCTATTCACAGTGTTGATTGGTATGTATCTTACATTAATTTAAAACAGATTACTGATTGTTTCCTCATCAGAAATTCATTTTTTAATTTCAGTCACTTTCCTTTTTTTTTTTTTGCCCTGACTTCGACACAAATTGGTTCTGTATATCCTGTGGATGTGTTTTAATTGTTCTTGTTTTCCTTGAGTAATTTGCCACTGTGACACTCTAAAACTATTTTATCACAAAAAAGTTTAACATCATGTACCGTTTAGTTTCACCCAACAAAAATAGATTTTATTATGAGAAACTTTGCCATTTTGAGGGCTTTGTTTTGTTTCTCCTCTCGAGAATAAATCGGTCTTAATGTAGTACAATGGTACAACTTTATATAAATAGCCTGTATTGTGTAGCTTAGATTCAGTAGTTTTGATCAAGAGTTGTTGTTTTTGTCCTTCTGAAGGTCGCTTGCCACTTCAATTAACTCGACGCTAATGCCAACTGCCGCTGAATCGCATTCCCGCCGCGTCTGAGCCAAAGGAAAGGGTTAAGCCATGGGACGTTAATGGGGCGCAATGTTCAACAATCTGAAAGTTTGACTCTCAGGAGAGTGTAAATCAGACCCCTGCTGACAACATAATAACATGTGGGAACACGCTTTTTGTGTGGTGAATTATTTGGTGAGAAATGTAATAGTAACCCTAAGGGAAGGAAACTCAAATACAGGACCAAGTTTTAATGGGAGGGGAAGGTTGCAGCTGCAATATGGATTTCCCAGGCTGTGGACCGTGGGGATCGGGATTGGCAGCAAAGACTCGTTTCCATATGTTTCATGGAGAAAAAAGGTACCTATTGGTATCTAAAGCAACTAGATGACAAACCATTTTCTGAACTCCTTAAGCACTGCACTCTATATCATTTTTTGGGGGCAATGAATACACAATTTACATGTTTACATTGTTTGTATTCTGATGATGATATTTACTGTTGTTGTAGTTAGATTTGTTCACACAGAGTGTTGGAAAGGTGTTAACGAATATTCAGAGGCCGACACTCTTAATAATCTGCTTCGTAAGAGTCAGACACCGTCAGAATAGGGGCAGTGGCAGGCATTTTTGAGCTAAAAAAAGGAAACCAGGGTCTCGTGTGAGGTGTCTGTATTGTCTGACAAAACACAGAGAGGGTCGAATCTGTCACCTCAGTGGGAGGGCTGCTGGTCACACTTTGCATTCATGGCTCGAATGAATTAATATACGAATGCCAGAGGAATAACTGGTGCATATCCAGGTGGCAGGGTTACAGACCAGAGTTGGGGCTTTGCCGGCCTGCAAGACGTCCACTATATTGATTTCGATGTTATGAGTTGTCTCTTCACTTGGAGTCATTTGGAGAGAAACGATTCAACTGAAAGATGCTTATTTATTCATTTGTTTAAGAGCTGTTCCCCTGGTTGTTTCCACAGGAGCTGATGGCGGACCTTCGGGAGAATCTGTCCCATCACTTCGAGCAGGTCATGGTTGGGCTCATGTACCCGCCAGTGCTCTACGATGCTCATGAGTTATGGCACGCCATGAAGGTACCTTCACACTGAGCTTATCGTGTTATACAATGCATGTTTGTGGGTTGTTGGTTCTTGTTGTAGTAGTAGTAGTAGAATTGATAAGCAAGAAACTTTCTCCATACAGCAGGGGAAGGCAAACCTAGTCTTGCAAGACCATGGTGTCTTCAGGTTTTTATTCCTCGGCTCTTACCCACCTGATTCCATTTGTGATTGGCTGATCTGGAGCAATCTGCCCCTCTCTGGCCGCTCTGTAGGTGCCGATGATTCAGAGAGTCCCTGCTGGTTGGACAGCAGCCCTGCCTCACAGTCACTATAGGGCCATCGTTTATAATTAGACCTTGTGAAAATGTACAGGAGGCCTGACCTAACCGGCTCCGTCTGCCACTCATTTAAATTACCCTCAGATGCCTGGATAACCCAGTCATGCACTCACAACCGTAAATCAGATGTGGGCAGTGCAGCATAAATAAATCTTCTAATTGAAATACAAAAACATATGAAGGTCCTTTTTTTAACTTCAATAAACAATCCGGTACTAAACATATATAGCTAGCAAATCTAATACTCAGCTTTACACCGGATACATATCGGCTCACAAATCACTGCGTAGCCAGAGGGAGCTTGATCTTTCGGAAACTCTGGCTTCCCTGGAGACGTTTCCTCATGAATGTTCAGCGATGGACCTCCATTTGGCACTAAATCAATCTAAATATCGACACTTGCCTCAATGCAAAATGAAAAGCAGTAGCTTTTGTTTCAGTGGCTTTCAAAAGCAACATTGGATTCAAAACCAAGGCAAAGTTATTGTCTGTAATGGAACAATCAGACCAGAAAAATATTGGTAACTGCCCTGGTCTATGCCACACTATATATATGACCTATGTCATAAACGGAGAGACCCACAAAGACTGGGCTGTGGGTAACATGAAAAGGTAGAGTATATATCTGCAGTTTCCCTTAGGCATCTTACCCTGGTAAATTTACTTCAGGATGTTTGCACTTTTAACATGGTTTTACTATGGGTTTACCACATAGTTACTGCCTAGATTATGCTCTGCTATATTAACCAGTAAACCAGTATGCTTGAGCCATATTAATCGGGTATGTGAAGGTGTTGCCCGTGGTCCAGTGTAGTAAACACGGAGAAGGCATGTTACTGTGGTAAAACCAAGTTAAAAGTTGGTTTAACCGTGATATGTGATATAGTAAAGTCTTTGACAGGTCTTTATACAATACTGGGAAAAACAATTATCTGTATTGTCTGCGAAGAATAATATGAAAGAAAAGGAAAATGCAGTATAAATATGATTGGAATAAAGTACAAAGCAATCTGCATCTCTTTGAAACTATAAAATGAAAAATATAATTACACCGAGACATATTTTCCACTTGCATGGTTTAAGTACCGCAGCGCAAATAGGCAGAAACATGACCTCATCTCCCTCTACCTTTGAGTGTCTGAGGAATTAAGAGGCCCTTTAAAATCTCCTCCGAATCTCCGGCGGTTTGAAGTAATACCACTTGACCTAAGCAGAATCCAAACGCCACATTGGGATTTTAATAGCCGGATATATTAGTTCAATCGAATACAAAAGGTAAGGGGAGTGAAGTGTTGCTTTGGCAATTCAGAGAACAATCCCCGAAGGTGACAGAGGGCAGGGGAAGCTGTATTTTCTGAAGCAGAAGCTGCTCTTCCAGTTGAAGAAGTTATCGTAGCACACCTGCTCCCAGCCTCGGAGAAAGTCAACTTGAATAAATCTCAGAGCTCACCTTGTGTGAATACGCGTGTTTGTTAAAACCTGCTTTTGGGTCTTCTGTTTATGTGTGTATTTATGTAAGTGTGTGTGTGTGTGTTTATTTTGATGTTGTCGATGGTGTTTGTTTGTTTGTTTGTTTGTTGGCTATTTTCCTTCCCGTTGGTAATGATTAATTTAGGAGCAAAGACCCAGAGTCGGAGGCCCACAGCTATTAAGTATGCGTATGACATCATGCCTTGGTGCTCTTGTGCATCAAACAAACAAACAAAACTGTTCTATTTTAAAAGCAGCGACACAATTTTCAAATGTAATTTTAGTGCTATTTTATCCTATTATTTTGTACACACTTGACATCAGTATGATGTGAGAACATAGTTGTACATACATCTATCAATTGAGCCTTAATCAAATACTGTTCTTGTCTCATTTAAGACCAAGAAGCATCACAATCGCACTTTCAACACATGCATTAACATCCTAAGACTTTATTAACGTATGTTCCTTTTAAAATGCTGGTTTCAATTGGCAGCCATTTTCACTGCCAAAGCATGAATATGTTTAGGATGTTATTTGTTACAAACCGCTTTTATGTTATTGTAAATTCCATGAGTCGCTTGGAGTGCAGCGAAGTACGATGTGAAAACTCAGCAGGTGAAGCATTAGGATCAGCAAATACAGGGCCTCCAGGACACCCACTACATAGACTGTGGATGGACTGGCCTGAATGAGCTTTGTGGGTCTTACTCAGTGGCCCATTGGGGATTCATTTCCAGTATTTTCACAACTGGCAAACAAAAGTGGCAATAAGTTGAAGATAGAGTTTTAATTTGTCCTACCACTGAACAAACAGCCTCTACCATGCTGAGCTGGATCTCCTGTAGCTACTGCAGCGAGACAGCGAGGCAAGGTCTCTGTTTGAATGAAGTTCTCTCCTATTCAGAAGCAGTTTAGTTAAAAGCAACTTGCCATTTCATCGAATTTATCCTGCAGAGCTTTGAATTGTACAGTTCCCAACACCGAACTTTTTTTTTTTTGTATATATAGGTTATATTTTAAATCTGTAATCCATTATTTATTTTATAGGTTACAGATCTATACTTTCAACCTATAAAATACATACATGGATTACAGTCTATAATATATTTAAAATGCATCCCCCTATATATCAGAACTGAAAACAAGACACAAGCCATGTCGGTACAGGACGATAAAAGCAATCCTTTAACAGATGTATGTGTCCGAGACTCCTCTCCGCTCCACGGCAGCTTCTTGACACGTTCATGTGATCAATACGGGCATTTTTCTTTTCTCTCTAATTGGAGAACGTGTAATGAAAGCCCTTAAGCCCATTCCCACTAAACTGAACCATTTAACAGCAGTGGCTACGCTGGTTACTTATTCATAATTAATCAAGACGGCCTTTTTTTCCCCCCTCATTGTACTGATTTTGTAGGGAGAGGAGACGCAGGAAAACCGCCTCATTGATATTCTTGCCTCCCGAACAAACGAGGAGATGTACTTGATCAAAGAAGCCTACTGCATGGGTAATTCCCGCTTTAATCACTGCCACGGTTTACAGCTGAGATGCTTTCAGATATGGCTGCAGTCTTTTCCCGCCTACAATAAACCGCTCTGCTGCTGCTTTTGACAGAATACAGCAGCGACCTCCTGCAGGACATCTACAATGAGACGTCTGGACACTTTCGAGACACGCTGATGAGTCTAGCCCAGGTACTGAAGCCTGAGGGTTTGGGTTGATATTGGTGGCACCTCTGAGCTTTTCAGATGTAGCATGTTCATATAAACATCAATGTTTTATTCCCTGTTAAGATAATCCTTAAAATATCCACTCTATCCAAACCATTTTGCTAATGGGCACATTATACCAAATTGAACTCAACTTGTATTCATGGATGCATTGTTGTCCACAGGGCATCAGAGAGCAGGGGTATGCCGATCCGGTCAGGGCTGCTCAGGACGCAATGGTAATCAAAATAAAAACCATGGGCCAACTCTGTGTAAAACTCATTGTGCTTTCCCCGCTAAACAAATGGCGTTGTGGCAAAAACAGTTGTAGACACCAGGGGAGGTTCTTAAACCATTGTGAAATAAAATCTGCATTCCAGAGAGAGAGAGAAACTAAACTAAACACAGAGAATGACGCGTCTCCTGTCCCCATGCAGGTCCTCTGGGAAGCTTGTCAGCAAAAGACAGGGCAACATAAAACCATGCTGCAGATGATCCTGTGCAGCAGGAGCTATCAACAGCTGTGGACGGGTAATAATGGAGAAACCTCTTTAGCACATGTGTGTCAGGGCTTAATGGGAGGGGAGGAAACGGTCACAAAAGACAGGAATGTTAAGAGCCCGCTAATGTCCCGGGGTGAGTTTCAGGCTTTATCAGAGGACGGATGGCACACTCCAAGGAAAAACACGTTGGTCTGTTATTGCACAACTCGTGGGCGTTTGTGGTCAGACGGGGGTCACGATATGGTGGTGGGTGAGAGGAAGAGTTTATTAGGCTGTGAGGTCCCTGCTGTCTCTTGTGTGTCCAGATTCCCGAGGGATGGGACAGAGCCGAGCAGTAGTATATATAGCATCATAATCATCCTTATCATAACCACAATAACAACAGGACTTGTCTTGAGTCCACAATCCCCGCTGTTTTTAAATGCCACGGTTACAAGTGAATGAAAGTTTAATTTATTGCCACAAGGGCGGATGGATTAATCTCCCATAGATGTGTCCTCCCTGTCCCCCAGGAAGTCATGTTGTAGAGCCCTAAAGAGACGTGTGGCTCGAAAGGAAACATCAAAGTTGAGAGGAAAGAAACAATAGTGCCGTGGAGGCGTTCATAATTTAGCAGCCAGCATCTGTGGCTGGCCAGACAATAAGTACAGTGCATTAAAGGAAAAAGAAGAAAAAAGACATACGGCAACTTCTTCAAAGGACTATAGCAGGAAGTGCCACAGGCTGAGAGAGGATTACGGAGAATCGCAGATCTTATTAATGAAGTGAAATGTAAAATGGTACAAGCAGGGAGTGTGTCTCCGAGGCTCCGTCTCTCTGTGCTGCTGTGCAATTAGGCAATCAGCTGTAATTGTCCGGGCCTGCGCTCGGTTACTGCACTGCTTATTGACTGCGGCGCTCCTAATGCACTCACTGTGCATTTAGCACTAATTAACGTGTTCGCTCGACACTTGCACGCATGCATGCTGCCCTAGCGCTCATTTCACCATGCAAATTAATGACTGCTTTGGGTGCTATGGTGTTGATTAAAGCATTACCATCACCTTTTAGCAGAAACCCAGCCATGGCCACTGATCGAAACATGTCTTGTTATTGTTGTGTTTGTTTGTTTTAGTTTTTCAACAATTTCAAACTATTTCCGGCTATGAAATTGTGGATGCCATACGCATGTGCTACGATGGGTATTTCCAGGACCTGTGTGTGGCAATCAGTGAGTATTAACGCGGCCCTGAAAGAAGCAAAACTATTTTACAAATATATGTTACTAACACGTGTCTGATGCTGTTTTCTTCTCTTCTTTTGAAAAGTCATGTGTGTCAGAGAGAGAGCCTCCTACTTTGCTTACAGACTCTACAACGCCATACATGTAAGTACACAATGTGTGCTGATATGACAAGAACATGATCATGTGCAGAGCTGCTATACTTGACACACCCACTGCGTTTCACTATTGGATAAAAGCAAAGGTTATTAGACCTGACAGAGACGAATAATAGACACTGTCTCCCCCTAGTGTTTCCACAAGAAACTGTGTTCGCTCGGTTTGTTTTTTTTCTATGCCAAGGCCCTACAATAAAACCGATGCCAGGTCAAGTGACATGAGTAGAGGAGAGAGAAAATATCTTCATCCCTGCTGTCACTTTATCTTCTAGCAGGATTAATGTTTCATAGGGGAAAATCACACATTTACTTTTTAGAAATTGGTTAAAACAATCTCAACAACACGTGTCACTTCCTGTCCAGTTCTTCAGAGGGGCTCGTTGGGTTTTAATCTTGATCAGCACAGGGGCCCACAGTTCTGGTGTCCCGGCTTTTGTGGTCGGTGTCGGTGTTTCCTCTGCTGAGTGCTTGAGCTCAGTAGCCTTTGCAAAAGGACGCAGTGTCCCGAGCGCAACTGTGTGGAGGGCTGGCCGTGTTTGCACAGCATGCTCTTACACTAAGTAAACCTATTCTGAATGCTTTGTGAATGCATGGAGCACACTTCTGTAAGGTCCTGCTTAAACAATCGGACAAGCTCGTTTATTGACTGAGGCTTAAATGGGTTCTGTCTCAAGGGTATTCAAATACACTTTACAAACCTGCTGAGAAACGTGTTCAACTTTCCTGACCATTAAATGTACACTATGTGACCTCATAATGATAACATAAGACGTATTAATTCAATTGGGAATAAGATTGTGTGTGTGTGGGGGGGGGGTATCTCTGATATAACATTGCCCAGTAATACAGTAAATATTCACTGTATTTAGAAGTAAAACTGAATGCCAAGAAAAGCTGAAAACAAACTAATTTTCCTCAGTAGCTTTTCTTTGCAAGTTAAAAGACTGCAGGTATTGTTGACCTGGCCAGCTGGGTTGTGTTGAGCCCATGACTGCCACTGAAGCTGACATCACCGTTCGGTCTCACCGTGGTGCTCTCTGGTTTGTGTTTGTTACTGTAGGATCTGGGTTTTCACAATAAAACGGTCATCCAGATCCTGGTGTCTAGAAGTGAAGTCGATCTCAGGGTGATCAGACAGAGATACAAGGAGAGATACGGGAAGTCCCTTTATCACGATGTCAAGGTAAAAACATGAAATCTCTCTGTCTGTCTATCTATCCATCTCTCTATCTGTCTGCCCATATGTGATGCCCAGTTATTGTATCAGTTCTCTGTGAAATGTTCTGTGAACGTCTTAGTAAAAATGTCTCCGTAATGCTTCGTTACACTGATACTGAATTTTGAGTCAAATGAGCCAAACTCTAGTCTTAACTTCTTAATTATTGTATTTTTGTGATCATTAAAATCACAGAAACGCCAGCTTGGATGGGAGCTTCTCTGTTTGTAGATTGAAGCCCTATAATCGAAAAGAAAGCTCAGGCACACAGAGATGTCCCTATAGCATTTTATAAGCTATCTAAGATTAAAGATTGACCTTGATTGAACACAACTAGTCATAATGATATATATATAATTGTGTATTAAACTATGAATGCTTTCATGCCACAGAGGCATGTTATCCACAGTCTAGGTTTTGGAGATAAAAAGATGGAAAATAAATGTAGAAAGAAGCAGCAGCCTGTGTGAGCTCGGCTTCTTGAGCACAGTCTGACAGCTGCCTTTTCAGGAACAGCAAGTATGCATTAAACCAGGGAAATGAAGCCGTCGTGGTTTCCCCTCGGTGGACGGGCATTAGTGTTGGTGGGAAACGAAGAGCTTTGTCTTTTCCTGGAATATCTCTCTTTGGAACGACATCATCAACATTTAACAAACAACATTTCTGTAACAGGAAAAGCAGACCTTCGGATTTGGAATGAGTTAGATTTTTCTTTTAACGTCAGCATTTAGTCATTTCATTTTTTAATTTTATGTCGGAGTCTCCCCAGTCCTGTACTGTAGCGCTGGTTGCAGTGAGTATCCTGTGAAAGGAAGCCCCATTTCTCAGTGTAAAGATATGCATTTTCTGCTCTATTAGAAATGCTGTGAGCTGGTTTAAGGGCAACTTAGTAAAGCACAAATGGGGGTGGGGGGTAATCACACTGCACACTAGGAGCCTCTTCCAAGCAAATTATGGGTTTGGATTTGAGGACTGGTGTTTTGGTCAAAATGTTTCATTCAGTTTTATTCTGGCGATTTAATATGTAAATGTTCTCCCTCCACTCCAGCACTTCGCCTCCGGACACTATGGGAGTGCGTTGCTGGCGATCCTGGCAGGCGATGTTGAAGACTACTAAAGACACGGAGAGCCACAGTGAGAGCCGGGCCATCCAGCAGGGAGCTGTGCAGTCGCACTGCAACCAGAGTAATTCAGGCTTCTAAACATGACATGAAATCAGAACATGAATATGCCAGTTATAAAATGCAATGAATTTGATCTTAAGAAAGAAGCACAAATATTTTATTAGCCATTCATGTTAAGATGAGAGAACGGCATAACTTATTCAACAATATTGTCTGTTTCTCGCATTTCCAATTAAAGAGACTTGAGATAAAAATGCTGTTTCCCCTTGAGTTTACTTAAACTGTTACCACAAGCCACTGCTTAAAGACACTTATTTTGAAATAAATTGTTCCTAAAACAGATCTGTAGACGAGCACACATGCACACGTAAACCGACTGCAAAGCATTTTGAATTAATTCAGTTTTTAAATTGAAATGTTGGGCGACGCATCTCACGTAATTGAATACCCCTGGTATAATATTAAATCTTTCTCACATTCTTAAAGCTTCCACTGCATTATTAGATAATAGTTCAATTAGATAATGTGACCATCAGGGCATTAATAATCTTCCACAAGGAGAACAGCTGTAACCCAGTTCCTTCCTTCACATGAGCTCGAAATACAAGACTGTCATACCGCGGTTCCACCACTAGGCGTCAGCAAATACTTTAAATACGCTTTAATACTCCGGGTCCGTGTTTTGGGCTCTAAATTCAGTGTCAGCGTGCGGCCCAGGCAGCCCTTGATTATTTCGACCAAACCAAGAACTTCAACCCATCTGCCATTTGCAAATGGATTTAAAAGAAAAAGAAATTAATAATAAAACACAAGAGCATGTTTTTTTCGATTAAAAATATATATTTTCTTATTATAATTAATTAACAACCACATACATATTTTTAATCGCTTATTATAACTTGTAACTTTTAAACACAGCTGGTTTTAAATTAGTTTGTTTTTTTCAAGTGACTTAATAATACTGGTTATATCTGTCAAACCAACGAAAAAAATAGTCTGATTAAGGGCATTTAAGTGAAGTTTAATTAGGGGATTAATGCAGAAACTGAGACCTCAGCTGGAACTCGAGATGCCCAGGAAGAGCGATGCCATCGAATCGCCTTGTGTATAAAGATCATTAATCATAGATAGTGAGAGACAGGCCCGGACCACAGGCAGCCGCTCAGCCTTCGTGAGTCTGACACGCCGGCACGACACCAGCTTTCTGCTCCGCTCACGTGGGACATGGAAACAGCAGTGGCATCTGATGTCTAAACCACAGGATTTCATGTGTTGTCTGTGGCACACTTGGCATATTTACTTTGCTTTCAGTGTCTAACCTATGTTAGCTTTGCCATTGAGACTTCTCTGTGGTTTTTTATGTTACTTTTTCACTGGAAGTTGTGACGCTGTCTGTAGTTCAGAATTAATGGTCTATGAAGCATGTCTTCTGCTTAAACATCTGCACACCATGCTCGGCAATACCAAAGGTGGCCCTTGATGCTACTATAAAATCCCTGTTGGAGAAGGATTGATATGTAGGCCCCCATTATAGGAACGACTGGTCAATATATTGCGTTCATGCTGATCCTTTACAAATAACTCAACCAGTTCATGCAGTTGTAGCGCCAAGGGACACGAAGGTGAACACAATCTCTATAGTGTGTGACAGTTGCCTGCCTGTGGCTTCGGTACCTGCATATCTAATTATTTTAGAGGCTTGCTGGGGGGATATTAATTGCATTGTTAATAGGTAATAAAGAACAGTGGGGTGGTGGTCAGATGATACCTTTCAAAGGCAATGCACTGGTACCTGGAAGAAGTTTTACTTGATATGGGCAAGAGGACTTCAAACAGACGGAGAAAAGCAGATGGCTGGTGTGCTACACAACACCCGCCCTCCTGCTTCCATGCTCCCCTGTTCAATCAAATGTGTCCAACGCAGTTCTCTCATCTCCTGACCTTTTTGTGTTTTCCCAAATCCCACAATATGTTCTTTTCTTTCTTTGTTACATTTCATGTGCACTAGAACGGCCGTGAGTTAGAAATCCTCACCCAGCACACGGTGTGGATCTCAATCTGTGGGCAAAGAAATGCAGCTTGGAAATGTACAGAGCCATGCGACGAGTCAGCAGATCAGCAAGAGAAAACGGCTCTGCTCAACTCGCAGCCGGCCTTCAGCAGACAGCCACACATCGCCCAACAGAGGGAGCTACAACTGTGCAATTTAGCTGAGACAAATAGGATTCTTAAATATTTCAATGCCTCAGACGCTTGAATAACAAACAATGCAGCAAATGCAGTGAAAATAAATGCAAATAAAAACCATCTACAGAATTTGCTGTTTTTAGACTGAAAATAAATATGTTACGTTTTTTTTATTTGTTTATTTTAATTGTCTATAGTAGTTTTTCAAATGCAAAGGTGTAAAGGTTCTGGAAAACAACCGTGTTCATTAACCCTGCATGTTTAATGTTAATTTACTCCCCGGTGACACATTAAGTCTTCAGGAGTTATTTTTGGCAAGCCCATGTGTTTTCATTAATCTACACTGTAATTGTTTGGGGTTTTATTTTTGTGGGATTACAGAATTGCACAGCAACGTGTGGTTAATTACTAGTGCGTTGTTCTCCATATATATGTTCTATCCATGAAGACGGAAACCACCGCCATTCTGATGTAGCCTGCAACTCACAGATAATTCTTCCATATTTCCATATTTGAACATTTCCTCTGGACGGATTCTACGAATGATTGTATCTTTCCATGTGAAGTGACAAGGCATGTGCGAGTTGTGAGGGGATCAGTCTGTGCGGAACTATTGTCAGTGGCTAAGAGTCAATGCTATTTAATGTAATATGCTGTTTTCAGCACTGTGCACTATGTTTGTGTTGTGTAAACCTTGCAAAGGAAAAGGTCTGTTTGTGGCCTGCAGTGTTGTGTGTCTAGTGTGTGTTCACATCGCACACTGAGGCTTCATTACACGCTGTCCTGGGGTTAGTGGAGGTGCAGGATCTCAGTTTAAGTCATAACTTCCAATTCCTCTAACCAGGTAACTGAGAGGAACCGAACTCAAATCTCTAGAAATACGAAGTCTCAGGTGGTTTTCATCCCTGGTGATCTCAGACACAGTAAATACTGTATAATGAACGTCAATTATAACCACCAGCCTGTTCCACCAGCTTAGTGTTTGAAGACGAATGTAGGTGACCACTAGCACGATTCTTTAAATTACGGGGGTTATGCATTTTTACATGATGGTAATAACAAATCCGTAAGCATAAGCAGGTATGGGCAAAGATACATCAAAATGTATTTTAAAATAAGATATCAAAATAAACTACAAAAAACAGCAGCCACGCCATGTATCAAAATAAACTACTGTATTTTTGTATTTTAAAAATATTAAAAATACTTTTACAAGGGAGCATGAAATCACTTTGCAAACCTTCCTTCTATAGGGCCTATCTATCCCTTCACCAGTACACTGACAGCTTTCCTCTGCCTAACGAGTCGTGCGATAAATCTGATATATGTAACCAGTTAACAGATCAAATATTCACATATCCCTCTGATCACACAGATGAAGGTTAGTTTTAAAGTATCAACAGTTTAATGTTTAACTAACAGTTTGCTAATGACTCATAATTGTATCCTAATTTAGTTACTTTGGCCTACTTTCCATCAGCAACACTGACTCAATGACAAACAAGTCATTCATAAGACGACAACTGATGGCACCTTTATTCATAGCAACTAGTTTGAATGTAATGAATCATTTGATTGTTAATTATAAATATAATAAATTGTGTGTCAGGCAGTCATTCATGCAATGGTATATAAAATCATGATCCTACTAAACAGCTACTTCAATTAGGGTACAATCATTTAGCATTCAATTCTTTATTTATCAATCATTGGACACCTATTTGGAGGTTGAAAACAAACATTTTAGCACTTTGTCAACAATTATTAAATTATCAATATGTTTTGATTTTAAATGTAGCCAGAAACATAATCAGAAAGTAGCAACAGAGCTTGCCAAGGAGTGGTGGATGGGTTGACAACCTGCTCTTTAATGGCGTTGCAGCACAACATTGTTAATGACAATAATAATAATAACTACATGCTTCTTCGGGTTTTGGATCAATTTTCTGTTCTGATCTCAACAATTCTGGGCAAGTAGGCACCAATCAGAGGCAGCATTTTTATGATGTCATCATGTAGACTTCTCACAAAGCATTTTACAGTATTTTTAAACTACAAAATACAAAACACTAAAGTATTTTGATACAAAATATGAAGCCATTTCCATCAACCCTATTAAATACAAATTACAAAATCCTATTTTGTAATTGAAATATGTATTTTAAATACATGTATCATAAATATTGCCCATCCCTGGGCATAAGCCCTGCTTTTTCAGTGTTTCAGGATTTAATTAATTGTGTCATAAACTGCCTGGATACTGGAAACTCAGTGGAAAAACTACAGAAGCCCTGGGTTCGTCTTCCCCGCGGCAACTCGAGTCGTTCTTGTTTTCAAGTAAACAGAGTCTAAACATGTCACAGTCTTCCTCGATGTTAGTGCTTATAGTTTCCGTAGACAACATGAAGTGTTTGCTGTGTCCACGACTGTGGGAAAAACAATGAAGATGAATGACAGTGACGTACTTCCTCTCCCAGAATTGTGTCAAACCAATTCACAATTCCACCATAATATCAAGTTTTGTTCAAACTGCATTGCTATCATTCCCTGCTGTAGGAACTGGACCAGAGCAAAAGCACACAACAAAAACTGACCTAGGACCTAATTGTTAACTGAATTGATTGTTTATATGTAACACAATTAATTTCCGCTCAGAAATAATATCAGAAGAAAATGCCACATCTGAAAACACTGACGTAAATATGAAAACAATACCTTCCATTGCAATATCTATAGTACTGTAAACTGTAAATAGACCACAAGCGGCAATGTTATCATGACACACTTTTATTTTGAGAATAAACACATGTTTTTAGTAAAAGTCTACAAACAAGCTCAGTCCTCGGGTCACTGAAATGTAGGTCACGGACATTGAAGTGAAACAGTGCTGGAAGAACTGTGGGTGAGTTGTAATTCATGCTCAACTTATAGTCATATGTTCTACATTTTAAATGAAATAGATGTTTTGTTTGTTTGTTTGATTTTGTTTTTTGCTTTATTCGGTAGTCTGCAAAGTATGGCAAAACTATCTGTCTGTAAAATAAAAACAATGTGACAAGACAGACCCCAAACATGGTCTTATTGTACCGAGTAATGAGACTGGAGGCAGGTCTCAGACGGATCTGTCCTCAGTTACTGGAACCTCACAATACCTGCTCTAACTGACAGGCATAAGCAAATTGACCAAATTGGACCAAAATGTTACAAATACCACCAGGTAGATCCATTACTTGTCAGTTACAATTGCTTCAGCAGCGTTCAAAGCATTTATCTACAGATAAACTGATAAACCTTGTGGATCAGGTGTGGATTTAATTTTTTTTTTTTTATAAATCTTTAGAAGGAAGCAGAAAATGTCTAACGGTACAGAAGTGCAAAGATGTATCTATACACCTCAATACACCTATACTATACGATACTATATACTATACTATATAGTATAGAGTATCTATACTCTCAATACACCTGCTGTTCGTCCGCAACCGCAGCTTTACTCGGAACAAGTTTGCCGTCCCGTGTGTGTGGTCGACCAATCCATCAGCCGTCCGTCTGCCTCCTGAACAAGACGTTGGGAGTTTTTAGAGAGGCCGAGGAGGGAGACTGCGGTGAGGCTGTGGAGTTGTGCCATGTTCGTGCCATGTTTTGTCGTATCCGGCCCACGTGTGTGATTTGTGTCTGAGTAAATAACAGTCCTGTAATTGTGCTTAATTCTGTCTTCGGCCTCCTGGGTGCCAGCTCCTCGTGACGATATCTCTGAGACGGATGTGTGGTCCGCAGCCCTCCAGCACCGACCCGCACCGGGCCGCTTCGTGCCCGTGTGGCGCTGATGAGTCCAGGTGCTGCTGCTCAGAGTTTGGGTTTTAGAAACAGTATGGGGATGGCTTTTGTTCAGACTGCTAGGCAACACAGGTTTTGTTGCCACAGGGTTGGTTCCTCTGAGGATTGTAGTTGAGCAGTAATTACAGAAGGGAGGATTGCTCTTCTGAGAACTGCGCTGCCTAGCAGGGTCATCGCCAGTGTTTATTCGCTCGCTGTGCGCCGTGTTTAACACACCTGCGTCTAAATATCTGACAGATAAATAAACAAACAAACAAATCAATAATTCACTGGCAGTTCGAACACCGGAGGCTCCTGCGTGGCTGTGCCTTATCCAGACATATCTGCACGTAAATCAATTATGTAACTATGCATATTCATCCCTAAGCCGAACAAAACGGCCTGTTTTCAGTATAAAGGAGTGCAGTCCTGCTTCAGCTATACAAAGCCCCCGTCTGCACAAACTCAGACAGTGCTTGTACCTGTGTTGTGTGTGCTGAGTAAAACCTTTGTAATCTTACACCCTGTAGTGTTTGCATCGGCCCAATTAAATGACACCTTCCAGGAACAGTGACTTGATAGTTTACCTTCAAACAAACGGGTCTGGAACAAAAAACACTTCAAAGAAAAAATATAAAACATACTACTAATAATTAATTGACATTTACAAATGCCATAAGATATATTTATTTAAAATGCATTCCATGTGTGAGACATCATCTGCAATCTCAAAGCCATGTAGTCATTAAGGAGATAAAGACAAAAAGCAATGACTTCATGCTACATGTATAAGAGCACTTGATCTAATGTGATAACAACACTGGAAATGCAACCCAAAACAGCTCCTGTAAATGATTAACAAAGTCTTTTAACAAGTCATCACTCTATATCGGCTACATGCTATCAAATATTCATCCCGCCCGCGCAGCGACAGTGCCCCTATACCTTGCCTTCTCATTCTGCCTGTGGACTTTTTCAGTTCGGGTATCTAGTTAAGGGATCGGTGCGTGATTAAGAATTGATATCCTGCTCAAATGTCTTACTTGATACTCCTGTCTGCACATTCTGAAAAGTATGGGGGAGCTTTGTAGATCTGGAAATACTGGATTGAAACAATATCGAGCTGATATAACAGCTCTTAAAACAAGATTTAACACACACACACACACACACACACACACACACACACACACACACACGCACCAGCGCAGACAGTACAGTAAGTCCTGGCAGCCTGTATCTGAAATTGTTTAATTTACTGACAACAACTGAAGTAGCACTTTGCTATGCTGACTGAGTGTTCAATAAACACAAAGGATGTACCACTGAAAAATATGAATAGTTTATCAAGCAATATTTAAACTTCAGTAATCGGTAAATAACCTTGTTTCACAGTAATTGAGCAAGCATTTTCTCATCTGAATACATTTTGTATGTGTGTGTGTGTGTCTGCAGGTTTACATGTCTGTGTGTACAATATAGTCGTTCTGCACATTTTTACAGCCTGGAAATGTCTCGCTTAACTTGTGGTACATGCCCGCTAGACTTTTTCAATAATGCAGTCACATCCAGTCTGCGGCTAAAGTTACCATGCAGGCTCAATGAGTGCAGTGCAGGCAAACTTGCTTTGTCACTGAACCTTTCCATGAGGCTTGTATGAAAGGGAGAAATGCGAAGCAGGCTTAGACATTAATGTAGCTTATGCAATCGGCCACGTTTAGAGAGACAAGTGTATGACTGAGAAAAAAAAGCAACATCCACAACTTATCTTCAAGACCTGTGGCCCGATTCTATAAAACATGTTAACATTAGCGGCATTGTCAGAAGTGGATTGCACGCTGTTGAATCTTGGTGGTATCTAATCTAAAATGATGTAATAAATGGCAGCTGCGCCCAACATCCAGACAAATTAAATGTATCATTCATACATGATAATACATCATAAAATATGTTTATATCACATGGCATTTGATGTGAATGATGTTTTTGCCTCAATGTGTCAATTTATTGTATTTGGCTTGTTTTTACTTATTTGTTCGTTTTACGTTTGTTTTTGTGTATTTGATGCGTTCATTTATTCTGCTCCTGCTTTTGTTCTCCTTACTTTAAATCGATATGATATCTTTAAACTGGTATACAGCAGTCCCAATTAAGTTGTGAGAATGTCTAGTATTGATCAGCAACAATATTGAACTTATCCAAATGTAGTGATTCTGGCCTGTGTGTCTGTGTCTTGATGTCTGGAGCCGACAGAGACACTCAGTTCTCAAAACATCTGATTTCTCTTGCCTGGACACTTTCAGGGGACGAGGTAAACATGGATGTATTGATGACGAACCGTCCTGTTGTTTCTGAGAGTTGTCCACAAGGTCACAGCAGTGCTGAGGTGTAAATGAACCAGAGGGTTTGACACATCTTCTCATTAGATAGATTGTTGATTATTCAGTAGTCAACATAATCTGTTAGAATTTCATATCAATCGATATTTAATGTAAAATCATTGATTCTTCCAAATTAATCCAATATATAGACGTTTCCTTGTTCACTTTGGAGGTCTCAACCTATAAATAACCGACTCTGAACCTTACCCTGAGTCCCGGGATCCTCTGCACCTGTCACCTGTTTCTCTATATTACTTTCTTACCATAAAGTAATAAACCTCTTATTAAACATCTGTGGTCCTGTTTATTCCATACACATCACATTTCATCACAACAATGTTAATCTTGACAGACGCCCCCCACCCCAATTTTAACCAGGCTGCTGTGTATGCCTTTCTGTGTTAGGTAGTCTATGTATTCTTGTTAAAAAACAGCATTTAGCATTTAACATAACAGCATTTAGCTTTGAGTGTTGTGTTACATCCTTTCATGTAAGGATACATTCTTACACTTCATGTACCATAAAGCAACGCCCTCTCCGCACTCAGCGATTTGAGGTTTATTCTGATTGGATGCAGTTTTGTAACCAAAGGTTGGACGCATGAGGAAAGGCCGTCACTCATCGCTGCCTTCATTCATTCATTATTGCATCTCTCTCCACACGTGGCAGTGTAATGTTATTTATGAATAAAATCATAACGAAAGAAAAAGAAACAGGAAGCACACATTTCATAGCACAGCAGTCGAGCACAGTACACATTTATTAACCCTGAGCACAGTAGTGGGGCCACATCATGCTTCACGGGACCTGGCACAGGCTGGCACCATCGCAAAGGGTGGTGCTGGTGGCTTGACTTTCTTCCAAGGAAATCAAAATACATTATGATGTGTAATTGCAATAGTAACAACAACAAAGCCCACACCTATACCACTGCCCTCAATGCAGTTATACCCATTTTTCATACTGTACAAATAGCAGAGCAAGTGCTATTAGGGATTCATACTTTTCTTCCCACACCATTCAAATGAACTGCAAAGGTAAAGTATACAGAGAGGACTGCATATGAATATGGGACAAAATTAGAACATATATGCCTTAGTTTTCCTTCTAAACATCTAATTTTAATGTTCTGTTCTTTTTGGCTGTTATTATTAATATTATATTTAGGGCTATACCATTTCGTTACCAAACTGTAACTGAAATTGCCTTCACCATTTCAATTATTCCCGGCTCACAGTTACAGAAACATGTCTTGGAATGAATGTGTTTGACTGAGGCGTCCTCTGCTACCCAAGTGTATTTGTTTCGGGCTGAATATTTGATTCAGTAAAATGCAGTGGAAACTCAATCAGTAACAACGTGGGTTTGTTTTCCAAATGGGGAACATATACAGTTAGGTCCACAAATATCTGGACAGTGACACAGTTGTAATTTTGGCTCTGTATGCCACCACAATGGATTTGAAAGGAAACAATCGCCCAATTTGGATGTAACTACCCTCACATTTAAGATGAAAGTCTGCACTTAAAGCACATCTTGATTGTTTCCTTTCAAATCCATTGTGGTGGCGTACAGAGCCAAAATGGTGACAATCGTGTCACTGTCCAGATATTTATTGACCTAAGTGTAAATATGCATCTAAGAGATTTACATGGCCAACAATGCCACTAGTTCAAGGGCCTTTACCGTAATAAAGACTGTAGTCAGTCACGTAAGGTACAGAAGGATTAGTCTACAGTATCGTTGTTTTCTTCAACTGAAAGAAAGCCACAAATGGACCAGTGTGTGCTGTCGTCACTTTTTAACCCTTTCAACGTGTTCAGTGTCACCCATGTCATGTCCATGTCACTGAGAAGGACAGATGTGGGCCAAGAGAGAGGATGAGCGAGAAACTCCTTTGGCTGAATTTGTTGATATAAAGTAACTAGAGTGATAGTGCTAATGCTGCCCTTACTAGGTAGCCATTGTCTACATGGGGTAATTGGACAAATTAAGCTATCTGCGCCCTCCTGTTTCCAAGACGCTCTTTTCAGGGGCTGAACTGGGTTGTTAGCCATTAAATTATTCTTTGATTTCCCATGGTGTCTTCTTTCCCTCGGCTCTCTGATAGGTGGTGCTCTGAAAATTGCGCGTTGGAGCTTATGAATGTCATCAGATTGTACTGCTTCCACAGAGCACACATTGTTCTCATTGTGCATGTAGATCAGAAGACATCAGTGAGAAAAATGACACAACACTGTCATTTAGAAGAATGTGTGGAAATCCTTCGAAAATATATATATAAAACAGATTATATCAATAATTTCAATACATAATTTAACAAGCACAACTTCGCTTTGTATTTGTATATGTATTTGTGCATTTGAAACATTCAGACAGTGGTTTGCAAAGAATATATGTAGTATACCAGAGTTTTAAACCAGAGTTTTTCAATCCCGGTCCTTGAAGGCAGAGATCTGGTTTTGATTTGACCCGTTGCCCAGGTCTAATGCGATTGATGATTGATGATTAAAAGAGATTTACCCAACCTGCCAGAGTGCGGGACTGGATTTGAAGAACACGTATATTCTACCTAGAAGTCTCCAGTGCTGATAAGATTACAAGCATTTTATCTATTTATTGTGTTTGTTTTAGTTGGTCCGTTTCTTGTTTATTTCTCACTTAAATCACTTAAAATCATGGCTGTAATACATATTGCCTAGCCTTGCCCTTTGGTTTGCATTCTGCTGAGCAGAGTTCTCAACAAGGCAAACAAACAGTTATCTGATCACCTTAGGCAAACATGACGTGACTAAAGGTCTATATAGTTTTTAATATCTTTCTTATCTGACTTATCTGTCATTATCTCTGCACCTCCCTCCTTAAACTGCTTGACCGTGGAATCAGTTTTCTTCTTGTATTTTTCATAATCTTGCACTTCCCCCCCCCCCATTGTCTTTGCAAGTGTGCATAGGCAACTGAATACACAACACCCCTGGCTACATACCACTGAAGACAAAGGCATGTTATGGGGCTTCAGCTACAACAATGACTTATTGATGGACTGTAAATTACAATCCGTACAAATAGGCATTTCTTTGAAACACAGATCGTTTGTTCGGGCGTCTCTCTTTGGGGGACAGAAATGCCATGACTCACCACATTGCTGCCACGCTGATTGGCCAACTGTCCCAATTGTTCAAGTAAACAGACTGACACGTTGTGGGCCGTTTTTTATGTTTCCAACATTCACTTTAATATAAATCACACAATTGTACAAATATCAGTTTAATTAGTTTAATCACTGAATACCACATACAATTTCTATATATCTACACACACACACACACACACACACACACACACATTATGAATGGAGAGAAGGAGAATTTCAAGATAGAGTTACAGTTTGTACAGCAAGCTCATTTCAGACATCTTATTTGCTTCGGAAAGATATTTGTTTTCCTTGGTTGACAGCATTTTCTGAGTTACATTACACTGCCTTCATGTGAAATTATCTACATTACATTTGCATTTATATTTCCATGACAGAGGCTGAAAGTTAACCTTCAGTGCTTTTCACACTGGCAATCACTAATGGCTAGATAACATTGCTATATCTATTTGTGTAAATTAACCACAGCACAAAATCCGCAAGTCACTTAAAAGTTCCTGGCATGGTTCCCCCACTTTTTTCTCAACTTTGCTTTGCAGTAAAATGAATTCCCCTCCGCTGTAAGCCAGCTCACGATTAATGACAGAAACGGTATCCTCTGAAGCTGAACATCTGATACTTCCGTCGCTGAGCAGAATGCAGTGCTGTAACTGGACTAGGTATGACATCACCATGCTTTTGAATTAAACCTTGGTCGGCTGTGGCCACATCACATTAATGAGACCTTCCCGGAGAAAACTTTAGATCCTCACTCCCTTTTATTTTACTATCCCCCTCCGCTTTCATGAACACAGTTCTGGACTGGTGACAATTATAGTGTGCTTCCAGTTTTACTTTACTGAAGTGTTTAATTGTAGTATGTTTTTATAAATAGGTTGTTGACCTTTAAGTGTGTTATAAAGGTAACACTTTGTTTTGGGTATCATAAATACGAGATTCAAATATAGCTAATTTACTAATTCAATTGCATAAGTCATGTCATGTTACAGACTGTCAATAAAGTAAGTTGTTTCTACTGAACACTTATTGATGACAATCTAATGAAGTGTCTTAAAATGAGTGGCAGTGAAAGTTCCTATTGTAGGATTTAGTAAAGCAATAGATTAAAATGCATTTGAATCATCCTATAAATCTCTGACAATGATAGTTGTGCATAATGGTTTTATTTCCACCACGATGATGTAATAATTCAAAATGCCTCAATAAATGACATCTCTGCATTGGGTGCAGGAAGGAGTAACAGAAAGCAAAACTGTAATTTAAGACACCACAAGAAAGACACCAAATCATAACCGGGTTGCCCTGTGTGTGTGTGTGTGTGTGTTTGTAGGTGTGTGCGTGTGTGTACGTGTGTGTGTACATAGGTGTGAGTGTATGTGTGTGTGTGTATATGCTGAAATAGATAGATGCTGGAAGTAATACATCATTGAGAGTAGTATTTATGGTGTTCCATAAGAAAAAGAAACACGCTTGTGCACACACACACACACACACACACACACACACACACACACACACAAACCATTTAAAGAATGAAAGTATAAATAAATAACGAGGGGTGTCATGTTATTGGTTGTTTATTTTTTATTTTATTTTGGGGGGCAGGATTTGTCTTAGTTGAGGATGGAAGTTGCATCACACTTTGAATGAAAATAATCAACAAAATAAAAGCACAGATTTATTATTAATAGTAGTAGTAGTAGTAGTAGTAGTAGTATTAAAGGCAAGCTATAATGTATTAGATCTTTCTTATTATCAGGTCTAAGATCCATATCAATGACTACACACAAAAGGTCAAACAGCAGTGGTTTCTCAGTGCAGGAATGAAAATGGACAACGTGTAGAAACATTTCTTCAGATGGACTTTTCTTTCCTAGTGCAGCAGAGTGGCGACAAAGTGTGCAGATTGTAGTAATTTTTTCACTGTAGGTCTTTTTCTTCTTCTTGTTCAGCTTTGTGTACAGAAGGGGAGAGACACCTTGCAGGTATGTGACACTTTTCCAGAGCCTCCAGGTCAACCTGTTGCTATAATAACCCTTGTAAGCAAAAGACTACATCTCAGAGTGTGTTAATGTTGGACCTTTACAACTCTGCTTAAAGTGCATAAAATTTGTCTGCCATTTCGTGAGTTCAGCACCTATATTCCTTCATGACAGATAGCGGGACTCGTCTGGGGTCCCTTTTTGATTGACTATGTTTACTTTCATGGGCTAAAATAAGCAGAGTCATTAATCAAGTGTTTATGCTGCTTTTACATGTTCCTCTTAAGGTGAGTAAATGTTTGCTTTCCCCTTTCAGGTTAAAAACAGGATCTCATGTCTGCATCGATAAGAATAAAACGTGCTGAGGCAGTCCGGGGTGGTTACTTTTGAATACACAAATACATGGATGTTTAAACAGCTGATTTGTTTTATATTCTCTGCCTCAATGTATTGCTTATTGTTTATTTTCATTAAACTGACTGTTCCATAAGCAGCAGGATCTCACAAATGTATATCTTAATGTAAATCCCAGAATAAATAATTGGTTGCAGGTTTTGTTTCACCCCCTCTCTCTTTGAGGCGTAATACAAGTCTGGTGCAGGCTGGTTAAATAAGTATTTAAGTCTATGGTGGTAGTTTCTCAGTCTACTACTACTACTACTACCACTACTACCACTACTACTACTACTACTACTAACACTATGTCTGAAAGTATGTGAAAAAACATTTCCTGAGTTGAATCCCATAAATCATAATGACATTGAACCTAAAAATGCTCCAAGAAATATTACATTTAGTTTCTTAATTTTGAATCAGTTTCACGCATGATGGGTTTACAACAGTTAACAAATGACATATGTGGTACATTTATTATTATTATTATTATTATTATTATTATTATTATTATTATTATTATTATTATTATTATATGTAAACCTTAATCAATGACAAATTCTTAGGTGCTCTAAACTTTTGCACAGTAATAATTTATGTTGGGATACATGCCAATAAATAAATAACAATTATAGTTATTATTATTATTGATATGAATAATAATAATACTTTTCTGTACATGCAGGCATACGTATAATTGTACAAAGACTCTGAAAATCTTAAATAAACTGTATTTTGCTCGAGATTTTACATTCCAACTGACAGGTGGAGTGAATCAGGGAAAGGGAAATTATATTTCTGTTGCATTGTATTTAGTGCCGTAAGACTGTTGCACAATCCACATTCATCTGAGAATATTATTTTTCCATACCCTGCATTTAAGAACTTAAGAACATGAGACAGTGTCCAATCGAGAGGAGGCCATTCGCCCCATCGTGCTCGTTTGGTGTCCATTAATAACTAAGTGATCAAGGATCCTATCCAGTCTGTTTTTGAATGTTCCCAAATTGTCTCTTCAGCCACATCGCTGGGGAGTTTGTTCAGATTGTGACGCCTCTCTGTGTGAAGAAGTGTCTCCTGTTTTCTGTCTTGAATGCCTTGAAGCCCAATTTCCATTTGTGTCCCCGGGTGCGTGTGTCCCTGCTGATCTGGAAAAGCTCCTCTGGTTTGATGTGGTCGATGCCCTTCATGATTTTGAAGACTTGGATCAAGTCCCCACGTAGTCTCCTCTGTTCCAGGGTGAAAAGGTTCAGTTCCTCAGTCTCTCAGTAGGACATTCCCTTCAGACCTGGAATAAGTCTGGTTGCTCTCCTCTGAACTGCCTCTAGAGCAGCGATATCTTTCTTGAAGTGTGGAGCCCAGAACTGTCCACAGTATCCAGATGAGCTCTAACTAGTGCATTGTACAGTCTGAACATCACTGCCCTTGTTCTCAATTCTACACTTTTGACAATATACCCTAACATCCTGTTTGCCTTTTTTATTGCTTCCCCACATTGTTTGGATGGAGAAAGTGAGGAGTCCACGTAGACTCCTAGGTCTTTCTCATGCGTTACTTCAACTAGTTCTGTTCCTCCCATAGTGTAATTATAGTGGACATTTCTGTTACCTGCATGTAATACCTTGCACTTGTCCACATTGAATTTCATCTGCCAGGTGTCGGCCCACAACTGAATATTATCTAAGTCCCTCTGAATAGCCTGTGCTTCTGAGATTGTATCTGCTGAGCCACCTATTTACATACTTTGTCAGTTTTACCCTAAATTAAAGAGACAGTTCCAGGGTTTTTCAGTTTTTTTTTTTCACTTTTTCACCCCTAACAACATTACACAAACTTTCTTCACCTTTTGAATGGAAGGTACGAGATAAGGCCCAGATCAGTGTGAGCATTCCTGCACACAATCCTATCCTCTTATCACTCATGTTTTAAACCTCCTTCACAATGCATAGTAAGTATGTAAGATGTTTAATTATTTGTTCAACTTTTGCTACACAGTAGATTTACATGTTTCTCAGCATAGCCTACATGTTTCTTAGTTTTAAATGAGAGAGGTGGGAAATATTATGTCATATGTCATATTTTTTGTTGTACTTCAAATTCAGCCAAACTGTCCTAATAATAATAATAATAATAATAATAATAATAATAATAATAATAATAATAATAATTAAAAATACGTAATTGAAGCACCATTGCACAACAATGAAAGTATTTCTAAGCATTGCAATGAAAAAGAAAGTGTAGAAGAAATGTACATTGTTTTTTTTCAATCTTCTTTGGTACAGTAACATTTCATTCTACACAGTTTTAATGAAAAAACAAAAACTAACACACAAAGCATTTCTTAAACCATCATCAGCTGTCTAACACAATCAGTTTTTCCTGTGGGTGTCTGGGATACAGGCAGAGGTATGAAAACTGAAAGCACAGGAGTGAGCGATGTGCCCTGCTTTGTTCTGTTAGCTATTTAAGGGAGCTATTCTTCCGGCCCTAAAGCACACAGTAATTGTGTACCCAAACACCACGTTTAACCTGGAATGGGGCAATCCTTTGTTGTATCCTTACTAAAGCAAACACACTTCATAAAACTATCCAAAACAGGTTGTGTTGATGATTCTGCTTGTTGTTTGCTTGATCAAAAGCTACATTCTTGGGCTTTGTGTACATACCATTTTTTGTTTGCTTTTTTAGATCTTTAATCTTACATATGTCCAAAATGAATCATGCCGCACGTGCCATTTTGACTCGAGCTCGATGCCTGAACACACGTCACTCTTTGAACGAATTCCAGCACCCATATCACATAAGTGATCTATAGCATGATTCACCGGAAAACTGGCAACACTTCGAGGGCCTTTGGATCTTGTAATTTGTTCTCTACCTAAACCATTAAGTGATTTTGTATACTGTACTTACAGGTCCATAAATATTTGGACAGTGACACAATTGTCATCATTCTGGCTCTGTATGCCACAATGAATTTGAAAGGAAACAGTGGAGACTTTCATCTTTAATTTGAGGGCAGTTACTGTACATCCAGATTGAGTGAACGGTGTAGGAATTACACCCATTTTTATGTATGTTCCCCCCAATTTTAGGCGCTCAAAAGTATTTGGACAAACTAAGATAATCATTAATTAAATTGAGAGTTTCAATGCTTGGTTGCGAATCGTTTGCAGTCAATGACGGCCTGAAGTCTGAACCCATAGACATCAGCAGATGCTGGGTTTCTTCCCTGGTGATGCTCTGCCAGGCCTGCACTGCAGTGTCTTTAATTCTTGCTTGTTGTTGGGGGGGATTGTTTCCTTTCAAATCCATTGTAGTGGTGTACAGAGCCAAAAAGATGACAATTGTGTCACTGTCCAAATCATTATGGACCTAACTGTACAATACCTATAATATATAATATCTTCATCGTTTACTGACTCTTCAAGAGTTCAGACAACCTTAATAGACGTATGTAGAAGGTGGAATGGACCAAGGAAATGCTGCAAAGGTCGTGTCTGGGGGGAGGAGGAAGGCAAAGCAAAAATGCCGGGAAAGTGTTATTTGTTGTTGGATGCCATTGCTGGTCTTGTCTCTAAATCTGTATGTTTGTTGCTGGATTCTTAGTCAGGTGGAATTCAAGCACTAGATAGCGATTGTCCTCCCTCTGACCTTACAACTCATTAGTTGTGGTGACACATTATATGATCAATAGGAAATATCCATAAATGCACAGCTTTTAAAGTGGAACAAGTTATCCAGACACATCACTGAATCACACACCATAGCATCCTTCAAGATACAGCCAGAGGAAAGCCTTGGATCAATTAACTATTAGCTGGGGTTACCTCCCCCCCTGCAATCTTTCAAATTAGGATCTCAGCTACCATTCCCCTTAAGACGCCCTGATCTTCAAACAAGGTTTTGTAACAGGATTCTGGTGGAGAAAAGCACGTCCCAGTGTTTCCCAGCATTTGACCAGAACACCAATACACTTATCTGAAAGACTGTATGATATATCCTCAAATCCATAACCTTCAACTCTGGGACCAATGAAAATGTTGTATTCATCAGTGTATAAAGCAAATATTAAAAGGGGTTTTATTTAGCATATTGTACAATTAAATGAATACTAGGACAATATGAACAGCATTGTTATTTTTATTATATTATGTTTACTATTTCTACTACTACTACTACTACTACTACTACTACTACTAGGTTTGTCACCTAATGGGTAAGGCAAAGAACTTGTCAGTCAGTGACTCGCTTTGCATTTTACTTCAGCTTGCTTCATTTGCATACGAATACAGAGGAACCAGCCCATTACACCCAAAACGGCACAGCACACTTTCACAGCTACAATTACGCCCCGTATCTGACGTTAATTAATTATGTTTTATATATATATATATATATATATATATATATATATATATATATATATATATATATAATAAATGCACTTGTTACAATTCGTTTGCAAAGCATTTTATTCTGTCTGTATTTTGTCCAAATATATGTAAAACACAGCATTCGATTTCATATATAACAAACATCAATATGCAATCATTATAATTATTATTGTTGTTATTTAAACACATGTATTACTACATGTATACTTCACACCACTGGTAGTATTGGGTTGTGTGTCTATTAGTCGTGCATGGAAGACGTGTCGGATCTGAGGAGGCGACACCAGTAGCGGAGGCTCCCGCTGAGGAGCGCAGCAGACAGGGCGGCGTGTCCCAGGAGGCGCAGCGGCACAGCGGGGTGTCACACCGCGGCTCCGCGCTCCGACACCCCGCCCGCCACTCCCCGGCCAGCCCCCTGGATGTGCGCGGCTCCGCCTCCGCGCTCAGAGCCCGACTCCTCGACCTGACCCCCGGAGTGGGTTTGGAGCGCCGGCCCGGACGCGAAGACACAGCGGTGACGGGTCAAGCGTGATCCCGGGATTTAACACACAGCCGCCCTTCACCTTTCCCCGACTGCTCTCCACTGCTGCGGTCTTTGCTCCCCTCAAGGGTAACTCCAGCCCCGGGCGGATAACCAGGTAGGCGAGGGGGCAGATGCGCGGACACAGACACGCACACACTCACACACACAGACAGACAGACAGACAGACAGACAGACACGCACACACTCACACACACAGACAGACAGACAGACAGACAGACAGACTGACACACACTCACACACACAGACAGACAGACAGACACGCACACACTCACACACACAGACAGACAGACAGACAGACAGACTGACACACACTCACACACACAGACAGACAGACTGACACACACTCACACACACAGACAGACAGACTGACACGCACACACTCACACACACAGACAGACAGACAGACACGCACACACTCAGACAGACACACACACACACACAGACAGACACACACAGACACACACACACACTCACAGACAGACAGACAGACACACAGACACACACACACACGCAGTTGTTACTTTGTTTCGTGTGCCTGGCGTTCGGACACCTGCGACTGTGACATTACTGCCCCAAGAGTCTGTGCTTTTAGGCAAACCTGTTGCAGGGCATGAAGCTGTGCGTTTGATGGGGTTTGGTTTGTGTAATGGTTTCATTAAGCCCCGCTGGAGATGCGTGATGCGTGTTGTGTGATGTAAGATGCGTGTTGTGTGATGTATGATGTGTGATGCGTGTTGTGTGATGCGTGTTGTTTCGTGCGGTTTCTCGGTCACCTGATGCGGGTTTGCACGCCCGTGTGTCAGTCAGTACGTCACGCAGGTCTCTCCTCTCCAGAAACACAAGCCCGTCCCGACATAAATATATACATAGTAATCAATATATACATACAGATCGGGTTTCCGCCCCTGCTGGCACTTGTGTTTTGTGGGTGCACCAGGACATACTGATGTCACTTTTTCCTTCTTCTCTATTAATCTGAAACTATTTGAAATACCTGTGTAAGCAGACAGCACTAACATATGCTTTGTGCGTCTCTGCACGGATGTGTGAATCAACTCCCTCAGTACAGTGACTCACACACATACCCTAATAATTGTGATATTTTAGATGATTTATACACTCTTACAAATTATTATTATTATTACTATTAATATTATTAATAATAATATTACTGTTGTTGATGATATTTCAGAGGTCTCTACCTATTATTGAATGAGAGACAGTCATTTGACCTTATTTGACATCGTTGCCGTTTTGATTAATTGTTGATATGAACATTGATAATTTGCTTAAAGCCTCTATTATTTTAATAACTCTTATCAGAAAGTCAGTTATTTGGTTGTCCATTCATTATGTTGAGCAGTACTGCGTGTTGAATGTGGAGAAAATACAGGTTTTCTCCTAGTGGGACAAAGGACAAATGTCAATGCTGGTCATGTCTCTAAATCTGTGTGTTGAGACGTATTTTTGTAAACAGCTGAATCCTCTCCCTGTGTTGCATTGTGGTAATGGAATAAATTGTGTATGTGGTCCCGATCAACTTTAAAGTGCATCTTTTTAAACCGAGGAGCCAACAATGTTATTTTCAGACTTGGATAGAGTCACAAAGTAAAAACCAAAATTAAAACAAAGTAGTAAGATCATATCAGCGGCTCGGCTCATGATGCCTGAGCGGTTTCACTCCAGTGCACTTTGAGACACTGGTGAGGCGCTGTGGGAATGGTTCAGCAAGGTGGATAAATGGGTAAATCCAGTTTTACTAGTTTGGGAGGCTCAGTTTACATACTCAGGCTATGCAGGAGTGCCACTGTGCCAATGAGATTGGCCTCTTGCAGGTGTTCTTGCAGAAACGGTCTGCCAATCAGGAGAGCTGAGGGGAGTTAATCTGTGCCCACAGAAAGGTGTGCATATTTGTGTAACGGAGAGTCAAGAGGGAAAGCAGATTGGTCTTCTGTGCTGAAGGGGGCCTTGAGATCTAGGCTTATCAATCTTTTTGTAAATAAACAAAAATTATACAACATAGCAATAAAACAGATGCTTTTAGATGCATGTATTATTCCACTGGTTAACAGTACATCATGCTGCCACTGTTATAAGTGTGAAGTACAATTATGTTTTATTCAGTTTTATTCAATTACAGATTTGTTTTTGTTTGTTTCTTTTAATGAGAGTATATATTTGAGATATAATACATTCCTTAGTTACACACTGGATGAATGTAATGATTTGTAATTCCTCTTTGTAATGAATATGATGGAGAATGATTAGACACATTTCACTTTGAATTTAAAGTATGGATCTATGAAGTCTAGAGATAAGAAGTGCTTCACAGGAATACCAAGCTGTGAATAGCATTGCAGTGTTGCTCTAGTGAAAATAGTGCATCGTGACAAAGAGAAATGTTTGTGAGAAGAACAAACGTTGTCTGGAGAGTAGAGGCTGCGGGCAGCGGAGTAACGTGCTCTCGGTGGGATGATGCCACTGTGCCACTGTGCTCCTTATTGTTTCTATAGGAACAGCTCCGAGCTTCCCCGCTGATGCACAGTTTTCCCTTTCAATTAATTAACATCATCTCCCACTTAAAAATAATATGTTTCTATTAACGTACCCACAAAATATTGTGGTTCGGGTTATGATACAGAGGTAAAGTTTGTAAACTGTTTGGTATTTGTTTTTATGTCAAGAAGGGGATTGATTAATTTGAAATTAATGGCATGTTATTATTAGACAATGTGGCATTAATATGATGATTACAATAAAATGAGAAGTGTTTTCTTGGGAATATTGATGTAAAATCAAAATATAACTAGTATATGTCTGCTTATGTTTATTAATAGTATTTCATGTTTAATTTATTCTATTATTATTTATTTCATATTCTACATTGAGGTTTCTTAATTGCAGGTTTGCACTAGTATACAATGATCGCGTGTATGAAATAGTCCAGCATGCTTGACTGAGAGATCATCCCGCTTTCACTAGTGGAACCGACACAGCGCGACTTTGCATGGGGCGTGGTGGGAGATTATGTCTGATGCCGTTCTCAGCAGTAATCTGAGGTGAGCTGAGTCTGCCAGAACTCGTTTATAATGCTCATGATATCACTTAACAACCCCGGGGCTGGATGGTAATCAAATACACTCTTATTCTAAATAACATTAAAATGAAAAGAAGAGAGAGCAAAAAAACACAACAGTACTTTTAATGAGAAATCGATCATTATAAAAGCTAGTTATTTTTTGAAGCATATGTAGATATAAACTCAGCTCATTCCCTAAACATATTTTTAGGCTTTCTGACTTTCCTTAGAGTTGCTCTATGAGTTGACTCAGTTCCCTACTGTAACCCTCTTGTGTATACATTGTGTCTTCCAGATGTGTGCGCACGTTCGCGTGTTTACGTGCTTTAAAAGAATAATAATCTGATTCAGAAGCAGTCTTCTAAGGATAGGGTAGGGAAGCCCACCTTGTCTTAGAGGTACTCCGCACGGTGGCCGAGCTGTGGGCCGGACGGGGTCGGGATTCTGAAGGCCGTTCATGTGATTATAGCAACAGCATGTGATTTTACAGTAAAACTGAACCAGAAGAAAGGCTTATTTATCTCAGTTTGTGTAGTATCTCGCTAGCTAGTTTTCTTCCTCAGGACATGGATTTGCCTCTGTGGAAACCTGTGGTTTGCATGTGATCTGTCCAACATCTCTAGGGTTATAATTATTATTGGATGTGATATTAAGAGTGTTAATATTAAAATTACAATAATAACCTCAAGCCATAACAAACCTGCAAAACCTTCAAACGTCAAAACGTCATATCGTTGTGAATTTGTGGGAAAATAAAAAGTAATGCAACTATTTAGACGGCAATCCAAGCAAGTGTCCACTATCCACTTTCAAAGATATTATACTTGACCTACATGTGCTTTACAAAGTGTTTGAAAAGTCATACAAAGTGCCCATATCACTCCCAGGGCAGGGCAATATTGATAACATCGAGAAGGCCCCGAACTCAGTCCCACCTAGAGGGCTTTCAATAAGAACGGGAACTGTGAGAAGACAAAAGGAAGGCCACGTTCACATCCCCCAGCATTCCTGTTATAAAGAGGACATTAAAGCGCTTGGCAGAGCTCCGTGCTGGGGGGGGGCGTGAGCGAGTGAATTGAGCCTTTCAACGGCTGTGCTCTTGGGTGCCCCCCCTCCCCGGGGCTGCCGTCGGTGGAGGCACCAGGCTGTGCAGAGTGTGTAAAGTGTCCCAGCGAAGCTCGGTCTCAGGGTGGAGGAGGATGAAGGTCAGAGCAGGGAGGTCTGCAGGGCCCGGGCCCAGCTGGGAGGAAGAAAGAGCCAGTGCCCAGCGGCAGTGGCTGCCGGGGTGGGGCGGTCTGTTTCGGGTTCTCACAGCCCCCAGCCTTGACAGTCTCCCTGCCCAAATGCCACGGCTGAAGATTGGGCCTTAAACATGCAGACCCCGTGTCTCTCTCAGTGGGTGTTGTACTCACTCAGGTCAGGGTCTGAAGAGGAGCAGTGGTTGCAAAATAACATTAAAAGGACAACATGCCAGTTTCCTCGTTCTTTCACCCCCTCCCAGAAAACACCTTGTGAAACGCTGCAGCATTGATCAGCGTGCAAAAGACATTATTTGCAGCAATTCAGACTGCCTATCGCTTCTCTAGCACAGCCACGGTCCTGGAGTACACCTTTCCTGTCCTCGTTAAAGACACACTGTTACTTCAGTGAATAATTTACCAAACACCTTCACCTTTTAAACAGCTGACAAATACTAAAACGGTCACATTTGAGCTCCGTTCAGTGTCTAGTTTGGAACAAAAACCCAGAAGACACCGGGCTGCTCCAGAACCAGGCTTGAGAACCGCTGTCCACAAAGTATCTCCTGCAGATTCTCTGCTGGGTAAAGTAAACGCGCTCATTGTTGATCTTTACAACACACAAAATGTTGGTGTGTATTATTAATTTCTGAGGCAGGGCAATTGACCTGAGTGACTCAATGTCTTTTTCAGAAAAGTGAGAACAGATACACCTGAATTGGACTTTGGGTCTGTCTTTATGGCAAATGGGACACATCGAAAATAATGCACACATTTACACGATAACAGGGATTAGCGTTGAACATAAATTGGAGTGTGCTTCTTTAGTATTTAAGTAAAACTGAAAAAGCTTAAAGAATATTGATAGACAGTGTGTGTTTGTTAAGGGTTAGTTTTACATTCCCCCACATTTACTTTTCTTGTTTAGATATGTTTTTTCTTCTCAATAGTCTTAATAAGTAGCCTACATCATTTCTGAGAAATAATAAAAAGCCTAAAAGTATGAAAGGGATGTAATAATAATAATAATAAGATAATTCTGTTCAAAATCTGGATTTAAACAATTCAGCTTATTTAGTGAAAGTGCCTAAAATAAAAATAATTCAGTACAGCAGATCGAAGCAGATTTGTGATGCTAGTTTTTGAACTTTGTAAAAAGCGTTTAACTTCAGTACAGCATTAGCAGCATCTGCACAGAAGGAAGAGCGCAGCATCATGTCCCCGGGGCATTCAGGAGACAAACATCTTCAAGAAGCAGATCATTATGTGGAGTACTCATGGGAAAGGCCATTGTTTTAAGAGCTTTAACAGCCTCACCTCGACAGGTACTATAACAAGCTTCAGTCACTTTGGTGTCGCCCGCTCTTTCCCCACAATAGAATGAACCGATTGTTCCAGGTACATTGTTCTGAAGCCCATTGTGCTTTGTGACCCAATATCCGTCTTGTTTAATTAACAGCAAATATACACTTTACACAGGGTACCCACGCATCCTGGAAAACATTGAAATTCATTGACTGTTTTTCCAGTCATGGAGAACTCGTGGAAAATGTGAAAATCTGTCGAATGTCTTGGAAATATTTGAAAGGTCATGGAAAATGGTGAAGTTAGGATACAAAAACATATTTAGCTGGTGTTTCCTTTCATCTCCTAAGTAAGCAAATTGAAAAGCGGCACACATGGCAACATTAAAGTATGTGGTACGTTCACAGCAGTTCATTTGTTTTTTGAAATGCTCCACCCAGATAGCTGTTGTGAATGGTGGGCTGTGATGTCAATCACAACATAAGAACATAAGAAAGTGTCCAAACAAGACGAGGCCATTCACCCCATCGTGTTCCTATCCAGTCTATTTTTAAATGTTCCCAAATTGTCTCTTCAGCCACATCGCTGGGGAGTTTGTTCAGATTGTGACGCCTCTCTGTGTGAAGAAGTGTCTCCTGTTTTCTGTCTCGAATGCCTTGAAGCCCAATTTCCATTTGTGTCCCGGGTGCGTGTGTCCCTGCTGATCTGGAAAAGCTCCTCTGGTTTGATGTGGTCCATGCCTTTCATGATTTTGAAAACTTGGATCAAGTCCCCACGTAGTCTCCTCTGTTCCAGGGTGAAAAGGTTCAGGTCCTCAGTCTCTCAGTAGGACATTCCCTTCAGACCTGGAATAAGTCTGGTTGCTCTCCTCTGAACTGCCTCTAGAGCAGCGATATCTTTCTTGAAGTGTGGAGCCCAGAACTGTCCACAGTATCCAGATGAGCTCTAACTAGTGCATTGTACAGTCTGAACATCACGGCCCTTGTTCTCAATTCTACACTTTTGACAATATACCCTAGCATTGTGTTTGCCTTTTTTATTGCTTCCCCACATTGTTTGGATGGAGAAAGTGAGGAGTCCACATAGACTCCTAGGTCTTTCTCATGCGTTACTTCATCTAGTTCTATTCCTCCCATAGTGTAATTATAGTGGACATTTTTGTTACCTGCATGTATTATCTTGCACTTGTCTACATTGAATTTCATCTGCCAGGTGTCGCCCACAACTGAATATTATCTAAGTCCCTCTGAATAGCCTGTGCTGCCGAGATTGTATCTGCTGAGCCGCCTATTTTAGTATCATCTGCAAATGTGACAAGTTTGTAATTTCCCAGAGGCCCTAGTACGGCATTTCACCCACATGAACAGACCCCAATGGTGTCTTGTTTCCCAGTGTCATTCTCCAGTTTAAATCAATTAAATCAAGCCTCTATTTTGCTGATCATCCGTGCCTCCCTCTTTATAAATATATATATTTTTTCTCACTGAATAAACATTTCAAATTGTACATATGCAAAATGTAGTCAGGTAATTTATGTTGATGTTATTGATTAATTTGGGGTTCACAACAGGAGACTTTCTTTCACCTAGAAACTCCTACATCAGCGGTGGAAATGAAGATGCATATTTCCAGCAGCGCACAAATGGAGAGTTGTGCATCCTCAACCGTCTCAATCACAGAGCTGCAACAAAATACATCTCTGTGACGAGCACCAGACCCCGAGTCTAGTTTGCTGCATAATGTCAGTTGATGTGTGATTTTTCGCTGGACGTGTCCCATAGTGATGTGTGGTTGGGAAGCAAAGATTGAGCCCTAGACTGATAGAGACTTCACTTCAGTTGTGTTTTGTTATCCCTCCTATGTGAGTGTCGTTCTCTTCCTTGTGCTGGTACTTTGTGAATGTGTCCCTGAATCCGTGCGTCAAGCTGACAACACGCTGTTCCCTCTGCTCTGTACAGAGACGAGCTGCACTTATTGATTTGTGTAATGAAGCAACCTCGATTTCACCCTCGCCTGATTGTTTTTTGCAAGAGTGTAACAAATTGTTTGATTCGCGCATTTCAGGGCTCCGATTTTATTAAAAAATATGGGGTACACCCTATGTGGGCTCACCCCGGTCGCTAATCCCTGGCTATGCAACTGATAGTAGCTTATACTAAATGATTTTATAAATTGATTTATAACTTAAAGTCAAGTTCAACCACTACAAACAAGCATCATCATAAACATCATGTATTCACAATAGAGTTGTTGAAAAATAAACCTAATTAATATATTGTTTAAAAAGCTAAAATTCATATTTTAGCATTTTGAATTCCTGTAAAATGTCCCTGGAAGTTAAAATAATCCTCAGGCATGCAAACTTTGCAAGTAGGCTTTTTGTTTAAAATTGATAATGTAGACTGCATGATTAAATTGTATATTTTTTAATTGATATTTTGCTAAATTATTATTATAGTTGCAGGAGTGTGCTGACAACAATCTTTATTATTGTTCAATTGAATTATGGTTCTTTGTTTAAATACACAATTTTCAATCTACTATTGTCTAGCAAATGTAAAACTTTAGAAAATTGACTGATTATACAAGGAAACAATATTACGTAGTTACTGTAGGAAAAAAAAATATGTAGTTGCCGGTGCGAGCTTTTGAGATATTCTGGGTGAATGTTTGAACTGACAGGTGGTAACTTTAATTGTTAAAAAACATCTTTAGTTCAGTTTAATTTACAAAAGATATCTTAGCCAAAATGAGAGGATTTAGGTTTTATTTTATAATTGTTTCAGAAAACCTCAGTGGACCTCTTAATGCTTTAGTGAATGAAGTGGGTCCTTACCTCAGAACAAGCTTACCTCTACTTGTGGGTCGGCCTATACTGTAGTTTGATAATTGATATTTCAGCAAAAGGCAGCGATCAAATCATAATTGTGACATTGTTTAAGTTACTGTATTTGTTGCAGGTCTGTGTGTGGGTGTCAAGTCAGTCAGTCAGTCCTTATTATACTGCCAGTCAACAACCAAAGGAATATAGTTGGGGAATAAAAACAATGGTTTTCTATGCTGGTGGTAGATGAGGGGGGCATTATAATGGTGGACGGTATAGCGAGCAAGCACTGTATATCCATACGCCAGTCATGCAAAATGTCCTTGAAAAGCCCTGGAAAATTATTTCCTAATAAGAGTGGGAACCCTGTTACACTCAGCGTTCATTATCCCAGTATTGCTTTTAATATTTGATTCATTCGATTATCTCTTCAGTCGAGCACAATCAAATGATCTTCCAGGTCTAAACAATGACATCACCACCAGACTCGCCTCAGTTTGTACACTTATGTTTCTAAGAATAATTATGACGCATTTTACATGGTTCCAGTTAAAAGGAATACAAAAATACGGTTTCAGTGGAGTAGAAATGATCAAATACATAAGTTTTACTTGGAAACTAAATAGGGTTTCCAGTTAATTTGATGTTTGTCAGTTCAAACAGATCACAGGGAGAAGTCTTCTTGGTTCTCACTTTACAGGTGTATGTGAGACGTTTCAGAGCTGACACGAGACGACGTGCATTGTTTGCACCACCCCGCCTGTTCGCTGCACTTACAACTGGAACAGCTTTTCTTGAAAAACTTGTTGCCACCCTCTGTAGTTTCTGTTGTGATGAAATCAAAACTGTTTTGACTGGTTTTGACCGCACACAAATATACACTCACCTAAAGGATTATTAGGAACACCTGTTCAATTTCTCATTAATGCAATTATCTAACCAACCAATCACATGGCAGTTGCTTCAATGCATTTAGGGGTGTGGTCCTGGTCAAGACAATCTCCTGAACTCCAAACTGAATGTCTGAATGGGAAAGAAAGGTGGTTTAAGCAATTTTGAGCGTGGCATGGTTGTTGGTGCCAGACGGGCCGGTCTGAGTATTTCACAATCTGCTCAGTTACTGGGATTTTCACGCACAACCATTTCTAGGGTTTACAAAGAATGGTGTGAAAAGGGAAAAACATCCAGTATGCGGCAGTCCTGTGGGCGAAAATGCCTTGTTGATGCTAGAGGTCAGAGGAGAATGGGCCGACTGATTCAAGCTGATAGAAGAGCAACTTTGACTGAAATAACCACTCGTTACAACCGAGGTATGCAGCAAAGCATTTGTGAAGCCACAACACGTACAACCTTGAGGCGGATGGGCTACAACAGCAGAAGACCCCACCGGGTACCACTCATCTCCACTACAAATAGGAAAAAGAGGCTACAATTTGCACAAGCTCACCAAAATTGGACAGTTGAAGACTGGAAAAATGTTGCCTGGTCTGATGAGTCTCGATTTCTGTTGAGACATTCAGATGGTAGAGTCAGAATTTGGAGTAAACAGAATGAGAACATGGATCCATCATGCCTTGTTACCACTGTGCAGGCTGGTGGTGGTGGTGTAATGGTGTGGGGGATGTTTTCTTGGCACACTTTAGGCCCCTTCGTGCCAATTGGGCATCGTTTAAATGCCACGGCCTACCTGAGCATTGTTTCTGACCATGTCCATCCCTTTATGACCACCATGTACCCATCCTCTGATGGCTACTTCCAGCAGGATAATGCACCAGGTCACAAAGGTGGAATCATTTCAAATTGGTTTCTTGAACATGACAATGAGTTCACTGTACTAAACTGGCCCCCACAGTCACCAGATCTCAACCCAATAGAGCATCTTTGGGATGTGGTGGAACGGGAGCTTCGTGCCCTGGATGTGCATCCCACAAATCTCCATCGACTGCAAGATGCTATCCTATCAATATGGGCCAACATTTCTAAAGAATGCTTTCAGCACCTTGTTGAATCAATGCCACGTAGAATTAAGGCAGTTCTGAAGGCGAAAGGGGGTCAAACACAGTATTAGTATGGTGTTCCTAATAATCCTTTAGGTGAGTGTATATATATCAGTGCCTATAGAAAGTCTACACCACCTTAAAACCTGGAATTAAAATGCATTAAAATAGTTTTTTTCTGTATGTTTATTTCAATTATCTACACACCCTCCCCTACAACTTCCAGTAGAAAAATGGCTCAGGTGTCAAAAATCCCACACACAAAGTTAAGTGGCCTCCACCTGTGTTACAGTGTAGTGATTCACATGATTTCAGGGTAAATTCAGCAGTTCCTGTAGTTCCTCTGCTGGGTCGTGCATTTCAAAGCAAAGACTCAACCATGAGCACCAAGGATCTTTCAAATGAACTGTGGGACAAAGTTGTTGAAAGGCACAGATCAGGGGATGGGTATTAACAAATATCATAGGTTGAATATCCCTTAGAGCACGGCCTAGACTCTTATTAAGATGTGGAAGGTGTTTGGCACCACCAAGACCCTGCCTAGATCAGGGTGTCCCTCCAAACTGGATGACCGAGCAAGAGGGAGACTGATCAGAGAGGCACCAAGAGGCCAATGGCAACTTTGCAAGACCTACAAGATTTGATGGCCAAGACTGGTCTTGTGTGCACAATGTCCCAGGCACTTCACAGGCACCTGTATGATAGCATGGCAAGAAAGAAGCCATTACCCAAAGCCCACCTTGAATCCCATTTGAAGCTTGCAATAAAAAGGTTCGGGAGATTCTGTAGCTATGTGGTAAAGTTTTGTGCTCCGACAAATTAAAATGGACTTAAATGTAAATCTAGGAATGCAGAGTTGGTAGAGACAGATCCCATTAGACTCACAGCTGTAATTGCTGTAAATGTGTGTTCTTATACTTCTATATATACAGTAATCTTGCAACATGATACCACAACATTGCAAACAACCAAATAATTGAAGGCCAGACGGACAAAACTAATCATTAATCCTTCGAAGAACGTTCTGTGTCACAAACCGATTTACTAAACATAATGACCAATGATAAAATATCCCAACAGAGTAGCACCGATTACACAGATGTAAGAGTCAATGCAGGCCTTTATCTATAACATGACATGTAGGAGGAGACGGTGTCATCACATCGTCTTACAATCGTCATTTAGCTAGTGTGAGGTCTATAGTTGTGGTGCGTCATTACAGTATAACTACATGAAGTATGAAGGTGTCGTTTTTTAATGCATTGCTGCTGTGTCATCAATATTTGATTCAATGTTTTACATCACGGTCCTGTTTTGTCATGAGGCAATTTAAATAAATATATTTGACATTGTACATTTTCTTCCAGGATGTATACTGATTTCTGTACTGTCAATATGTATGACGGCCATTGCAAATAGGAATGCGGGCCCTCGAGGATCCTTTTAAATTGCTCACAGATATGTCTTAACAGGAGGTAAGACTTGTCAATGTTATTTGACAAACAAGATGCGTCCCAAAACCCAGCGCACACCTTCATTTTGATATCATCAAAAACGTAAAAGCCTAAGACGACGTTTGATTTGTCTACTGTGTGAGGTTATGTGGATCAAGCATTAAAACGCTAAAATACTTGAAAAAGCAGGTGCAAATCATTTCAACTGAGTGCGTCGGAGGCCTGGCCTCCATGAAGCAATATCTGTCTGATGATGAGCATTGCGGAGGATCTGAGTGCGTGCCTGGATAACGGTCACCACACCTCGCTGCCCAGTGGATATATTTTGCACTGTGTCTTGACTGCTGTTTGTCTAGTTATGACTTTGATGGGTATTATTTAGTTGTGTTGTTCAGGATGTTATCATTGGGTCAAGGATATTTGGCTTTTGACTGCGCTAATAGGCTGTCTTCTGAACTGTTCACTTCAATCGGACTGGACTTCGCTTGGACATGAGACTTCATATTGAGTTTTTCACGAGGTTGATAACTCTCATCTAAGGTAGGGGGTGTGATACTTACTGGGGTCTGTGTTATATGTTATTTATGCATTGATAAACTTGATCAATTGACTGTTCCATGATTTTCCACACAGAGTTGCCTATTCACAATTGTGTCTTTATGTCCCATTAAACCGTAAATGATGTTGTAAAGCAGTTATCAGCTACAATCAGTCATAGCTGAATAACTCATTAAGTTGTATAACTTGTTACTGTTTAAACTTTGATAAAGAAGGTCTGACACCATGTTTTACCATCTGAATTGTAAGAATTATTACTCGATTTCTTAGCAGACACCCTTATCTAGGAGCAATCTAGGTAAAGTACCTTGCTCAAGGGTACAACAGCAGTGTCCCACACCCACAACCCTCCACTCCAGAGTCCAGAGCCTTAACCACTATTCCACACTGCTGCCCATAATACATATAATCATGTGATACAGATGTGCGTTTCCTTATTAGAATATTATTATTACATTATAATTGTATCTTCTAATCTAATAAGGTAAAATACATCTGTGTCACAATAGCATATGGGGACTGTTTATGTTTTGTAAGCAAAATGTCATTACAGCATGTTTTTTGTTTATACATGTACACTCACACACACTGGTAGATGCATATTGGTATATGTTTTCCTGTGCTGTTAATATATGCATTCTACACTGGGCTCAGTCGCTTTTGTTCAAGTCCAATTCGAATGACTAAATTCAAATCACATTTCTAGTTCCCTTTCCAGAAATAAAACTCGGAATTGCCCCCAGCTCTGATACACACACACACACACACACACACACACACACACACACACACACACACACACACACACATACATGTTGGTGCCACTATCATTATGAGGACTTTCCATAGACATAATGATTTTTATACTGTACAAACTATAGATTCTATCCCCTAACCTTAAACCTAACCCTCATTAAAAACTTTCTGCATTTTTACATTTTCACAAAAACATAATTTAGTATGTTTTTTAAGCGATTTGAATTATGGGGACATTGGTAATGTCCTCATAAACCACAGTTTTTGCATAATAACCTTGTAATTACCAGTTTGTAACCTTAAAAAAGTCCTCGTAAACCACATAAACCCGCCCACACACACACACACACACACACTGGCATACTAACACACTGACACACGCACACACACTGACATACTAACACACTGACACACGCACACACACTGACATACTAACACACTGACACACGCACACACACTGACATACTAACACACTGACTCACACAGGTGTGAAACCTTGCTTTACTCTTTCTCTTTTCCCCCGTGTTCACTCCACAGCCATGAAGTTCAGCCCCGCCTTCGCTGCTGCCTTCCTGTGGCACGTTGCTGCTAGCCTGACCTGGGCTGCCAAAATCGTGATTGTGCCTCCTATCATGTTCGAGAGCCACCTGTACATATTTAAGACTGTGGCGGCCGCTCTGCACCGGGAGGGCCACGACACCGTGTTCCTGGTGTCCGAGGGCCGGGACGTGCCCCCATCCGAACACTACCGCCTGCAGCGCTACCCGGGCATCTTCAACAGCACCTCCGCGGACAACTTCCTGCAGTCTAAGATGAAGAACATCTTCTCCGGCCGCCTGACCGCCCTGGAGCTCTTTGATATCCTGGAGCACTACTCCCGGAACTGTGACGTCATGGTGGGCAGCGAGGCCGTCATGTCCCGGCTGCGGGAGGAGCGCTTCGACCTGCTGCTGGTCGACCCCAACGAGATGTGCGGCTTTGTGATCGCGCACCTGCTGGGCGTGCGGTACGCCGTGTTCAGCACCGGGCTCTGGTACCCGGCCGAGGTCGGGGCGCCGGCACCTCTGGTCTATGTCCCTGAGTTCAACTCCCTCCTGACAGACAGGATGACTCTCTTCCAAAGGATTACAAACACGGCCGTGTACGTGGTCTCGCGCTTCGGCGTGCAGTTCCTGGTACTACCCAAGTACGACCGGATAATGCAGAAGCACCACATACAGCCCGAGGTGTCCATGCACGACCTGGTGCAGGGGAGCCGCCTGTGGATGCTGTGCACCGACATGGCATTGGAGTTTCCCCGGCCCACCCTACCGCATGTGGTGTACGTTGGGGGGATCCTGACTAAACCTCCGAGCCCGCTCCCTGATGTAAGGTTTGACACTTTTTGTTTTGTTTGACTGTTGTGTGGGTTTCTGTATGTTTTCCTGTTGATGGCAACTCCATCAGTTTATGGCAGGGTTTGATGTTGTTGTACGTCTAAATAGGTGCTCCCCAGTGCAGTGATTGGTCAGGAATGGACGGTCATTAGAAGCAGAAAATGGCACAGAATGGAAGAAAATGAATCGAAGGAGGGGGCGTAGTTGTTCCCTGATTATTCCATCACGTATGGTGCAGCCCCTTGAGAAATCTCAACCCACACCATTAAATGTAAAGGGCTACGTGTCATCTGTCAAAGAGCACCATGTCAAATAGTTCATGTCTTTACGCTTTACGTCTTTAGACTTTCTTGCAATTGAAGAAAAAAGTCAGCATCCAAGTCAATATTTTGGACGTCTGAGTGATGCAAAGAGTTATGTGTGGGGGATTGAAAGTCCATGCTACCTGTTTCCTAAATATAATACACTGCATCAAATACTGTGTTGACATAATTAACTTTCTTTCCTGTGAGAGAGTACCGAGTACAGGTGACATGTATCAGGAACTGGCAGTTGAACATTATTCAGATTCCTTCAGGAGAAGAGGCCTTGTTTGCCCTTCTGAAACATTGCACACATGGACCACAAACCCTGACCTTTCTGTGGCATTTTGAAATTTGCATGGATGTAGTTTGCAGTACAAACCGAAATGTCAAACTATTTATTTGAGACGTTGGCTAACTTAAGGAGAGGGTGTGACCATGGTCGACCTCATGGCATTTCTATGCATTTACATCTTGATCTGATTTAACCCAATCATAAATTTGTGTTGGTATATATGGAGTATAGTTTTCGGATCTGCAAACTGCAGTTGACACAGACTAATGTACCGGCACATTAATATTTGAGAAGGGCTTGCTGCAGTGTAAACTGTATGTTTTAAATCAGTCATCAATTATAGTTTTCTCTGCTGTTCTCTCCTACCTTCTTTTCCAAATTGGACATGTCTAATTATGTGGGTTTTTATCTGATTTCGAGCTCCTTTTCATCTCAAGCAGTGGTCCTTGGATGGTCCTTTATACCAAATGTGTATTCATGTTTGAATGGCAAGTCTTTTCATTCATAAAATCGCATCGCCCCACTGGAGCTGCGGAGAGCACTCTGCCTAACGTGCTGTCCACTAAGGGAACTGCTTTCCTGTGGCATGTACTTATAAATATATAAATAATAAGAAATTATAATTTAATTAAATCCTTTAATTGGGCTTTTACATACAGGGAAAAGCCACCAGTGTAATCTGCAACCAGCATGAAAAGCCTGCTGACAATTCCATGAGTAACACTCATGGAGTGCTTCTTCAAATGATGCAAATATTTAAGACTTTAAAAGACAGTGCAGGGGTTAAACTTTGTCCCATCGGGCCTCTGATTGAACTGGACGCACTTTTGTGAACATCCCAGGCAACAGGCACGGGCCTCACTCTGCTCCCTCAAACCCCGTCTCGTGGAGATATCATTCTGCTCCCTTACATTTGGGATTTAACTACCAAATTGCAGTGATCTCTATTCAGGATTCGAGGGATTAATGACCATTTTGTGAATCTCCACTGACAAGCTCATGAGCTCACGAACAGCGCTGTCCTGGATGAAATGATGAGTGTAAGGTAATTCACAATAGTGATTACTTGCTCTTCTGCTGAAACCGGTCTTGTTTGTTTAGATTTGACTTCTTGACTAGACTTGTTGTAAATCGCTGATGATCCTAAATACTGATATTGTTGAAAAGCCCACGGCTCTTGTCTCAGATGACCACACATCGCATAATGGTCAAGACAAGTGGGTTATTGGGGAATGTGGGGGGCGATATCCACGACACAGCTTTGGATGCCAAAATCCAAATCAAGTATTGTAAGATCCGTAGGCATTATGCAGCTTCCTCTTAAATGTGATCATTGTTTATTTTGTGCAGCGGACACAGGGGCCAGTGTCCTGTGCCAGTCCTCAGTGCCAGCCGCGCCGTTGCTTTACCACTGCAGCTGTACACTCGATAACATTCACTCAAATTAGCCTTTTTTTTTCCTCTTCCTTTTTTAAGGCAGTAAAGCTATGCAGGGCATTAATGCTGCATGTTGCTGTTGTACCCAGTGGCTGAAAGGATGAAGCGTTTGTATATTAATTCAAATTCTAATAAATAAGTACAGGCACACTTTTTACAGAGCGGCTGAATCATTTAAGGAGCTGAACGAAGTAACCGTTGCAGGTATGCAAGATGGTATCATGACATGGCAGTGAAACAGAGACAGCCACGACATCACCACACAGACCGTATGAGCGAAAGCCATTTGCAGCACAGTGCCATAACCACGCCGACTATAACAGCACGGAGACGAACAGCACCCTGCCATCCCAGCCCTGGATTTTACAATGCGGAAAAAAACAGCGCTTGACATAAACAGCTCAGTGCCAAAACAGTGCCAACAATAACATTGCCTGTCCAGTAAAGAGCATTGCTGTCTCAGCGCACTCACCCTGTTACGAACCAACAGCTATGCACCCCCACAGTATCGGTAGGCTACAGTTACCGGCTTTAGTCTGTATACCTGATCCACCTTTGCTTGGTTTATTTTAGGCATTCCAATATGTGACTTATTTAAATAGTTTCTGAAGTGTAACCACCACCTCATGGTTCTCCCAAGGGCATGAAAAATTGATGGTTTTTCAAAGTGATATCCTGTGCTCCACTGGGCTTGATAAGAACATGCAATGATTAAACTGTTGGCAAACAGTTTATTTTATGTATCCTGTTCCTTGAAAAACAGTGCATGGGATTGCATATTTACCTGTTTTGTTGTTTATTTGCCTGTGCAAATAACTAATACTTCTATGCATTATTTTATGCAGACAACATTTGCACTTCTGTGCCAGGTTAATTTCTCTCTTCATCTATTCATATCACTCTTTCTTCTGAGTGTTGCATTAGATTGATATGAAGCTGCTGTGTATAATGTATCACCAGGTTGTATTGGTATCGGTGCGATATCTGTTTTTGTAAGATTTAATCCCGCGGGCGGTGTCTTCTTTCTGTCAGGTGTTAATGTTGCACGTATTAGCAGATCCTTTTGTCAGAACCACTCAGAATATTTACACAAATTTAATAATACACAATAACTTTGCTGGAAGTTGAAGTTTAATTTAAAGTTATCCTTTAAATAAAAGCAAGCGTTTAGTTTTTGATGAACAGGCATGTTAACATTTCGATCTGGTCAAGGTCTGTTTCTCAGTAATAAGTCTTTTTTCCTCCTTCACTTTCAGGATTTTCTGTCGTGGGCCAACAGAGCCGAGGAGAACGGGTTTGTGCTCGTGTCGTTTGGTGCCGGTGTCAAGTACTTGTCTGACGATATCGCGAGGAAACTGGCTGGAGCTCTGGGCCGACTTCCTCAGAAGGTGATATGGAGGTGAGTGTTGCAGGTCTGACTTTGTTTGGCAGGGCAGCATAAATGACATCCATTCCCACTGTTATGTTCATGGCGAGTGTGTGTGTGTGTGTGTGTGTGTGTGTGTGTGTGTGTGTGTGTGCTTAGTACCTGTCCCCTTGGCCAAAGATTTAAAGGTAGGCAAATATGTATCAAAAGGAAGATTAGAAATGTGGAAACTCCCTAAATACATTATTATTAAGTCTTTATTTATTGATTTAATTATTATTAATTTAATGACTTTTTCACAAGCGTAATATTTGAAACAACAACATTCGTATCCTACACTTGTCCTGATACTGTATTTGTACAAATACACGCTAATATACATAAAAACATCCATTGCTAGTTTCACAAAGGCCATCTGCGAATAAGGTCAAGACGAGGCATATGTTTTATTGAATGTCTAAGACTGATCTCGGTGCACAGCATGCATCCTGAGATCCTGAATTAAAGCGTGACTCGCAGAAGGAGTACTTCTCATTCACTCACAGTTCTTCAGCAGGTTTATTCTCCTCTTCATGCCACAGACAATAGTAATATTACAAAATCAAATCAAATGATTAACGACTGGCTGCTATCTCAAAGGTAGATTCCAGTTAATATCCTATGACTGTTGAATTCAGGTCCATCTTATTTCTATATATTTAATCTCACTCTTGGCTTTGAATTCTTAATCCTGTCAAGTATCGTATGTAATTGCGCACAGTGTGGAAAAGTCTGAAATGCATAGCCGGATGGGCAATGTTTGCAAGTTAGAAGAAAATGAAATGAAAAATAGGCGTATCATTTATGCCCCATACTTACATCATTGAAAGAGGACGTCTACAAAGGTTGCATTGTTGCTGGACAGTTATTTAAAAGAGATGCATCCATTGAGTCCTAACTGTCCTCAAAGAGATACCTATCTAGAAGTGAATTAGGCCAGGGAAACAGAGACTCTTTGATTCCTGACCAATGGGGTGCGTAGCAGGTGCTGCGATTGAAGAGAACAGGAAGTGTGTCTGTAGTCCGCCCCCGGACACGCAGTGCTGTGTCAAGCTTGTGCGGCTGTCACAGATAACGGCACACACACAACCAGGGCAATGATGCTCCCCTCACACCTCCTCCAAGTCTGTCCTTTTACTTCACTGTCACTGGCAAAGGAATCAGGGAAATGTAAACAATGACACATAATATAAACAGACAAATATAAGATCTGTAAAATATGAGTGGGTAACAAGGTAAAACAAACCGTATCAGATCAATCAAGAAAATCAGTCAGAGCCTGATTGTTAGTTACCAAAACCTGGGCCTCCAATCAATCTCGCAGCATGAGGTCAGTGAGGTATGGTTCCCTGCTCCCGTCCAAGTCTGATATCTATACAATATCACTTGATACACCGATCAGCCATAACATTATGACCACCTGCCTAATATTGTGTAGATCCCCCTTTTGCCACCAAAACAGCCCTGACCCGTCGAGGCATGGACTCCACTAGACCTCTGAAGGTGTGCTGTGGGATCTGGCACCAAGACGTTAGCAGCAGATCCTTTAAGTCCTGTAAGTTGCGAGGTGGGGCATCCATGGATCGGACTTGTTTGTCCAGCACATCCCACAGATGCTCGATTGGACTGAGATCTGGGGAATTTGGAGGCCAAGTCAACACCTTGAACTCGTGACTCATCAGACCAGGCCACCTTCTTCCATTGCTCCGTGGTCCAGTTCTGATGCTCACGTGCCCATTGTAGGCGCTTTCGGCAGTGGACAGGGGTCAGCATGGGCACCCTGACTGGTCTGCGTCTACGCAGCCCCATACGCAACAAACTGCGATGCACTGTGTGTTCTGACACCTTTCTATCAGAACCAGCATTCACTTTTTCAGCAATTTGAGCTACAGTAGCTCGTCTGTTGGATCGGACCACACGGGCCAGCCTTCGCTCCCCACGTGCATCAGTGAGCCTTGGTCGCCCATGACCCTGTCGCCGGTTCACCGCTTTTCCTTCCTTGGACACTTTTGATAGGTACTGACCACTGCAGACCGGGAACAGCCCACAAGAGCTGCAGTTTTGGAGATGCTCTGACCCAGTCGTCTAGCCATCACAATTTGGCCCTTGTCAAAGTCGCTCAGATCCTTACGCTGCCCATTTTTCCTGCTTCTAACACATCAACTTTGAGGACAAAATGTTCACTTGCTGCCTAATATATCCCATCCACTGACAGGTGCCAAGATAATGGGATTATCAGTGTTATTCACTTCACCTGTCAGTGGGCAGAATGTTATGGCTGGTCGGTGTATAGATCACTTTTTGAATACATCTATTGACGGCTCGGGCGCATTCTCAGACATCCTAATGGATCTTATTGAATCAAGGCTTTGGCATTGTATTCAGGGGAAAAAAAAGGCGTATTATAAAAAGTGGAGTCCTGGATTTTGTTTAGTGTGTTACTGTATATTGGGTTGTGCAGTTATCGTCATTGTTATTGTCTTCTATGTTGGCATAGACTACAGCCAACAGTAGTCTGTGTCCTGTTCACAAAGAAACCGTTCATTCGAGAGCTGTCACTGGGCCTCTGTGCCTTCCTCTACACTACAATGTTGCCTGTATTGAGTTTCATTCTTCAAAGATCAATATAGATTTCAAACTTTTATCTATCTGTATCAAGTCTGTTGTGTTTATATATATCAGACTTCCTGTTTGGCACCCCATTATATTTATAAAGAAATCTACTCAGTCGGACCAGTTGAATGTGTGTTACTTAGATCTTTTCTGTGTTTAGTTTAAAAAATGCTGTTGATGGCAGGTGAGGAAAAGCAGACGTGAAGCTGTTGCTTTATTGGAAACCAACATGGTCCTCGTCCCTTCAGAAGTTCATGGCAATGCCCCCGGCTGGCCGTTTTGACCATGTAAAGTGGAGAATAAAAAATTCAAATGACTGTATCCACCAAACAAAGTGGTGCATAATGTAGCCTGAAACCTGGGCTCTGACTCCTGCATGAATCCATGCTGACCTCACACGACCCTTCACAGCTCTGTTTGTTCATGAACACACAGGTCATAGGTTGTGTGGGTAAAAGAATTAAAAAAATCAATGGACATCTCTACCTGTGTTGAAATAGCTGTCGCTCAACCCTGGACTGTTTATTGACCATCTTCTCATGGGGCAATTCAGTTCAGATGTTCTGTTGAGGAAGTGTATAGGCAGACCATACAGTGAGGGAAAAAAGTATTTGATCCCCTGCTGATTTTGTACGTTTGTCCACTGACAAAGAAATGATCAGTCTATAATTTTAATGGTAGGTGTATTTTAACAGTGAGAGACAGAATAACAACAAAAAAATCCAGAAAAACGCATTTCAAAAAAGTTATAAATTGATTTGCATGTTAATGAAGGAAATAAGTATTTGATCCCCTATCAATCAGCAAGATTTCTGGCTGCCAGGTGTCTTTTATATAGGTAATGAGCTGAGATTAGGAGCACTCTCTTAAAGGGAGAAGAAGCAATCAATCAATCAGATTCCAAACTCTCCACCATGGCCAAGACCAAAGAGCTGTCCAAGGATGTCAGGGACAAGATTGTAGACCTACACAAGGCTGGAATGGGCTACAAGACCATCGCCAAGCAGCTGGATGAGAAGGTGACAACAGTTGGTGCGATTATTCGCAAATGGAAGAAACACAAAATAACTGTCAGTCTCCCTCAGTCTGGGGCTCCATGCAAGATCTCACCTCGTGGAGTTTCAATGATCATGAGAACGGTGAGGAATCAGCCCAGAACTACACGGGAGGATCTTGTTAATGATCTCAAGGCAGCTGGGACCATAGTCACCAAGAAAACAATTGGTAAGACACTACGCCCGCAAGGTCCCCCTGCTCAAGAAAGCACATGTACAGGCCCGTCTGAAGTTTGCCAATGAACATCTGAATGATTCAGAGGAGAACTGGGTGAAAGTGTTGTGGTCAAATCGAGCTCTTTGGCATCAACTCAACTCGCTGTGTTTGGAGGAGGAGGAATGACCCCAAGAACACCATCCCCACCGTCAAATATGGAGGTGGAAACATTATGCTTTGGGGGTGTTTTTCTGCTAAGGGGACAGGACAACTGCACCGCATCAAAGGGACGATGGACGGGGCCATGTACCGTCAAATCTTGGGTGAGAACCGCCTTCCCTCAGCCAGGGCATTGAAAATGGGTCGTGGATGGGTATTCCAGCATGACAATGACCCAAAACACACAGCCAAGGCAACAAAGGAGTGGCTCAAGAAGGAGCACATTAAGGTCCTGGAGTGGCCTAGCCAGTCTCCAGACCTTAATCCCATAGAAAATCTGTGGAGGGAGCTGAAGGTTCGAGTTGCCAAACGTCAGCCTCGAAACCTTAATGACTTGGAGAGGATCTGCAAAGAGGAGTGGGACAAAATCCCTCCTGAGATGTGTGCAAACCTGGTGGCCAACTACAAGAAACGTCTGACCTCTGTGATTGCCAACAAGGGTTTTGCCACCAAGTACTAAGTCGAAGGGGTCAAATACTTATTTCCTTCATTAACATGCAAATCAATTTATAACTTTTTTGAAATGCGTTTTTCTGGATTTTTTTGTTGTTATTCTGTCTCTCACTGTTAAAATACACCTACCATTAAAATTATAGACTGATCATTTCTTTGTCAGTGGGCGAACGTCCAAAATCAGCAGGGGATCAAATACTTTTTTCCCTCACTGTATAGGTCTGTTAAGTGTGACGTGCTACCTTAAACACCCACCTGGAAACGTCCACAAATATATATTGTGTGTCGTGTCCATTCAAACCGACCCATCAGTTCTCAGATCGACCCGTTGGATGTGGTTTTGAGGTTCCACAATTATACTTAACACATATTTTGAATTCATGGTAAATGTCAATAAAAACATCAACAAATAAATGGCAAGTGTAATCACAGCAGTCACCATCACATCACGGTTACTCTGCCAACCAGAACGCATCCCGTTTTTAAGCTCTTGTGTTTCAAAGTTCAGGTTAATCATTAACGATCTACAAACAGCCTTACACTTATTTTTAACAATGCCCTGATTTAAGGGTTAACTTGTTTTTATGATCATCATTGTATAATTGGTATTTGTACACATTTTGTTGACATGATATGAACCTTGCATCTTAGGTTATCATTGTAGACAAAAATGAAAGTTTAGACAGAGCCAACCTCCTTGGGCTGGAAGTTGTTCTCCTCAATAAATGGCTTTTTCGTGTTTGCCTCCCTGGGTGCTGTCTATATGAGCCGAGGACTGTCTCCGCAGTGTCTCAGGGCAGCAGCTGCCCCTTCTGAGTCTGACCACGACCGAAAAAATAAGCGTGTGTGAATTGTCTCATTGTTTCATTCTGCACTGAATGTTGTCTTTGTTATAGCGGGAAGGATAATGTATGCAGGAGAAATGTCTCATCGGCCTCTGTCAAGGGATGCTCGTCTCCACTGCTGTGCTTTTAAGGCATGGGAAGTCATTTTTGTTCACAATTTTGCAATACTTCTTGTCGCAGAAACCATATGCCTTCCACAGCTAAAGGAACGGCCAACTGTAGCCCCTTGAGATGGGAAGTAACTCTGGAAAATTAAACCAACGCAATGAAAACAGCTCAGTACTGAATTATGAGCCATTTATGTTGTAGCCACATACATATATACATCCTTTTGGTTCATTCTTTACACATTTTACATGTTTCATTGTCTTTTAAATAATATCTCACAGATTCATACCAATTTACTTATATATTTATTTATATTCCTATCTGTCTATATTTGTTCCTGTACTGGAAGAAGCCGTTTTTTGAAAATAAATGGATGGATGATTTATTTACTGATTTAAATCACGTTGTGTCTTTAGGTTTTCTGGCATCACACCCAGTAATTTGGGAAACAACACTAAACTGGTGGAGTGGATGCCTCAAAATGACCTTCTGGGTAAGTATGTTTTTTCAAACTAGTGTTTGCGGGTTTTTTCTCAGTTCTTTGTTCTTTTTGTTCAAAGCGGTATTATATGAGTTCAAAAGCACCTCAGCTGATTAGGAGATTTCATTTTAACGTGCCCTGGATGAGTCCCATTGACAGACCAGACACCGTATTCACAGTGTGCCAATATCTAAAGGATAACAAGCAAGACGAACAATACCAGGAATGGGCACTGAGTCACTGAGTACATGCTAGTGCTGTTACGTGGAACTGCACGCTGCACATACAGAGCTACATTTCATATTCCCGCAATGAGGATGAGGATGGAGATGTTTTGTCCATGCCTGTTGTTGAAACTACCCCCCAAATTTGTATTGTAGTTCTTCACAAAGTCACATTTTATGTCTGTAACCCTGGTTAAAACAAGGTAACATATGTACACATTTAAATGTATCCAAACAGTATTTAAAATGCCAAGTTATCGAATCAATGACATCAGTCAACCCTGCACATTTTACACAATATAACAGTTCAAATTTACAAAACGTGGTCACAAAACGTAATAGCTTAATTAAGCATCTGTTTCTCAAGTCTTTGCAGAGCAGCATAGAGAGCAAGATATTCCACTAGTCACAAATCACAGGTTGTGGCTTTTAGTCCATTAAAAGTGAATACATCACCCATTACATTCACTCCCATTAATGGTTAGCTACGAGTGACATAATGAGTGGAATAAAGCCGTGCCCATTTGGGCTTCAAGAGTACTTTGTGACTAAAATAAAATCTTGTGTGCATTAACAGCCCTCAATTGGATGCTTTGTTTTTTTACGCCTCCAGCTAAATATACCAACTGTGCTTGTGTTCACCTTACGTTCACGGTAAACAGTATTACCCAGTTGCCAACTTTGCTGGTCTTTATGAATCCGTGTGCCCGGGCCCAGAGGGACTGGCATGGTTCCTGTGTTTTATGTGTATTTACGTGTTGCAAATTAAGTTTTGGATGTTAGATATATGAGATTTTTCCAGTCATATATGCAACTTTTAACATTTTAAAACTGTAAACTCGCCTCACAATGCCGGATGTATGCTTTTTCAGGGTTTGGGGATGTGTCGTGTCAGAACCACCCGGATACTGGAAACTCAGTGGAAAAACGACAGGAGCGCCGGATTTGTCTTCCCCACGGCAACACTAGTCATTATCGTGTCATTATTGTGTCATTATAGTGGTGGCGCATCATGGTCTCACCCCTTGTCCGTAGATAACATGAAGTGTTGCTGTGTGCCCGGCTGGGGGTAAAACATGGAAGACCGTTATTCTTTTCTCCTTTGCAACAGCAGAGGAGAATCGTTTGCTGCGGATAAAGTATAGTGTACAATTCAACATTCATAAAGAGAAAAATATAGGCAATCTGCAGTGATCACTGTTCGCTGTGGTGCCGTGTGGTTTTGCACTTTTGGTTCTGCCGGTCTGGCGAGGAGGTCTCAGGCTTGGCCGGGGCCGCATGGAGGGAATTAGACCGTTCACACCCACTGCCCCGTGTGCCTGGGGGGCACAAACTCTATGGAGACACATTGTTCTCAGCCTGTTCCTTTCCTCTTTGTCTGTTTCTCAGCTCTTGTGTTCCGAGACTCGTGTGTGTCTCGAGTGCCGTCCACGCCTGGGTTTGCTATTGTTGTGCTGCAGTTTGTTACCTGCCCCCCCCCGCCCATTTCACCGCATATAAAGGATATCTAGGGGCCAGGCTTTTGTAGAGGAAACAAAAATATGGTTATGTGAGACTCACCGGTGGCACATTCCAGGACAAACCTCCACCCGATACCAGGATGGGTTCCTGTGGCCTGGATCCTGCTGGCATATAATCCTGGCTATGGTCTTGTAGGCTCCCAGGGGGCAATGCTCAACTGTCTGTGGGTACTACACAGCAGGGCGATCCTCAGTCATGCTCACCAGCATTCTCCTGTGGCCTGATTACCCTTCACACCTCGGAGATATATACCTCATGCCCCCCTCCCTTTCACTTTATAACGCGCTGCCCGGGGTCCAAAGCATCACATCGCGGTATAAGCGGAAACAACGGTATCAATTCTGGCATTTTTTTGGCATTCAAATTTCCTACATCTACTCAATTCGAATTAGAATTATGGGCGATAATTGCACAACTGAATTGTAAGCACAATCACACTCTATTATATGCAATAGCATTCTTTAAAACTTTTTATTGATACAATATACCATTATGTCTTTTCAAAAACAAACAAAGCACTATATAAACCCCATAAACACATTGTGTTGCAAACAAGACCCTATATGTCAACAAACAATAAACTAATAAACTTGTCTTCACCTCGAGATAATAGCAACTTACCAACCTTTTTTAGTAGATTTTGACAGAAGACAGGATTACAAATTGATCCTAAAATGCCTTCACAATTTATCTCTGATGGAGTTGTCAGACTCGTGACTTATTGAACTTGAGCACCTGTGTCCTAAAACCAGGCCTCAGCTCTGCTCTCACTGGAAGAAGAGGAGGCAGATGGGACCCAGGTGTCATTTCAAGGGTGTGATCAAGCGACTTTCCATTTTGGTTTATTGGTTGTATCTTTGTGTTTAAGGTCACTCAAACATCAGAGCCTTTCTCAGCCATGGAGGCCTCAATAGTATTTACGAGGCGATGTACCACGGCATCCCTGTGGTGGGCATCCCCCTGTTCGGAGACCACTACGACACCATGACCCGGGTGGAGGCAAAAGGCATGGGCATCATGCTGGAATGGAAGAAGATGTCCGAGGACGACCTGTACGAAGCCATGGTTAAAGTGATAACAGACGGGAGGTGAGGAGTGCGTCCGTACGGGAGCGGGCAGAGCAGAGACACACAGATAGATAGGAGCCACACACCTGCGCTAACAGCACAGCTGTAAAAAGTGTTTTATGTCACTCAAAATGATTTTGACATGGGAGAGATCTTCAGCAGCTCATTCTCTTCTGAAGCATCATACAGAAGTGTCCAAGGCATGAGTTTATTTACCTGGCACCTGAGGTTTAGAGCGCGCTCTCGCTCTCTCTCCCTGTTAGAAAAAGCTCTCTGATGCCCTCTTGTGGTTTATGTATAAATAATATAGGATTGAAATAATAATGGCAACAGACTACAATTGTAATGTCCGCTAAGAACACTTGCCAGTAGAGTAGTTTGAGAAATGAATATGAATGTAAAAGTGAATCATTTGTTGCAAGTACATGTACATCAGTGTGTTTATATAAAAACATAGCCTGAAAATAGTGGTGTACAGACCTTAATGTGTTCACAAAGATCTGTTCTGGATCTGGGTAATCCATGCGTTATAGCCATGGTTCTGAAACAGTGTCTGCGTGTGTTTGTGTACCTTGTGGCCAGGCTGCCGTGCACAGTATTGCCCGTGGTGGTGGGGTTTACCGTAACATTTCCATTTATTTCCCTGTTCTCCTGCTGTCCCTCAGGTTCAGGCAGCGTGCTCAGGTGCTGTCCAATATCCACAAGGACCAACCCGGACACCCCATCAGCCGCGCGGTCTACTGGATCAATTACATCCTCCGGCACGACGGCGCGGACCACCTGCGCTCCGCCGTCTACGAGGTCCCTTTCTACCAGTACTTTTTGCTCGACGTGGCAGCAGTGCTGACCCTCGCCATCCTCGCCATCCTCTACACCGTGTACCGGATAGCGAGACTGATCACGGCCAGGATGTGTCCCGCCTCGGTGGCGCTTAAGGCCAACGGACACTGTTACAACGGGATCCCCAACGGGAAGCACAAAAGGAACGGCCACATCAAGCACGACAAGAAGGTAAAATAGGAGCGTTCGCAGGCGCTCCGCTGGTGTGAAACTCAATGCAAGGGACAGCATCCGACATCTGTCATGCACTCGTAACAAAGCTGGTGTTTAAAGGGGTGGAGAAAAGTGAAGGTTAAAGAGGAAAGGAAAACAGTGATTCGGAGGCCAAAATCCATATCTAAAAATCACTCATTCAACTTTTTTCCTTCAGAACACCTTTTCCTGTAGAAAACCCGACTTGTTGCGGCCGAGGCGAACAGGCGAGGTGTCTAACGAATGTCGACTCTGTCCTTGAAACTGAGATTTAATAAATTAATTTAAATTATCTTTTTTTTTTTTTTTAAGTGATACTTTATAACATTAAACTACTGTACTGCTGAACATCAGGTAAATATTTAAAACAGAAAACCAAATCTCTTCTATTTATTACTATTCCACTAATGTCCTTTAAAATATGTTGTTTTGGTTTGAGAAGCACACTCCCCCCCGCCCCACCTGCATCTGTTAGTTTGTTTTATTTTTTCACTTTTTAAAACCCAAAAGGCCTTCCTTTAAATATATACCTGCTCCCAACCCCCTGACACACAGGTGCATTGTGGGTGTTCACGTGTTCTTGCAGCTACTAGGAGCCAACGACACTTGAATACATGGGATCCAACGAGAGAATCCACACTTTGCAGTAGCTGTAAAAATAGTGTTTTGCTACAGTTTTACACTGCATTTGTTAGAAGAAGAGTAAACCATCAATGAAATAGACGAGTGGTGTCTTACTGTGCACCACAGACGCAGCAATTTTACCTCATGTTTAAAACGATGCTACAAGTAGTTTAGGGGAAGATACGTTCGATAAAACTGTTCTAATCGTAGTAAATAACAAATGTCTCAGTCTGCATTGGGAACTGTCAATGTCTACCTTGTATGTGTCTGTTTTATAGAGTGAAAACTAGCAATAGTTAATCATTGACATTTCATTTTAACTTATTGCATTTTTGTAATTGCTACAGTTGTTTAAAACTGTCAGTTTTTAACATATTTTCATGCGGTTATATAAGAATGGCTCTGCTGTTGTCCAGTACTTTGGCGTCAAGTTTCAGACGTTAAAGGAAAAAAGGACATTTTGAGAGATTACTTTCTTATACTTTTCAAGTTTCTTCTTTTGTATTGTGTCCCAGGTTGTTTGATGTACGCATGCTTTGCTTGACTTCATATCCCAATTATAGGTATGTGAATAAGTAAAATGCCCAATTTGTGCTGTGAACATACTCATATGTAAAGAATATCAGTCATAATAATAGACAAAATAGTTACTATTTTCATGTCAGTATGTTATATACACCAACTTTAAAAGCTGCATCTTTACAAAAGCCATTTTAAATTATATAAACATAGAATCTAAGTAAAAGTAATATTTTATATTTATATAAATATATATATGTGTGTATGTATGTATATATATATATATATATATATACATATACACACACATATAGATATAGACATATATATTTATGTATGTAAATTACATTTTTACAGTTAAAGAAAACTTGAATATGAAAGGAAAACAAATCTGAAGTCTCTTTAGAAATGATTGTGTGCAAGTGTGTGTGTGTTATATTGTGTTAAACTAGGTTCGTTTCTGTCCTTAAGCTGCTTATGAATATAAAATCATGCCTAATTAATACTTATTAAAATGTACACAAAAATGTCTTAAATAAATACATATGAAAAGAAAGATAAGAAAACAGTGAAGAAGCAACATTGACAAGGTTATGTTTATATAAAATATCTTATCAATAAAGTCTTATGAATAAATACTATTTTAACCATTTAGAAATAAATCAATTGGGATTAATAAATCTGTGGAAATAAATATATATGTTTTATGCAGTGATAATGCAGGGCAGCTTTATGTGTACGTTCCTGCCACTCCTGGGTGACAGTTCTGGTTCTGGATTCGGTCTAGAGTGATTGTAATCGGTGCCGAATAACTCTCAGCTGGTGGCTGGAGGCGGGTCAGATTGTTCCTTCGTGTCTGAGGGCTTCAATGCTAAGTACACATCTGACTCGAGGAAAACCGAAAAACGTCGAGTATTTTACAGATTCACCGTCACCAAGCTGCCTTGCTCAAAGAGGAAAAAGACCAAGTGAATTTTCCAGAACCACCCTCAGCAAAACATCTGGAGCCGAATGCACATTTTGCCGGGCGGTTTGTGGGTCATCAGGCACTGATCGATGCGCTTACATCAAGTGTTTTTTATTTGCTTAGTTTCAATTTAAACAATGTTTGTATTATATTCGCTTTCAGCTGCTCAGTTTGTGGTTTGATATTGGACATATTTCTGCTATCAGTCGGTCTAAACCGCTTGCGATGGCATGCGACTCTTCCTGCTTCCACATTCCTGAGGCTCACCTTCAGTACAATATCTCAGCTCCTCTTTCACAGGCGCTCACGCCCCCACGGCAGTCCCGTGGGTGCACGTGAACTCTCATCTCCCGGGCACAGGACACGGCTCTTGAACCTGGTGCGGGGCCTGACACCGCTGTGTCACAGAGCGACGGGGATGAATCGTCTTCTGTGCTCTGAAATGCTTTAACGCACACGGAGTGATCACAGGACTCCAGATGAGCGCTGGAGATTCCCCAGATTGAGTTAAGATCAATCGATTCATCCTGCGCTGCAACCGGGCATGACAGAGCCAGTATTGGGGGTCAGTAACGGTGAACTGTGATTGTAGCCCCCACAAATTGGGCATCCCAGAGTCGGCACATACTTGATGAATTGCCTGACCCAGACACAAACAGACCGCCCAGTAAAATGTGCTTTACACTCAGCTTGTGGCTCTGCTATACAACACTGTGCTGTCAAACGTATCTCCCTGAAACCCTTGTTACTGTCAATTGTTAACCCATTGGCTGCTGCTCTCCGCCTGCTCTGTGCGCTGTGTGTGACATCCTGGGCAGATTGAGTGGAGGCATGAAAATACTGATCTGGATCAATGAAAGATGCAGCATGTTTATTTATATCTCTGTGATTATTTATTTTTTATAGAGAAAAGTGTTGTTTGTTGCGTTCGTAAAGGGCATAAAGCCCACAGAAGAGATCATAACAGAAAATCCCATGAAGGTTAGCTACTGAAGTTGTCCTCTCTGCTCTGCGTTTTAAAATCGCTCGTATCCCAACCAGCTTTGAAGGTGTGGACCGTGTGCAACCACCTGCTTGATGTCTCGTGTGGTGTATGTAGAAATGTCATGTCTTTGCCAACATTTTGTGTTGATTTTGTGTCTTTAAGTCATTAGAACCATAAATCATCTTGGCACAGAAGCTAGTGGTCTTGCTGTCGTCAGTTTCCCTTTTCAGATGAGGTTTGCGAAGGCTTGCCTGCCAGAGTGTCACACACATTGTGAATGTCCTGAAAAAAGCTCTTCTGTGGTTCAGGCCCAGCTGTCACTTTTCAATTTGCATAAGTGGTTCTGTGGTTTGGTTTTGGCTCCAAACTGATGAAAGGTGCGATAGATAGAGCGGCTGTGTTGTGTTTCAGTCAGAACCAAAATAATGTTGTGTTGTTGTTTTTTCTGTTTTTGTCATCTTGAATAAGCTTAATAAATGTTTCCTCTTCATAGGATTTCAAACCCTGGGACACTTTTTATTTTCCGACTTTTTAATTTTGTTTTTAATGCAGCTGATTTCCTTTGACTTTTTAAACGTTTAAATGTTTAAAAGTGTTTACTTTTAGTTATTGCACTAAATCTTATAGAGACTATTTATGTGGTATTATAATACATGACTGACACGAGCTACGGGCCATACCGAATAAACTTTAATTGTGCTAAGTCAACACCTGCTTTTTCTGATCTACAAAAGCCTAACAAACATATATGTGTGTGTGTCTGTGTTAATCAACAAAACTGGAAGAAATACTATGGTAGAAAATACCATTTTATATCGATCTGTCTATCTGTATGTATGTATGTATGTATGTATGTATGTATGTATGTATATATGGTGTTTTTCATCTATTCAAAAAGGGGTGGTCAACTTAACATGCTTTTAAAGTTTTACGAACATGGCCCTAAGCCTCTTTAATAAACTGAGGGGAAGCAATAATATACATACCTGTAAAAAAACAAATGACAAAACAGAAACACACTTGTGGCCTTGTCTTTGTAATATCATCTCACTATGAGCCTTGTTCAAACTAAATCTGCAACAGCAACAACAAAAAAGACTTACTGTCGATACTTGAATAAGTGCATTTGAATTGAATCGCGCTTGCAGATGCATGTAGGCTATGAACAGAGAGATGAGCAATACAATAAATAAAATCTTGTGTACGAATGTGTCCTGGTTGATGTTTTTTTTTCTTATAACTTCAGTATTAATCATTCAAAGGGGTGAGCAGTTACAATGGTGCTACAAACAGCGCTTAAGAGCATAAGAAGTTGCCTTCTCTCTTCTCTGTACCATGTGACCACAGATGCCTGTCCGTCGCTCGGCTACACTGTTTCTTCCAGACAGCAATAGTCAGATAATCAAAGAAAGGAAGCAAACCAACATCCGGTCCATAGCGCTTGCTGTGGCCGAGCTGTGAGCTGAGCAGTGCCACCGCAGCGCCACCTCGTGGTCCCCAACGCCAAGCTGTCACACAAATCGGACTGTTGAATCGATTTCATGGGTGCTGGCTTTGGATTTCTTTTTCTTTTTCTTTTTCTAATTGGTATCTGTTGATGTTTGTTCAGACTGTAAATATAATATGTAATAATTATAATGCTTATAATAAAGAAAAATAACTAATGCTTAATAAACATTTACATATTTTGTTTGCATTTGTGTTGATATTCTGCTTTATTGATTCTGTGGCATTTGGCTGGCCCTGTTACTGTTGCATTCTGGGATGTGGAGGGATAGAGGAATGGCATAATACTGTCAATCAAAATACAGAATCCCATCTGTAGGCCTATATATACATGAAGATTTGAATATCAGGCAAAGTTAATACCTGATTTCGCTAATGGGGGGCGGGGGGGCAAGGGAATGTCACGCATGACTTTTAGAACATAAATCAACATCAATGGGTATTTAAAAAAAAAATACATTGGGTGCTGTTTTTTCATGTTTAAACCTACATGAGTTATGGATTGGTTCTTGGTTCTTGTGCCATAACCTCCTGCTGTGTCTATCCATGACAGAGCTCTAGGGCTGTGATGTGTCTATATCAGCGTCAGCACCGGACCCTAGAAAGAGCTCGTTTAATGAGCAGGGCGTTGCGATGCAGGACTTCCCTGAGACAGCGAGGGGATGAGATACTGCAGCCCCCCGTCCCACAGGACTGTGTTGTGTGACACAGATGCTGCACAAACCAGACCGTGTTTTCTGCGTTACAGAAGGACACTGGAGCGACTGATGGTTCTGACCGAAGAAACGGCGGCAAGAGATTGGTTTATTTCCCCATGTTCTGGTAGGAGTATCAAAGTGTCTTTCAATTATGTAATTTTAGCAACTTTTATGTAACCTTCACCACACACATGGTCTGCTGTCACCCAAACTCATCATGGTGTAAACAGCAATAGTTGAAGAAAAAATAGGTCTCAAGCCCCAACCAAATTAACTGTAAAATGCTTCACCATAGTAATCATTATTTTTACATAAAGCATAACCAACATGAATGCTATAGCTTTGATATTTCTGGTTATTCAAACCAAAACAGTCAATTTGTCTATGCCACGTCCCTGGTCATGTGACAGAGGGAAACCTATTTGTGTAACCTGCAACACAATAAATAGTTGGAAACTAAATTGTACTTTATGTTAAATGTCATGTTTATTCATTTTTATACTTAATTAGACTCTTGTTAGAAACTAAAGCATGTAAAAAAAAACGAATGTACTTAAAAAAAAAAAAGACCACAGAATCAGATTTGGGTCATTTGACATTTTAGTTTCCAGTGGATTCTCAACAAAACAAAAACAAAGTCTGCCAGACAAGATAGGCCTAGAAAACACCCAAATCTACACACAGTACATTCACCTGTAGCGTCACAAGCTTGGGTTTATGAAATAAGACACTAATCTGTGCTCCCGATATAACTAACTAAAGCCTGGCTTCCACAGGGGAGGGATGGATGTCTCTGCTTCAGTCCACACCAGGTTGTCATTTATTCTGCCAAGTAAAGGAAATGTGTCTTCACTCTAAAACAAAGAACATTTAAATTGAGCAAATAAAATTCAAGAAAATGTTTATAAAAAGTTTTCATATATATAGAATTAATAAATGATCTATGTTCATGTATTTATTGGGAGAGTGAGAGAGAAGGAAAGATATATATATGTATATATGTACACATACTGTATAAATATACATGTGGTATTTTAGGTTACCAGGGCTGGGATTAAATAACGTTGACCCGCTAATAAAGCTGCAAAACGATGATCAGTGCGGCTTTGTTTTTTGTAAAATGCTACTTTCATCATAAATGTAACTGCTTTGGTGGGCAGGTTTGTGTTTGGTCATCAGCTGTGGGTCACAGTTTTGATTTAATCCAGCCCCACATGCTGAATAAATGATACTGTATGCACAGATCCCTGGATTACAAGCCATCCATTTTCTCAATCAGAATCAGAGCATTAGAAAATGATCCCTAAAGCACAGTTCTCTCGGTCCAAATCGGGTCGTTTTACCTGTGCGCCCCTGTGTTCGTTTGATTTCAGCCAGCGAATACAGACTGTCATCATTCGTGTCAAACACCTTGAGTTCGGCCTCCCCCGGCGCCTGCTGCTTGAGCACCCGAGCGATTTCTTGGTAGGATAATGAGCCGTCTTTGTTTTCATCCGCTTGGTGAAAAAATAACTGCAGGTCTGCAGAAAGGTCAAATGAAAAGATGCTGGAGTATGACATTCATACTATTTCAGATCATAAGGTGTGTTGTTCGTCATTAACACACTAAACAAACACATATACACTGTGTGTGTGTTTTATTTACAGAATAATTCATTTAGTTATCACATTACTGTCCGTGTGTGTATTTTTTCATCACAATGATTATGTATTAAAAATCTGTTGGAGTTTGTATGAGTGGTTTCAACAGCTGAGCAACTGACCAGGGATATCGTTACGCATTGTGGAGATCAAATCTATTTACTCCCTGGCTTAACTCTTTTTAAACCTTTTTTATCAACTCATGAGATATTTGTGTGTGTCATCCTTACGCCTGTGATTTATAATAAGTTCGAGTCAAAGTTAATAACAGGACTTTCCAGTCTGCTGCTAATAATCAGATTTTACATTTCTAAACACAGATACCATCTCTGCACAGGATGGCATTCGTACACAAGACAGGAGGGGGATGTGTGCCATGCTGCTCTGTGACTGGCTGGTTCCTCGCAGGTGAGTTTCAGCGTGTTGAATAAACATGGCCAGGCTGGTGCGTGTGATCTCATCAGTGCAGGCAGCAGGTGACCGTGCTGCTGTTAAACCGGACTGTAAGGTACGGTGTGTAGCAGCTCATGCAGACTTTTCTTTCATACCTGACACTGTCTGTCTCAGAGGTCTTTCCAGGATGTTGTTGTTGTGCTTGCCAGAGGCGGTGGGCTGCACTTTCAGGTCCGTCAGTAAAATCCCATCGGGTGAAGGTTCTGTATCTGAAAGAAAACACATCATTTGCTACATGCTACATTTATTCTGTGATACATCCCCGTAATGCCCGAAGCATCTTGTGCCGAATGGTTTGATTCACTACTGCCTTTTATGTTCTTAAAATGTGTTTTGTAGTGCAGGACTTACATTCCTGAACTTGGTCGTATAATCTCCAGTATAACATGTTACACTTGTACTTAAAGGAAAATACCTGTAAAAACAACAACAGAGAATCACGCATAACAACATACTGTAGGGAAAATAAAAAACAGAAGTGTATGTATTCACATTCATGTATAACCTGTAGTTGCCTCCTGCCCAGCTCTTGAAGTGCTTAAGCAGTGCTGCCTACAGTACCAGATTATCAAATAAGGGGACACACACAGCGCCGGTGGTCTACCTGCAGCGGGCCGCTCGGGAGCTGGGGTGAGGGTGGCGCGCAGCTCCGTGGTGTTGGGGTAGCTGTGTGCCAGGCCCATCTCCTCCCCAAGGGTCTGGATCTGAGCGAAGGCGCTGTCCAATTCCTGCGGAGGACAAGCCGGCGTCTCCTCACTGCAGCAGGTAATGAATACTGCACCGACCGGGGAGGAGAAGTAACCGGATACCAGCAGACGACTGACAGCACTCCTGATATAAAATGTGCGATGTATACCTGTGCTCTTAGCTACATGAGCCTCTGGAGCGCCACTATTGAGGGGACAGCATCGTTATGAAATGTATTGGTTTCATTCATAACCTGTGCACTGAATATACAAGTATATATTTTCATTTATTGGAAACTGAATTGATTAATGTTAGGTTTGTGAAATATAAATACAAACGCACTCACGCACATATCTCTCATTTTATTAAAGTAATAACTGTCTTTCAAAGTTTAACCCTTAAAAATCCAGTGTGATGCATATGTCACATTTACCAGGCTTGATAAAAGTATACTGTCCTAATTTACCATGCCTCTGTGTATGCAACATAAGCCACGTTGGGTTGCTAAGGGTTAATCTTTGCCTTCTGAGCCAAATTATAAAACCTGTAAATCAATGTGTCAGTAACGTTATCAAACCACAGAGCCATTTAACACCCTCAGTTTATGGCTGTGGCATTTTATACTAACCATGTGGTCTAATCTCAATGATGTAGAGATTTTTGTATTTGTTGCTGATACTTAATAAAGTTATTATTAATTAAGTGTTAAGCAATCTAACCTAAAACAGAATTGCCATATAAACATTATTATTTTATTTCACTATTCAGCTTACAAAGTGCTCTGGGTTGTCTGACCAGGCAAACCTGCATTGTCTAATAAACCCCATGCTAAGGGCCGTTAATTGAGCTCCAGCCATGTCATCCCTCTCTGTGCCGGTGAGTTAAGACTCGTAACTAAATACCAGACTGTTGCTCTCCTGTGTGGAGTTAATAATTGAAGGGCCAGTGTGCCGATAGCTATGTGTCTTTTGTAATCTTTATTCACTATCGTCATGGTCTAGTTTATTCTTCTTTCTTTCTCTCTCTCTTCCTATTAGAATAAAATACAGTACCTTGTTCATTCTGATTTCAAGATTCGCAACCATCCCCGACAGGCTGGACAACTCAGCCCTCATTTCTTCAAATTCAGCAGAACGGGGGCTCTGTGCATTAGAAAGACATGGTGAAAGATGTATAAGGTAACAGGCCTCAGGATTGAACAGGATGCACCTGGCCATTTTATTGAAGTCCCATGTGTGAGATCACTGAAGAAGTGACTGGATGTGCTTATTGAATCAGTACCTTATTGTAGCTACCAAACAAATATATAATTGGTCAGCTGGTCTGCAATTGTGAGGCTGGTTGGACGTGCTGCCAAATTCTCTAAAACGACGTTGGAAATGGCATATGGTAGAGAAATGAACTTTCAATTCTCTGGCAGCAGCTCTGGTGGACATTCAGCAGCCAATCACACGCTCCCTCAAAACCTGAGACCTCTGTGGCATTGAGTACTGTGACCTGCAGGTCTCTGGACAGACGTTCGCTCAGGGACCCCAGTCTGCGCGTTGCGTTCGTCAGGGCCTTCTCCAAATGCATCACATCTCCTCTCAGAGACACGAAATTAGCTGAAGCGGTTCGGTTGATTTCAAGAACAAAATCAAAGAGGGGGGATGCGTCCTGTAAAATAACATTCAATCAAACAAACAAATCCAGTTTTTGCTTTTTTTCAAAACATGTTTTTCCCAGCAAACAACTTGTGGTGTCCATGCATATCCTACTATAGAAATAATCAAACAAACACAGAGATGTTTGCTCTCCAAACTTAGCCAGGCTTCAATTTGTTAGGAAAATGACACCATAATCAGACAATACAATAAGCATAACTCACAGTGACAGTGTGAAAAGCACATTAATACATAACGTGCTTGGAATCATGTGCCGCCTACATCCTTCAGAAGTGTTACAGGCTGTGTGTGTGTGCATGTGTGCATGTGTGTGTGTGTGTGTGTGCGTGTGTGTGTGTGTGGTCTTTGTGGTTCAGTAGCTGGAACTACACTTCCCAGAAGGCCTTGCATTTCCTTTAGATGGCCAACAATTAAAGACAGGTTTAACAAGACACACTGTTCCACAGCTGGAAAAAAATCAACAATGTGTGTGTACAGTATGTAGGGTGGGGCTGCCTTGACCTGGATCTGTGTGTCGCATTTGGCAGTGCTGCTGGTGGGGGAAGTCTTAAAAGTCTTGAGTTGGGGGGTCTTACCTGTGTCCGAGACGCATCGAGGCCCACGTCGTGTTTCAGTTTCTCATAGCTAGACTTCAGGGAGATGACGTACTGATTGATCCGCACGAGGTTGGAATCCATGTTTGCCAGGTTCTGCACGATGTTACAAAAGTGTGTTTTTGTTTTCGTTCAATTCAAGATACGCTGTGAAACACACAACTGCACTTTCACACAGAACACGATAAGGACGATTCTTATTCTTAGCATTATAATTGTTTGGCAGGACCGTTTATCCAAGGTTACAATATTAAAACACAGACAGTGAAGGTTCTGCTTATTTGTGGTTTCTCTCTCTTTTACTTAAGAAAATGTACTTTATTTTTGTATAAATCATTTATTTATGTATTCTAAAAGTCCTACCTGCTCATATGCGTCGAATCTGGATTCCTTATGGACGTTCTCCTGATTACACATTTTATCCTGCATCTGTTTCTGCTCAAGGCTGTTGAGCTCGGCTGTAATAGACAAGGAAAACTTATAATAATATATATTGGTCAAAACCATGTCGAGCCGTTTGTGTGAACATTAAAACTCATTGAGATGTTTTCTTGTTCCTGTTAACATCTTTCAAAACTGGGCCTCTCAACAGGCAAGGAAGCAAAGTTTGCCTTATAATGTCATTAACAGTTTTTGTGTTTTGTTTTTCTATTCTGTGGCGCCTGTGGAGCTGCAGTTCAATGTTTGTGATGTTTTCCTGCCGCACGTTTTCCTCTATGCATAATGAAGAGACTGTATTATGTTTTATATTAATAAGAGTATGTAGACCGAGCAAAGTAGATTTATTAAGCTGCCACTAAGGCAGTTGTTCAGGGCATACCCTCTAGACATTCCTGTCAATAATAAAAGGATCAAACGAGAGAGAGAGAGAGAGAGAGAGAGAGAGAGAGAGAGAGAGAGAGAGAGAGAGAGAGAGAGAGAGAGCAGCTGTTTGTTAAAAGTTTGTTTGTGGACTTTGTTAATGATTGAGGGACAGTTGTAAAATATGACCGTTCGACCACACTTCTCGGCAAAATATCAAAGAAAGCCATTAGGTTTGCAGATCCCACATCTCCCCTGGGAAGACGGATCGTAAACGGACTCGGGCTTGCACCTTTTGATTGGATGAACGGCCACAACATTCTACGTCATTTTCTGATACAGCTTTTTATTGTGTGTACAGTTCTCTCCACGTGTCTGTTTGACTAAAGCCTTCAGTTATGTTGACAACCCCATCTAGGCCCTCTGCCATTTGTGCCACATATCTCTGAAACACCTCTGAAGCAGACGTGACCCCAAAGGGCAGAGGGCCTAGATGGGGTTGTCAACAACAAGCTAAGAGCTTTCATTGTCCAATTGGACCTGCCAGAACCCTTTGTTCGCGTCCACCTCTTCAACAGTGAGCAGTGGATAGTGATCCCATTTGCTTGCTTTGTTGAGGTGATCTATACATATCCAGATCTTGCTTGGTTTGACCACTGTAATTCACCCAGTCTGTCGTTCTGTTTGCTTTGCAATCACTCCCATTTGTTTCATTCTGTGTAGCTCCTCTACAGTCTTGTCTTTGAGAGCAACTGCAACCTTTCTCAGGGCGTGCTCAACTGGTGGAACTGTGGAGTCAACTTGGATATGATGGTGTCCTGGTAGGCATCCTTAACCAGATAATAGATCCTCAAAGTCTTTCAATAAGTCATTGCTCAGGACCTTAACATCATATATTCTTCACCTAGTTTTAGACCTGTTACTCTTCTGAGTATGGCTGGCACATCTTCCTCAATGATCTGGAACTCAACTTTGTGTTTCTGTCTTCTATGTATACAGGTAAGTGATATTTAACCCAATGGGGCCATCTGGTGGCCAGAATAGTTAACCAACTTTTCTATCAGCTGAAGTGCGTTAAACACATTACTGTGCACTGGGTGCCAGTGCAGTGGCACAGCATTGTTATTAATCCTCAGTTTCTCAATGCACTTTTCTCTGTCCTCTTCCATCTCTGCAGTGGCCGCAGACTGAACATGTTGTCATTTTGTTCAACTACATGCATGTTTCGTGGTTGTCTTTGCTGGCTCTGTGTCTTTCAGTGTTTTTTATTTTGGCATGATTTACATGTTTGACCAAGCTGTGCATTTTCTGTGCTTCTGTTTATAACCACATCTTTTACAGCTTGCCAGTCTTTACTAAACTTTTTATCATGTTTGACACTTCTTATCTTGTGTACTTAATCTTCAACAGTACTTCAACTGTTTCACCTGATCGGACGTGATTTCACTGGCACAGCACACATCCATGGCTTGTGTTCATGTTAAATTCGCCTCTCTCAGCTGCCTTCTTTCTTGGTTGTCTCTTTTGCCACAAACAATTCTATCCCACCTCTCACACAATGTAATATTGATGAGCCTAACAAGCAGAGCTACAGTTCAATTCACCACTTTTTTCATGATGTTTTCCTGGCGCATGTTCCCACGTCATCACATTTTTCTCTACGGATACTCGTGAGGTACATCACAGCGCTATCTCTTGGTCAAAAGGTGCTGCACAGGGGGGTTCGGATACAGGCGGGGAACGGCGCCCTTCGGACTAAATGGTGAACCACAGGGACAAAAGGGAGGCTGGGATGGCAAAGTTATAAATAGTTGTGTGTTACGGAGTTAATGAATGAGTGGTGTGTGGTGTGTAAAAAGTCTTTACTTCACTTCCAAATCTCAGACTGTAACAGCTTTTCAAGGAATATCCTCTAGAAGACCTAACAACCAATACAAGTCTGCTCTTAGGATTAGGATACATTATTAACATATAATCCCTAATTATGACAATTTTTAAGACATCTAACATCTTTTAAAATGTTTTATTTCACCCAAATACTGAATGTTTACACTGCATATCAGTTTTCCTGTGTTGCAGCCTGAAGCATTAAATAAGCCATTAAATGTATCTGTTTCTTGCTGACAAAGAATACATTTAAACTGATAGGAGTCTCATGTATCCCCTGGTTTTAATGGGAACTTCAGTCACGCAGAAAACACATAAAGCGTCTTTGAAAAGACCAGAAAAGTACAAATCTAGCTCTGTTCGGTGTTCCCGGATTGCATTTCGGCTTGCTCATGTCTTTTGTCTGCCCAAGATACTTCTTCAACTAGGCCTTCCAAAGCATTCTAGCAAAACTGCATTTCTGAGCTGTTTATGAATTATTTTTGCTTAATATATACTATACACTACAAATAACTAATGAGGTTGTTCTGGTTGATGTGTTAGTTAACTGTGGACACTTAAACTGGAGGAAATACATATGAATGGCCCTGTGTAATGTGCTCTTCAGCAGGGGTTATACATTACACCAGTGTTGTAGTCAGTGTTGTATAGACTGTACCTCTCTGCTCCTCCGCCCGCTGCCACGTCTCCAGCTCCTGTATCCTGCTGTGCATCCCCAGCAGCAGAGCTATCAGAGTCACCTGCAGAGTCATCAGCAACACAGCGATGACAGACGCGCACAAGCGGTGACGTGACAGACAGGACTGACCATGTTTTCTCTTCAAATGTCTTTTGTTAAGGGAGCTGGAAAATAATATAATTCAAGTTCTGTTAATAATTAGCTCTCTGAGGGCAGCACCTGGGTTGGGTTTGGAGACAGGAATTGATGTAGGCTGTGCATGTATTGATCTGTCTCCCATCTAGTGATCCAATAAGACTGAAGAAGTATAGCTAATAAACTGCTGAATGGATGGTTTTAAACAATGCAATGCTAATGCTAAAAAAAAAAAAAACCTATTTTAAAATTAAATACCTGGGTATGGGATCACATGTGTTGGCAAAAACAGTTAAGTTATAACCTTTAAAGATTAAGTAATTTAAACATCATATTTTAGAAGGATATCAATGAAGATCTTAAGTTACCCTGGTGTCTGGTCTTCAGACGTCTCCTCGTTATCCTGGTGGTCTTCAAAGTCAGACTCCTCACCCAAGAGCGCACATTCCTCCTTCCTGTCGTTGTTCATTTCCACACTTCAGGGATGCTGTCCTTTTTGTTGTAGTTATTTATATTGTTTTTGTGTCCTTTGTTTCCTAGAAATGTTTTTACCCTGTGAACAAAGTGATCTGGTGTGCGTCCTGCTCTGAGAGTTGCGATACCTTTCTGAAACAAATCTGACTGACTGGGCAGTCCTGAGGCCACCTCCTCCTTGTGCCAGTGAACCCAAACAAATGAGCCCTGATAAGAGACGCCTCGAAGTAAAATGAGTCTTTCTGAGGAGAAGAAATTGACACCACTGTAGATTTCTAAAACGTACTGATGAATGACACCATCTTACTGTAGCAGACTCGGAGAACCCCAAATGTATGAGCAGCCAACGCATCAGAGACTCAACTACTTTATATAAAAACAGAATATATTGAACTTGAGCCTGACCGATATAGGTTTTTTTGGTCCCATACTGATACTAATAATTGGGAAGCTAAATTTCCCAATTACCAATCGCTGATATTTACTTATTTTTGTTAGCATGCAAAACATACATTTTCTAAGAAAGTGTCCAATCGAGAGGAGGCCATTCACCCCATCGTGCTCGTTTGGTGTCCATTAATAACTAAGTGATCAAGGATCCTATCCAGTCTGTTTTTGAATGTTCCCAAATTGTCTCTTCAGCCACATCGCTGGGGAGTTTGTTCAGATTGTGACGCCTCTCTGTGTGAAGACCTTTAACCTGCCTTACTAAGCCCACAATGTGTCTACAGAATGGAGCCGCAGTGACAGATACATTGGTGGGAAAAGGAAAGTGAATATCAAACACATAAAGCAGTTGTAATTGTGAGAGCATGGATTGCACTTATGTTGTAAGTCGCCCTGGATAAGTGCGTCTGCCAAGAAAAAATAATAATAAAATAATAAAAAGGGAAATGCAAGAAGAAAGGGACATGTCATGTTCTAAAACTATGTTGAAAGAGAAAGATGAAGATGTGATTGAATTGCAGAAAGAAATTACATGTTTGAGAAAAGAGAGAGAAAGAAATGTGCTGCTGTCTTTGGTGCGAGTCTCAGTGAGAATGATGATGAACTGGGATGACTTAGATCGGAAGGCATGGGAGTATGAGAGGGAGTGTTATGGGGAAAAGGGCAATGCATCGCCTCCTTCATACAAGCCTCTCTGTCGACCCGTTTAAAGGGCTCCAATAGAAACCAGGATTAAAACAGAAAAGGGGGATGCAGATGAAGCAGACAGTAAGGTGAAGACTAGCATACATCGTCCATTCACATCAGGAGAATTACACACTCTCCTAAAAGATTTAACAAAATTGAAACCAGCCCACTGTAATGTGGACTTTTGGGAACAGTTAGAGGAAATTAAGGAAATATATATAATGCACTTAAAAGATGTACATGTCACAGTGAAAGCTAAATGCCCAAATTACATATGGGAAAGTATTAATGTGGCGTTTAGAAATGGTTCATGGGCTAAGGGAGTGTCCGAAGGGAATTTCGATAATAAATACAAGGAGTTTAGGGCAGCAAAAAAGGATGCCCTGGGCTCGGGCAATGGAAATTGGGGGGCTATAATGGAAGTGAAACAGCGCTCAGGTGAAACTCCTCATGAGTTGTTGAAAGGAAATTCAAAGCATTCAAAGAATATTCAGGGCACCCAGATCCTAAGCGCAGTGATGCAATTGTTTTGAAAATGCTTGAAAATGGTTTCGGTAAACCCCACACTGACATACGAGGCTGCTTTGCAGTGGGCAACCGAGGTCAGCACAAAAGCAGGAAAAATGGGCAGTGTAAGGATCTGAGCGACTTTGACAAGGGCCAAATTGTGATGGCTAGATGACTGGGTCAGAGCATCTCCAAAACTGCATCTCTTGTGGGCTGTTCCCAGTCTGCAGTGGTCAATACCTATCAAAAGTGTCCAAGGAAGGAAAAGCGGTGAACCGGCGACAGGGTCATGGGCGGCCAAGTCTCACTGATGCACGTGGGGAGCGAAGGCTGGCCCATGTGGTCCGATTCAACAGACGAGCTACTGCTGCTCAAACTGCTGAAAAAGTGAATGCTGGTTCTGATAGAAAGGTGTCAGAACACACAGTGCATCGCAGTTTGTTGCGTATGGGGCTGCGTAGCTGCAGACCAGTCAGGGTGCCCATGCTGACCCCTGTCCACTGCCGAATGCACCTACAATGGGCACATTAGCATCAGAACTGGATCACGGAGCAATGGAAGAAGGTGGCCTGGTCTGATTAATCACGAGTTCAAGGTGTTGACTTGGCCTCCAAATTCCCCAGATCTCAATCCAATCGAGCATCTGTGGGATGTGCTGGACAAACAAGTCCGATCCATGGAGGCCCCACCTCGCAACTTACAGGACTTAAAGGATCTGCTGCTGACGTCTTGGTGCCAGATACCACAGCACACCTTCAGAGGTCTAGTGGAGTCCATGCCTCGACGGGTCAGGGCTGTTTTGGCAGCAAAAAGGGGACCTACACAATATTAGGCAGGTGGTCATAATGTTATGGCTGATCGGTGTAAATAGGAAAAATAAGCAATATGGAAACAAAAATTAGTCAATAAAAACACTAAGCTCACTCTAAACATTTTCGATGGCGCTTCTCTCTCTCTCTCTCTCTCTCTCTCAAATGCGATTATACAGCGCTTTCAGCACAGCGTACGTGCCACGGCACCTTGCAGGCGCACGCCTCGGCCTGTCTCAAACTGTTGGACACATCAAACATATTAGTTGACTTAAGTTCCCCTTAATTTATTCATTAAACTAGAACCCCTGACCATATCATCAAGGTAATACTAAATAAGTAAAATAATAAATGCCTTTTTGTGTCTGTATTTTATGTGGAGCTGAAATTAAACACAAACTCAGTTATACTGCATTATCTATCCATCTTTGAAACCGCTTGTCCTGGTGAGGGTCACAGGAAAGCCAGAGCCGATCCCGGCAGGAATGCACCCAGGACGGGACGCCAGTACTGCATTATTATTATTTATTTAGTCACATCATTTGTATAAACTGAAGCAACCTTGTAGAGCCCCCAGCTCTCCCGGGTCCCCATGCTGGAAACAGTAGCCACAACAGTGTTACTGTTAGATATCTAGAAAACATATATAGAGAGTCCAAACAAGCACTAGTTGTGTCGGCCAGATTGAATTGAAACAATATTGTTGCGGAGATATCCACTGTCTTTCACTTCCTTCTAACCCTTTAAAGAGTCGGACTGGTGACTGATGAGTGTTTAATGTCTAGTAGCCCACTTTAGTGCCTATAACTATTCTTCCTCATTGTGCCTATGCTTTGTTTTAGCAAGAGTTTCTGGTGGCTACCGTGATATGGAGGTGGAGGTCAGAGGAGCTTGTGTTGTTGGCCTGTGTGCCCCAGGGGACTGCAGTGTCAGCCCAGGAGGAGACATCCAGTGAGGAGGAACTGAAGCAAACGAGGTGAGGCGTGAAAAGCATGTTTAATAGTACTGTTGCACTGTGTTTCGGGCAGGAGGTCATCTTAGCCTTTCATCTGCGCCACTTTGCCAGTGTTTGTCCCAGCTCCCAGCTGTTTGTCCCAGTATAACCGTTCACAGACTTCAAATTCAGGAGAAAGATGAATTGCTGGCTTCAGCCAGGGGGGACCTGGAGGACATGAGGAATGACTTCAATGCTCTGGAACAGGAACTAAGCAGTCTGACTGAGAGGCTGGATGAGAGCAGGCAGCAATAGAGGTATCCAGGCCGCCAGTGCCAGGGGAGCACGAAGGGATGATGGGGCTGAAGTGGGAAGAGACTCTAGCATTGACACTGGGCTTCTCAGGACTTCCACAGTGATATGTAGTGTTAAATGATATTGAGTCCCACCCCCACACTCTTTAGATCAGTGGTTCTCAAACTTTTTTAACCCAGGAACCCCTTTGCTGCCCAGATTTTGGCTGAGGATCCCCAAAATTTGTGAGAGCGGGGGTGGAGGGTTTGACAGTGAAATTTCATGAGAGCATGGTGGGGGTAAAGATTGTGAATGTGAAGATGCTGCTGCCTTCAAGAACAATTCCACTCTGAATCGGCAAAGATGTTCTGTAAAAGCTTAAACCTGTGACGAAGTTTAAACAAGCATCCTCTATCCTCTGGTCGAACAGAGGACCAGCCATCAGTCCCAACTCCAACACCTCACTGCAGAGCTGCAGGAAGAGAGAGAGAACTCCAGGATTGTGGAAGACTTGCGCTTCATCATTTACAACCAGAAGAAGGCTCTTGAGGCCAAGAGACAGAGGTGTGAGGAACTCCTCTCTCAGAAGAAAAATCAGCCTGAGAAGATGGCTGATAAGGCCCAGATTCTGGTGAAGATCTGTGAAGCCTGTAGTGAAAGTATGAAAAAAGGAAAGAAAAAAAGCCCTGTATGTAAGAACATGAGAAAGAATCCAATCGACTATCCAGAGTCCAGATAGGGTTCCCACTCAATTCAGGTTTCCCTTTTCCATGACTTTCCACCATAATTTCCATTATTTTCCAGGAAAAATTAAAGTTCAAACTGAAAATGTTCTATATCGCAAGACATTGTCCTGTTTGACATATTCAGTCAATGCTGAAAAATAACTCACAGTGTGCAAAATAGGTCAGTGTGCATAATCATCATATTAACTGCTGCCATCACTAAAGGTCTACATAAACCGCTCAGGTCAGGTGCGTGTTACTGAGCTGATGCCAATACTAATCTCGCCCTGCCAGACCACTTCAGCAGGACAGTAGGGGTCAGTCCATGTCAAATGATTTGCACCCTCCTCACCTCAGAGCCATGCAATTCATTTTATAGTCACAAACAAATATGGTAAGCACTCCTGCAATATTATGTTGTAGAAAGAAAAATAACCTCAGAGAAATTAAATGAGTTAACGTTTAGCAAAAAATATATGGAAGGTGTATATTTGTTTAGGATGTATTTTGGTTCACTTTATGCCTTTTCTTTACAGACATTTAAAGTAACTTGAAAAACAAAGAAACAACATGTACGTTGTACGCATTTCCAGAAGTCCAACTGTCATACATGGGTTTGAACTGCGAGATACATGTTTTATATACATCTGTATCCAATGTCTACGCAATACAAAGTCAATAAAACTACATTTGACTGATAAAGGAAACTACTTTCCAGCAGCTCAAAATAAATGTTGTTTATAAATAGGATGTCAGGAACGTGTTTGAGGTCAGGTTTCTGTAACTGTTGTACATTATATTACATTTGTTTCAAACTGTCTCTGCAAAGCTGCCCTGTTTAAACTGATGTAATGAGATCGAAATGTCAGCCTTTATTCCTGAAATTTGCTAAAGATCTGCTGAAGTCATGAACTGCGTGAGACTGCGATGATTGCAAATACACACCTTAACACCGACAACACACACGACTTTAGCCGCAATAAAGGCGCTAAACACTCGCATTGCAACGTCACTGCGGCAAGCGTTTTCTTTTTAATGTGGAAAGACACAATATTACATCATAGTTATTATGTTTAATATACACACTTCTTATAATGCTTTATTTATCTATTTATTATTATTATTATTATTATTATTATTATTATTATTATTATTATTATTATTGTTACACGTTTATTGTAACGGATGTTGCAGTTTTATATATTATTAATTATTGATCTGTGTATTTGACATAAACATTGAGTTCATTTGGTTTTTAGTTTTTGCTCTTTTTTATTTTTTTATTAATTTGCACCAAAGAAAATGAAAGACAAAAACCGGGCAAAAATATGTGCAAGTGTTTTTATATAAACCATGTTCTACATGTTTTCTAAAAAACGCTATTATTAAACACCGTGCGGTTCTTAATAAATTGCTTATGTATATGAAAATATGTATTAATTATGAGGGTGTATTTATTAAAAGGTTATGATAACTTATTGTTACTTTATTAATAGTTATATTTAATTTATAGCATTACTGTTTGATTCGTACTACACATTATGAGGATGTTTATTTACTATTTATTTATGAAACATGCTGATTTCATGTATATTATTGCCATGCTTTATCTATGTTAGCATTTTAAATTTTATTGCACATTATTATAAAGATATGTTTATTCACTTCATTAAGACTGCTTATGTTTTATTATTGTAATATTCATATTTATTTTATATGCATTATAATAATCAATTAATGTATCAAGATTAAGATTTTTATTATTGCTAATATTATTTTAATTGTTTACTAATATTATTGTTAGTCATTAGTATGTTTAAGATACACACTTCTGCATTCTTTGTATCCTATGGATGTGGCTAGTTTTATATATTATTAATTATTTATATGTGTATTTGACATTTATAAACATTGATTAGGTATAAGTTTGTTTGGTTTTTAGTTTTTGGTTTGTTATTTTATTAATTTGCACCAAAGAAAATGAAAGACAAAAACCTGGTAAAAATATGAAGATTTGTGCAGGTGAAGTGGGAAGCCCTGAAGGACCGATATGAAAACCCCATCCCAAAACATAAATACAATAAAATAATTAAAAATTAAATACAGACTTTCAAATCCATTCTAATATACATTCAGTAAGTAATCGTTTACACAAAATATATACTCTTTAAAATAAAATGAGAAAAAGCAGGTTAGTGTGTGTGATCAATTTGCACCTGAAGGGCCACATTGTGTGACTGAGTAGATGGGTCTCCAGGTCGGGCCCCTGTGTTTGTGTTTGAAGTTCGTGAGGCATAGGAATGTGGAAGTGTGCGTCCTGCCGGCTAACCAGGTAGGCCGGGCTCTTCCTGGGAGGCGGGCCGGAGAGGCACAGATACACAGACAGAGTCTAGCAAGTGCTTCTCCAGAACCAATGGACAGCATCACACAGCGCGTCAGATCTACAGATGCTGCTGGATCACATGAAGGAAATGTCATGCAACCCTTTTTCATTGATTCAGTTCACTGTAAAGATGAAGGGGAGTGTTAGATGGCCTTCCTTGACCCTGCATCCCGAGCCGCCAGACGTCTCTCTGCTTCATCTGCTTGCGTTCTTACGTTTCCTATTGTCTTGTGTTCTGTTCCTCAAACTCATCCCTCCCTCTACCACCCCTCTCCTCTTCCTTCTGTTCTTCCACCCTCCCTCGTGTCTGTAGAACCACATGGAGAAGGAGTTCATCTCGCAGCACGCTAGTGCTTTGTTCTCCTTGATCGATGTGGACGGCAGCGGCACCATCAGCTTCCTCTTTAATATGACAGGGAAATATCTCACAAAGATCTTCCATGAATTTGACGTCTCTGGGAACAATGTTGCTCTTGCCACGCTGGCAGAGGGGTTGGCCAGTACCACACACGCAACTACAGGCAGTTCAGAGTAGCCAGTCAGCCTCAGCAGCCTGTCGCTGGGCTGGGGTGAGACCAGACTCCAGAGAAAACCCAGGCGGACACGGGGAGAACAGGCTGCCCTACACAGGCAGACCCCACAACTGAATTGATCCTGCCTCTGGGGAGCTGTGAAGCAGCATTGCTAACCTATTGATATGTAATTGTTATACTAAACAACAATACCAACAACACAACACAAACAATAGCAAATGTAATAAATCGACAGGTGAAGAGGGGGAGAAGTTAACCATTTTGAAAGATAGAAAAAGCAAAACCAAAACATATTCAATTTTTTTCATTTGTCAGAGGCTGAGCTGCACATAATTCAAATTGTTTGCCCTGGAATGCATAGACAGGCAGGTGGAAGAGGAGAAGAGGATGAAAAAGGTTTAAAGCAAACAGAAGATCCTGAAGCTGAGGGGAGAGCAGCTGACTGAGGGGAAGGCAGGCAGGGAATAGCGATGGGACAGAGAGGAGTGAGACCCGGCTCACAACCGGGGCCTGTGGCGGAAGATGGGGGGGCCTGAAGTTTGACTGATGCTTATGCGTCTCTGTGAACATGCGTGGGCGTCGTACGCAGACGTTCCCATAGGTGTCTGCCACCATACTTACATGTAATTTTGACGCGTGCACTAGGGGGCAGTGCCACATTTACCACATCACAATCTACAGAAACCAAGAAGAAACGCAGAAACGGAAACCCGTTTTCTATGGTTCTTCGTTTGAGTCAAACATAATTTAATGGACCAAAGCGCTTCTGTGCATGAAATACAAATTTCGTGACCTGAAATTAGCAATATCTGTGTTGAACCCATCTTGGAAATAACTGGAAAAGTCGTTGAGATAAAGCAGATAGAAACTTTATTAACAAGCCGGCTTGGAAGCAGCACGTCAGGGAATTCCTTCAGTGAAAACGTAGTTTTTACAAACACGAGTGAAGCTTTATAGGAAGATGATGTAGAATGTTGTGGCCGTTCATCCAGTCAAAAGCTTCAAAAGGTGCAAGCATTGCAAAGTTTGTTGGACACTCTTCCGGAGGGAGGGAGTCATCATGGAAGCAGATGTTTTCCTGTTATGGCATACAAACTGCCCAATCTCACAGTTTTCTTTCACAATGGACAATGAGGTAATCAATCACTATAATGTAACATCTTCAGTGTTGAGGGAAGAACAGGAAATCTACAAACGGATACTAAGCAAAATGGCAGATATCTGTGGACTATACATCCGTGGGTTGTTCTCTAGATAAACAGAAAAGAATTTCAACAGGATGTATCTTTAACAACCACTTTGTTGGTTTTGCTAGCTAGATAAATCCAATCTGCTATTATTTCTAATGCTAACATTAATATAAAACATACAGTTAATATAAAACACTTTCTTCAACTTTCCAATACAGGTTCTTCACCCCCTTCTTCTTCCCAGCATGGACTGTCATCTGGGAAAATATAGATTTATATTTGTGTGAAGGTATATATATATATTTGTGTGTATGTATATGTATATTGCATTGATGCTATAAAACTGCTGAAGACAATTGGAAATGGCACAAACATCCACAGTATTGGTTTTATTTCAAAATGACAAAATCTAATGTTGTGATGATGTTAGACATATGGTATTGTTTTTGTGAGATTAATAATTCATAGTGTAGGATAAATATTCTTAATGGAGAACAATACCCTTGATTTATTTTCAGTGGTTAAATTGGAATGAGGAGTGAGGTAAATTACAGTATGATTATGAAATATCATCCACTGTGACTTCCCATCGAGTCATTTCAGATAGTGTGAGGTTACCTTATCAAAAACGTATGCAATGTATTCATGATGCTCACAAAAAAGCTGTTTCATTCCCAGAACAACAGAATCTGCTTCTGCAGCCATTCGTTTGCTTTTCCTTTTGATTTTTAATCCTCTTTGCATTGTCAGGGTCTGGTACAGGCAGACAGCTGAACTGCGCTGCGGTGCAAACAGAAGCAATGTGTTTAAAGTAGTCAGGGTGTCTGTAAACACTGGGGTGGAAACAGATTTGGGGCACTGGTGCCACTTGTGAAATTCAGTCGACTTCCTGCCGGGAGGACGACTGCTGCTCCCGAGTCGGACGCTGATTCAATCCAGAAGGTCACACTTCCAGCTCAACCTTTGACCCGTGGACTGGACTTCAGAGCAAGGGCAGCTTGATTTCCAAACGGGGGCAAAATAAGAAGGGGGCGGCTGAGAGCTTTCCAAACACCTCCTTGGGGTCATTTCAAAGGGTTTGTATAAAATGTTACCAGTTAAATGCTTTCTGCACACGTGGAAAACCCAGCACTGTGATTAGACTCTAATTCAGGCCTCGATAATCACTTTGCATCCATATTTTTTTGTCTGATCCCCTTTTAAATGTTAATTAAATGAACACATGCCAGGGTTCCTGCGGCTCCTTAAAAAGTCTTAAAATGTCTTAAAATAAAATCCTGGAAATTAAGTTCATAAATTGTCTTAAATTTACCATAAATTTGCTGTAGGTATTACATTTGCAGATGGTGCGTTTAAGGCTGATGGGAAAATTGTCATGCACAGTGGCAGGGTAGGTAAAACGTCTAATTAGCGTGTAAAATTCGGGCATCAATTACAAAGTAATAATTATCTGCGAAACAAGATTCTGCTGAAAAGAGCCATGTGCGGTTTGTTTACATCGCGCACTTCCTGGTTTTAGAAATTCAATGTGCAAAGCACCACATGGTGCTCGAATTGCCCAATGGAGAGGATGTCACTGTGTGTGTCATGTGCCATGGAGATATAAGTGGAAAATGTGCAATAAAGTAAAAAAAACAGAATTCGATTTTTTTTTTTTCAGCAACGGAAAACAGAAGCTGATTAAGATTGCGAGGTCAGCAGAATATATAACAAGACTCCCTGGCATGCCAGGTGCCCTTCTGCCACTTCCTGGAGGCCCAGCTTTGCTCAGTGGCATGTCTGAGGGACTGAATAACTCAGGGAAAACAAAATCTCAATGTCCTCCTGGGTCAGTTTGCAAAAAAGGTGCATTATTTCAGTGTTATGTATATAGTTTATTGAAATACAATGCATATTTCAATACCTAAGGCTTTTAAGAGTATGTTTTAAGTGTCAAAACTGTTCACTATTACTGTGTGGGGTGTCAAATCAATAATAATAATAAAAAAATGAATTCTGTTATTTTTTTATTGCACATTGTTCACTCAAATACTGTCTTATAAGTACATTATACATGAAAAATGCATTTAGCAGAGGTTGTTCTGAAAAAATTGATAGAAAACACTGTGGTTTATAAGCAAAGGCATATTGTGTATCAGCTAGAATGTAAAAGTGGTAAAAACAGGAAAAATTGTCTCAGTCCTCTGAGGGTTAACTCTGAGGGTGCCAGAACCCTGCATACAGTAGATGACATCAATGTTTCGGTGCTTTTATCTCACAGGAGACTCACGAGAGGAGGAGCCGGCCGGTACCTTGGGCTTGTCTCTGGCCTCGTGGCCTTGGCGTTCATCATGACGTGAAGCACATTTATTGCTTTGCTCTGGAACAGTCAAGGAGTTGTCCCATAAATAACAGATTAAACCCTCCGTGCAAGCTAGCAGTAAAATGAGTAAATAAACCAAAAACCAAACCTATATGCCAGTGCTTTTGGATATTGGCAAACAAATTAGTCAAATAGAGTAGCGGAGGCCATGTTTTATTATCATTATTAATATTTTACGGCTCCCGTTCGGACATGGGAATGTCTAAACCATGACCGAAGCAGATAGATTTGTTATAGCTTTCAGAATGATGTATCTTTTTCTATAAAATATAGGGGGAGGGGTTATATAATGCATTTAATTAATCAACAAATTTACAGCTGTCGTCAAATTGACTATTTCATCAAGAAGGATCAGTCCATCTGAGTCCACAGGTGTGAACTTATGGTCTGGTTGGTGGGGCTCCATCTCTTCAGACAGTTGGACTGTTTCATAGTTCGGGCAAGAAAATTAATAATTTTCTCTGAGTTGTGCACTTTCATCAACCCTCCCTCACGCTGATTTCTCTTCAAATATATATGTGTGGGAAAACTGACATGGAAATAAATGTCATCGCACTGGTTTAATTGGTATTTGCCAGATAATGCATTCTTTCAAAGGCCCTCAAAATCTGAATGTCACATGTCATCCCTTTCATACACGCTGCAGCTTTTGGAAAACACGCCTACATTCCCTCTTCAGGATGTTACGAGGGACACAAAGCCTTGTTCAATGTGTTGTTTAAATTCTCTTCTATAGCTAATTCTGTATAAAAGGTGAATTTGTTGTGTTTTGACATCTTTTGAACCCCCCAGTTAAACTGGTGACTGCGGGGGGGAGAGCGCAGGTGACAGAAATCTGCCTCGGGGGAATGGGGGGGATTTCTCAGCCCAGATGCAGGGGCGCCTCGTCAGGTGAACTCAGTACCAAGATAAACTGAGGGAAATAAACCAAACTTTAACCAAACCAAGACGCAAAACACACACATGAATACAAATACACAAATATACTCTGAACACAGCCCAACAAAATGAGTGTTCAAGCTGAGCAGTTGTCAGCTCCCTGTGTCTCTGTCTGGCAGCTCCTCCCTCAGTCAGCTCCACTCACCTCCATTCAAAATGCTTTATTGCCATGATTGACATTAGTGTTGTTGCCACAGCTGTGCACAAAACACCAGAGCAAATATACAATAAAATAACACAATAAAACAGAAAAGTGATGCATTTATGATGGGTTAATACTAAAGGAATAACATTCCCTATAACAAGAGTCTCTCTGTGTCTCTCTGTTTCATCCTGTCTCACGGTGTCTCACTGTCTCTCTCTGCAGTGAAATGCTCCACTTTCTCTCCGATTCCCTCCACTGTCAGTCGCAGTCTCTCCAGTGTCTCTCTGTAACTCTGCAGCTCTCTGGCCTGATCCTCATAGCGCTGCCTGAGCTCCTCAGTGCTGAGCCCCAGTGCTGCTGCAGGGAGCTGTGCCGTCACCACCACCTCCTGCAGGGCCTCTGTGTGTCTCTCTGCCTCGTCTCTGGCCTGTCCCTCATAGCGCCGCCTGAGCTCCTCCATCTCCCTCCTGTGTCTCTCCTCCACCTCTTTCCTCTCCCTCTCCCACTCCTCCCTCAGCACCTCTCTCTCTCTCTCCAGCCTCCCTCTCTGCTCTCGCTCTCTCCTCAGCTCCTCCTCCAGCGCTCTCCTCCTCTCCTCATCCCTCTCCTCCCTCAGCCTCTCCTCCAGCTCTGCTATCCGCTCCTCCAGCGCTCTGATCTTCTCCTCTCGCTGCTGGAGCTCCCCCTCCATCCTGCGGAGGAAGTTGTGCACTTCCTTCTGCTGCTTCTCCCTCAGCACTTCCTCTTCCCTCTGTTTCCTCTCCTCTCTGTCCCTCAGGATCTGCTCTTGCCTCTGTCTGATCCGGGACTCTGCCTCCTGGTACATCTGGCTGCTGTAGTGGCTGCCATTGTTTGCCGCCACCACCTCCTGGATTTTGGCCAGGAGCTGTGTGACCTGAGTGCCGTCGCCCCTGTTCTTGTTGTCCAGAGCGAGGTACCTGTTCCCGCACTTCTCCACCAGCCACCGGAGCTCCTCGCCGCCCGTCTCCACAAACTCCTGGATGCTCTTGCCGTTCAGCTGGTCGGCGTGGGTGAAGAGGAGCACGGTGCGCCCCGCAGCCCCCTCCCCGAAGATTTCCCGCACCCTCTCCAGCATCCTCCTCTCCTCCCCTGTGGATCGGCCCAGCGGGGTCACCAGGAGGAAAGCGTGGGGTCCCGGGGCAGACAGGTTGATACAGAGCCCCATGTCCCGTCTCATGTCCCCCTGAGAGAGAGGCGTGTGGAACCAGTCTGGTGTGTCCACCACAGCCACCCGTCTCCCAGCCACGCGTCCTCTTCTCCTGACGCTCTCCTGTGTCACTGCAGAGCTGCTGGCTTCAGAGGGAAACTCCTCTCGGCCCAGGATGGTGTTTCCTGCCGCGCTCTTCCCAGCCCCAGTCCTCCCCAGCAGCACCAGCCTCAGCTCAGGGGGAATGGGAGGCGCTGGGGCGTCTGGACTGGGAGTCTCTCCTGGGCTTCTCTCTGGAGCGGCACCTCCACTCACTGCAACACAACACAACACACAACACACAGTCAGAGCTGACACGACAACACGGCACAGACACACTGCTGAGATGGGCTGAGTGTGTCACTGCAGTAGAGCGGCAATGAGCCAGACTGGGATACTGTCTGTAGATGAGAGGAAATATCAGGACAACAAACAGAACAACAATGACTGATCACATTAGGAGAGCAGTAATACATACGGTGTCCATTTTAGGACATTATCACGCATCAGTCGTCCTCGAGTCAAGAATCAAGCATCACTCACTCAAGTCTCCGGTATCAGGATCGTTATTCACACTTCCCTCAGTCAGTTGTCACTGCTCCTCCTCACATCTCCTCCTCACGCCTCAGTGCTGTTTTATTTATAGTACAAAATCACTCTTTACCCCCTGATTCAGTTAAGCTTTACATAATAATTACAAAGGGGTCTTAGTGATGCAGTTTGGTCACTGCACTATGGTATGGGAGACCTGGGTTTGAAACTTGTCCCTGATACAAATTATTATTATTTACATTTCTTAATTAGTAAAAACGCATCTTTACTGCAATGAAATGTACTGTGTTAATTTAACAACCTTGTGATTTGCTTAAATTACTGTATTGATTATTCCTTTAAATATTTTAAGAATATGTGTGTCACAGTTCAAAACGCATCCCAGTTCTACACTAGATCACCCTTCTTTCCCAGTCACCTCTCCCAGCTCCCTTCATTCAATTATTCAATCACATCCCTGAAACCCATGTGCACTTCTGTGATCACCCCCTGCTCCCATTCACCCTGCACCTCTCATCCTGTCTCTCTGCTCCACATTTAAACCCTGCGCTCACTCCCAGTCACTGTGAAGTTTTGTCAGTATTGTACTACATCCCCGAGCGTTACTCCCCGTGCCTTGTTATTGCCTTGTTCCCTGGATTCCTTGCCTGACTTCCCGACCACGACTCTGGACTTCCCTCTTGACTCTGTTTGCCTGATCGCACGACCCTTGCCTGTGACCACGTCTCTGCCTTGCCCTTGATTGCCCTGTTCTGCCGGTACCGACCCACGCCTGTCTGACCTCCTCTACCAGCAGCGCAACTGAGTCTCCTGTTCCCGTGCCCGCGGTACGTCACAATGTGATGGAAATCCAAGACTGTGTCCTTTAAAGACAAATAGTAATTGCTCATTTGGATTTTGAAATACCAGTAACTTACAGCAATTGCTCATTATCCTAGGTATTTGCATACCTTTACTCTTATGTAGTGCCCTATTTTAATTGACATGTTATGTCCAGGTGGCAACCCTATAAATTTAAGTATATTGAAAGTAAATAACATTTGTTGGTGTAATTGTATAAAGAAAAATAAAATTAAAATGCAGCCACATAGTGTAAAAAAGGGGGTGTCTCAATTACATATGTTGACATAACGTTATATCTGTTAAATGAGCAATTACTATTTGTCTTTAAAGGATAGTGTTGGATTTCCCTCATGCATTCTTAAACATATATAAATGTTGTAAGTTGTAAGTCGCCCTGGATAAGGGCGTCTGCCAAGAAATAAAATAATAATACAAATAATAATAAAGGGATAATCATTATACTAATTTAAACAAATCTACTACTTTCTACTAATTAAGAAATATACAAAATCATATATTGTATTGGGGATAGTATCCCATATGATAGTGCAGTGACCAAACTGCATCACTAAGACCCGTTTGTTATTATTATGTAAAGCTTAACTGAATCAGTGGTTTAATGCCGATACTTGACTTGAGGACGACTGATGTGTGAGGATGTCCTAAAATGGACACTAAATACAGCATTAATCAGACTCACTGAGGGGAGGGTAGATATCCAGGCTGTTGCTCCTCTTGACAGGCAGAGTGGATTCCTCTGTCTCTTTCTCCAGCTCCTCTTCCTTCAGTGTCTTTCTCATCTTCTCCTTCAGCTCCTCTGCTCTCCTGCTCCACTCCTCCTCCATCTTCTGTTTCAGCTCCTCTTCCCTCTCTATCTCCCTCTCTTTATAATTCTCCTTCTGCTCCTCTTCCCTCTCTCTCTCCTTCTCTTCACACTCCTTTCTGATCTGATCTACCTCTCTCTCTCTCTCCCCTAATCTCTGAGCCATCTCTGCTATCTCTCTATCTCTCTTTTCATCCTTCTTTATAATCTTTTCCTCTCTCTGCTCATATTTCTGTGTCAGGTCTTCTATGTCTCTCTTTCTTTCCTCTCTCTCTCTCTGTTTCATTTCTTCAATTTCTCTCTTTTTCTTTTCCTCCATCTCTTTAATCTCCCAGTGCACCTTTCTCTCTCTCTCCTCAAAATCCCATTTCAGATGATCTATCTCTCTCTGCCTCTCCTCCTCTTTCTCTCTGATTTCCCTCTGTCTTTCTCTCTCCCTCTCCTCCTCTCTCTGTTTTACCTCCTCTCTCTCTCTTTTCATCTCTTCATCCCTCTCTTTAATCTCCTCTTCTATCTCTCTCTCTCTCTTTTCCAATTGCTGTGTGAGGTCTGCTATCTCTCTCTTCCTCTCTTCATCCCTCTGTTTCAGGTTTTCAATCTCTCTCTCCCTTTGTCTACACGCCTTATTTAACTCATTTATCTCTCTCTTCATCTCCTCTTTCTCTCTGATCTCTCTCTCTCTCTTTCTGTCCCTCTCTTCATCCCTCTGTTTCAGATCCTCTTCTATCAGTCTGATCCTCTCTTCAGTCTCTCTGTATATTTGGCTGATGTCAGTAGTGAAGTGCCAGCCCCCGTGTCCTGCCACCATCTCCTCTATCTTGTCCAGCAGCTCTGTGACCTGAGTGCCGTCGCTCCTGTCCCTGTTGTTGAGGACATGATACCTGTTCCCACATTTCTCCACAAGCCGCTGGAGCTCCTCCCCTCCTCTCTCAATGTGCTGCTCAATGGTTGTGTCTCTCAGTTCGTCCCCCCAGGTGAACAGCACTATAGTGTGTCTCCAGACTCTCTCACTGAGGAGCTCCAGGTGTTCCTGCACTGCTCTCCTCTCTGTCTCTGTGAATGAGCTCCCCACAGGAATGGCCAGGAGGAGAGCGTGGGGTCCCGGGGGACACAGAGACACACTGCGCACAATCTCCTGTTTGAGCCGCTCTGGAGTCTCCTGTACAGAATCAGTCCACCTCCAGCCTGGTGTGTCGACCACTGTGACCTGCCTCCCGGCCACTTCACCCTGGCTCTTCTCACTCTGCTCAGTCACTGTCTGTAACACACTCCCAGTCTTAAACGCCTCTCTGCCCAGGATGGTGTTTCCTGATAAACTCTTCCCAGCCCATCTCTCCCCCAGCAGCACAATCGTCAGCTCTGAGAGACGCTGTGTCTCAGGGGAAGCAGTCTGTCTCCCCCCTGTCAGAGAGAAACAACACAGTTTATATCCCTCTTCAGTCTCCATCCCTCCCTCTCCAAAACCTGTTATTAAACTCCTTCTAACTGACATTGTTTTTTCACTTTACTTTTCTCTCCCACACTATTATCCCGATTGTTACAGTGCAGACACACTCCTCCGTCGCCCTCTCTCTCTGCCTTCTCCATTCCTCTCTCCTTCCCCCTCTCTCCCCCTTTCCCTCCCTCCCTGCCTTTCTCCCACTCTCTCCTTCTTCTTCTCATTGTTTTTTCTTTCTCCCATTGTCTTCTCCCTTCCTCATTTGTTCCCCACGTTATTTCTATCCACCCTCCCTCCTGCCCCCTTTCTATGTCCCTCCCTCCCTGCTCTCTTTCTCCTCATCTGCTTCTCTCCCCTCTCATCCTCTCTTTTCTCTGGGTCTCCCCCTCACTTAATTTGTCTCTCTGCCTCTCCATCACCACCCCTCTCTTGACTTCTTCTCTCTAATGTTCTCTTCCTCTCTCTCCCTCCCTCCAGTTCCCAAAACACAGTGACTGTAAAAACACTAATAATGACTCTGTCTCTCCTGTCTCTCTCTGATGACATCACACTAATAACAGTGAGTCTCAGTGACAACAGGCACTAACACGACTGCTGCTGATAATTAATAAAGACACTGTCTCTCGCCCTCTCTCCCTCTCTCCCTCATCCCCTTCTCCCTCTCTCTCCATCCCTCTGTCCCTCTCTCTCCCTCCCTGGAATATGTATATCCCATTACAGCTCTATTCTCTCAGGGTGTGTAATCCAGTGTGTGTGTGTGTGTGTGTGTGTGTGTGTGTGTGTGTGTGTGTGTGTGTGTAGTGTGTGTGTAGTGTGTGTGTAGTGTGTTGCTGGTGTGTTGCTAGTGTATTTCCTACAGTCACTCCAGTCAGACAGTTTGCCCATCAGCTGTGTCTCAGTCCCTCTAATAACTCTCTCAGTGGGACTCAGCGGACACTTTAACTTGGGGACGGGAGGACAGAGGGACAGTCTCTCCTGAGGGACACAGAGGACAGAAACACAGAGCAGCGACTCACCACCAAGGGAGGAGGACCATCTGCTCGCCATCTCTCTTTCTCTCTCACAGCCGCTCCTCTCTCCCTCCAGAGGTCACTGGTCTCTCGTCTCTCTCTCAGTTGCTGTGGTGCTCAGTGTCCACTGTCCCTTCACACACACAGTCCTTAACTGTCCCTTCTGTGGCAAAGGGGCTCCAAGTGTCCAGAGGCTCAGTAATGAGTCCCTGTAGAAACCAGAGGAGCTCAGGTTCAGATCCAGGCGTTTCAGTGGCTCCTCCAGATGTTCAGCCCAGCTGCTGCTGCTCCCTGTCCACAGTGTCTGTGAATGAGAGCACAGCTGGTTACTGGCGGACAGTGCTGGACTGAGCGGTCTGGCTGGGGGGGCTGTGTGGCCAGGCTTTTCTGGTCCCCCCATGCCTGTCTCTGAGGACCCCCAGACACTTGTTTGAGCTCCTGCTCCAGTAGAGAGAGATGCTTCTCCAGCGCTAAACACTGATGTCTATGGTAGCTGTAGGACACAATAGTCCCCAGTGAAGAACAGACCCCAGTCCAGCTCCAGTCCAGCTCCAGTCCAGTCACATTGCTCCTGTAATTAAACACTGATATCTATGGTACCTGTAGGACACAATAGTGTCACAGATGTGACCAAGTCTATTTTTTTGCGCATTTATTGGTATCACTTATTGATTACCACTGCTTTATTGTATATACTGTGTTTTGAGTTTATATCACTTATTGATTGTGTTTTTGTTTGATCAGGGTCTTAATGAGTGACATTTAACATTCACTTTATCCATTCAGTTTCACCGTGCAGATCAGTTGCCTATCTCCCCTGCCATTGGTTAGAGGCGCGATGTCTCTCCTCGTTGGATATTTAGGGGAGGTGAGATGAGACAAGGGAGTTTTTCTATTCTATTTCGGAAGAGGGGCTGTGAGTGCTGCCGGATGGGTTGTCGAAGCACTGTGTGACTAGCGGATCCCAACCATCAACTTTGATCAGTGACAAGAATAGTGACAGGGACAGTGACAGTGACAGGGACAGGGACAGTGGAGAAACCACACTCATGGGAAAGACTTGCAGTTCGGTTTTAATTACTTCTCTGCAGGGAAGTGGGACTCTTTGTTTTAGATCCTTTTAAACGTTTGTCGTTTATATCTTTGTATCCTGTAAGAAAGTGCATAGTGGGATCATTTTACTGTTAATGCGGATCTTTGTGTGTGGATCTCAAGCCACAGTTCAACAGCGTCCTCCCCGGCGTTGTGAGAGTGGAGAGGTGCTGCCCCTGCCTGATGCCAAGAGGGCACAGGACGAGTCTCAGTTTTCATGGGAGCTGGTGTGTGCCCTGTTTAAAAAGCGCCGCGCTTCGGTATTTGTCCTCTCTGTGTTACAGGTGGGAGCCGTGCGGAGTGCAGCACTAGGAGCGAGAGTGGGGCGGATCTCAGACACTTGCTGCTCTGCCGAGCTGTGTGACTCTGGGCTGAAATCAGAGTGGGCTTCTGGGGTCTTAGCGATTTTCACGTTTGTACACATGAGGAGTTGGACTGTTTCTCTTTAAGTGATTTGTTTCTACTGTACAACTGTCTGACGTGAAATCTGACAACATTAAATCTGTGTGGTGGAGGGACTTCTGATAGTGACACTGTGTGTGTGTGTGTGTGTGTGTGTGTGTGTGTCTATATCAGTGTATTCTGTGTCTGTATGTGCAGAGGTGGAAAGAGTACTGAAAAATCCTACTCAAGTAGAAGTACTATTACTTTGATTAAATTATACTCAAGTACAAGTAAAAGTACAGGTTTAAAAAACTACTCAAGTAAAAGTAAAAAGTAGCTCATTTAAAAAGTACTCAGAGTACAAATTACATAGTTATTTTAACAAAGCATTGTCACATGATCTCTAAGCAAACGCTAAGACACATGTATTTACATGCACACACACGTAGGTTTTACTAGCCTTGTGGGGACTTTCTATAGACATAATGATTTTTATACTGTACAAACTACAGATTCTATCCCCTAACCCTAACCTTAAATCTAACCCTCATAAAAAACTTTCTGCATTTTTACATTTTAAAAAAAACATCATATAGTATGTTTTTTAAGCAATTTGACTCATGGGGACTCTAGACAAAGTCCCCACATTTCACAGTTATGGTATATTAACCTAGTAATTTAAAAAAGTACAAATAAGTCCCCATAAATCAAGAAAACCTGTACATACACACACACACACACACACACACACACACACACACACAGAGGTGAGTGACAGATTAAATGAGTGGAGGACATAACGAATGCAGACGCCTCCAAAGAGGTGTACTGCATTAAACCATTAAGCAATTAACATCCCATCATGCTCTGTGGCATGTATACAAATGCTGAGCAGCCCAGCTGACCTCGGTTTTGGATCAAGATGGTAAGAGGAAAGGATCTAAGTGACTGAAAGAGGGGTCATTATTGGGGCACGAATGGCAGGAGTTTCAGTCACAGACGCTCAACTGTTTCGTGTTCTGGGCAAGTGGGCGAGTGCATATGTGGGACACCAAGAGAACGGGACAGGCCTGACTGCTGACCCCTACAGTGAGGGGGTCCGGAGGCTCTGTTGTGTTGTGGGGGGCAACGGTTTGGGACCACTTGTCCCCTTAGAGCAGTGGATCCCAACCCTGGTCCTGGAGGACCCCATACCCTGCTGGTTTTTGTAAAAATCTGCTTAGATTTGACTTTTTAAATTGGGTAATAAAAGAGTTGTTTAAAATAATGAAAAGACTCCAATTTAGGAAATTAGTTCAATTAAGAGTTAAATTAAGTAATTGAGAGCTCGGAGATATGCAGAGATATGTAACAATAAGTCACATTTTTTAATTTAAAAGTTTGTTTTATTATTAATATTATTATTTCTAAATGACTGTAGCGGATATTTAAATAAATAAATACAAATACAATCACAACACCACCTTACCTAGAACACAAGTAAGTGTTGATATAACTTTACTATTAGTTTATTCGGACAGACTAAAACGAATGACAAAACGGAATACCCATAGACTACAATGGGGAAAACAGAAGGACGGCCTATATCTCCAAATCCCACACAGGAATCCTAAAACCCTGAATATACTTTCTTTAAAACAACCTCAGGATTTTAGGATTCCTGTGTGGGATTTGGAGATATAGACCTTCTGTCAGGGCAGTCCGTTTTGTCATGCGTTTAGTCTGTCCCCTGTATTTTACAGAAACAACTCTTTCCAGAAAGCAAATTGCTATTAAGTATGGGTTAGTCATTTCTGATATTGTGTGATATGTTGTCAACATTGCTGAATGATGTATTCATTATGATCATGTGAACATTTACCGTTTCAGAGATCAGTGTCATTTTCCAAAATGAGCGTGATGCTGATTGGCTAAAATGGATATATTGTGTTTTGATATAAATCAGGAAAGTCAAATGGCACCATTTTTTAACATTGGGATTACAAGACATATAAGACATACAAGTTCAGATTAAACTGTGTATAGTATGTGAAAAGGCACCTCTAGGAGTATATCCACAGCATGACCCTGAATTATGTGTGGAACTGGCTTCATTATCACGTTTTGCCAAGAAGCTCTTCAATGTTTGCTCACTATAGGCTGTAACGATTCACACATTTTCCATTCGTTCAAGTTTCGATTGTAGTTGTTCTTTTTCTTCACACTCTTGTCTCCAAATGAATAACCTTTCTGGACACAAATCTAACAATTATTTGAACACTGCCAGCCAGGAAATGAACAGTAAATGAACAGTAAGGGCTTATGAAACCCACTTTATCTTAGCAGACATATACAATTATAAAACAAAGAACCGGTTATAAAGTTAGCATGAAACTGAAATATGACATAGATATAGTATTATGCAATGTGGAAGCGCTTAGAAATGGCTCATGTCTAGTACAGCTGTACATCAGTGCAGTAAACGCGCTTTTCAACACTACAGCGCCTATAATATCAAATAATAAGCATTCATGATCAAACAGGGCTGATCAAACACTGACCCAGAGACATCGAGACTGAACTCCACAGACAGAAACTCGCTGAGCCGATCACAGCAGACAGACAAGAGCTACGGCAGCCGCAAACCTGCTAATGCAATAAATAATGACAATAATATACACATATACTTGTAGAAAATCATGTTTCAGGACTCAACACCAACCCTTACACAATGACTCATTTGTATTACTACGGAGGGTGATCAGTGCCAAAATTAAGATGAACGTGATTATGAAGATGATTATTAACATGATTATGAAGACGAACATGAAGAGGATTATGAACATGAAGATGAACATGAAGAGGATTATGAACATGAAGATGATTATGAACATGAAGATGATTATGAAGATGATTATGAGCACTGGATAGGACAATGAGCGCACTGGTACCGCACACTGGCTCTGATTGACAGAGTTCAATGTTTTGTCACATTAAAAAAAAAAAGAAATACAAGAGACGCTACGAAATGTAGAAGCGCACTGAGAAATGTGAATAGCAAAGACACACAGGAAATAAATATATACATGTTGAAACTGATGAATGAATTAATACATGTTGAAATAACGACCTCAGGGACTCAGGAGATACATCCAATAGCAGGCTCTTAAGTTGAAGGGCAGAAAGGCAAACTATCCAAGAGGGGAAATCCAGAAAGGTTAAACAGGTACAGTCCAGGGTCAGTCGATCGGGCAAACAGGCTAAACAGGGAGATCCTAGAGAGGTGGTCAAAGACGGGAATGCAGGAGTCAAAACACAGGTAAGCTATCAAGGATGAGTGCTCAGAAATGATTCGAGAGAGCATGCAAGACTTCGCAATGACACTGAGAAACAAAGGGGTTTATATACTGTGTTGAGGGGAAGGCTAAGACTGAGTGACAGGTGATAGACCAATGAGAAGAGAGGAAAGACGGAACAAGTGCACATGGGTGGAAGGAATGTTAAGTGACTGATCCGGGAACTGGGAGAGTGAGACACAGGGTTTCATATTCGGGAGAGAGAGACCTCTGGTGGTGAACTGAGGTAAGATCAGGAGAGACCGTGACACAGAGCCAGTGGGTGATAGGCAGGGCGCTTATTGTTCAATCCAGTGCTCATAATCATCTTCATAATCATCTTCATCTTCATAATCATCTTCATGTTCATCTTCATCTTCACAATCATCTTCATGTTCATAATCATGTTCATCTTAATTTTGGCACTGATCAACCTCCATAGTATTACAAAGCCCAGATTGTCCACTATATTGTAGTCAGTATACACTCACCTAAAGGATTATTAGGAACACCATACTAATACTGTGTTTGACCCCCTTTCGCCTTCAGAACTGCCTTCATTCTACGTGGCATTGATTCAACAAGGTGCTGAAAGCATTCTTTAGAAATGTTGGCCCATATTGATAGGATAGCATCTTGCAGTTGATGGAGATTTGTGGGATGCACATCCAGGGCACGAAGCTCCCGTTCCACCACATCCCAAAGATGCTCTATTGGGTTGAGATCTGGTGACTGTGGGGGCCAGTTTAGTACAGTGAACTCATTGTCATGTCCAAGAAACCAATTTGAAATGATTCGACCTTTGTGACATGGCGCATTATCCTGCTGGAAGTAGCCATCAGAGGATGGGTACATGGTGGTCATAAAGAGATGGACATGGTCAGAAACAATGCTCAGGTAGGCCGTGGCATTTAAACGATGCCCAGTTGGCACTAAGGGGCCTAAAGTGTGCCAAGAAAACATCCCCCACACCATTACACCACCACCACCAGCCTGCACAGTGGTAACAAGGCATGATGGATCCATGTTCTCATTCTGTTTACGCCAAATTCTGACTCTACCATCTGAATGTCTCAACAGAAATCGAGTCTCATCAGACCAGGCAACATTTTTCCAGTCTTCAACTGTCCAATTTTGGTGAGCTTGTGCAAATTGTAGCCTCTTTTTCCTATTTGTAGTGGAGATGAGTGGTACCCTGTGGGGTCTTCTGCTGTTGTAGCCCATCCGCCTCAAGGTTGTACGTGTTGTGGTTTAACAAATGCTTTGCTGCATACCTCGGTTGTAACGAGTGGTTATTTCAGTCAAAGTTGCTCTTCTATCAGCTTGAATCAGTCGGCCCATTCTCCTCTGACCTCTAGCATCAACAAGGCATTTTCGCCCACAGGACTGCCGCATACTGGATGTTTTTCCCTTTTTACACCATTCTTTGTAAACCCTAGAAATGGTTGTGTGTGAAAATCCCAGTAACTGAGCAGATTGTGAAATACTCAGACCGGCCCGTCTGGCACCAACAACCATGCCACGCTCAAAATTGCTTAAATCACCTTTCTTTCCCATTCAGACATTCAGTTTGGAGTTCAGGAGATTGTCTTGACCAGGACCACACCCCTAAATGCATTGAAGCAACTGCCATGTGATTGGTTGGTTAGATAATTGCATTAATGAGAAATTGAACAGGTGTTCCTAATAATCCTTTAGGTGAGTGTATATCTATGTATTCTGTGTCTGTATGTGTGTTCCTCTCTCCTCCTGGTCCTGCCTGAAGCCAGAAGAGTGTTCATGGTCACCTCTCTGTCTCTCCTCAGCTCTGACTGTGGACACCTCTCCTCTGAGTGTCTTTATTCACACCTCTGACACACGGTTCCCACTGGGAGTCACTGTAACACCCATCTGTGACTCAGAGCAAGAGATAAAACCCACTTTGTCAGCATGTCAGGTCTGTGGAGAAAGTGAAACTCATTTGCTGTCTATTCTGTCAGAATATAATGTTATATTGATAGAGAACAATAAAACACACCCAGGAGATTAAGACACAGGAGTCTGTTGAGTCCAGAGTTCAGGGCCCCTGTGTCATTCAGGGCTGAATAAAGCAGTGAGTGAAATACAGGTGAGCAGACATGCCTTCTACACTCACCTGCACAAACTGCGTCTCACTCACCCAGACTGCGTCACACGCCTCAGACCTGAACAATACTGACCAGCTGTGTCAGATGTCTTAATCTGTCCACAGCCGCATGTCTGTCCCCTGTCTCTCTGAGCCCCAGTGCACTGAGACTGAGTCATAAGGACACTAACTGTGTGAAGAGCAATAAAACAGGTCCAGAGTCCAGACACCAGTGTCCCAGTCTGTCCCAGTACAGAGATGCGGCTCCAGGTCAGCTGACACTGTAGTCCCAGCAGCCCAGCAGCAGAGTGGCGTCTCAGAAACCCAGTCTGTGTGTGTGTGTGTGAGCAGTCACAGAGAGTGAGGCGTCCTGCACTCACATCCAGAGGGACTGGACAGGATAATAAGAGCCTTATGAGCCTCAGCCTGACAGCGAGAGAGAGGTTTTCTAAAATGTGTTTCTCTGACTAAACACTCCAAACCAGTGACACGGCAGCTGAGAAAGACCCGAGTGTCCCTGCTGCTGTAGAGGATTAGACACCTCTCTGTGTCATGGTTTCCCCCTGTACTTCTCCACCTCGCCACCAGAGGTCATCCCTACCAAGTTCTAATCCAGTCACTTCTCCCAACTCCCTTCAATCATTCAATTAACATTCAGGAAACCCATGTGCCCTTGTTCACTCACCCTCTGCCCCCATTCGCCCTGCACCTCCAAAACCTGGTTTTCTGTTGCACATATAAACCCCTCACTAGCCTTCAGTCTTTGTAAAGTTTTGTCAGTCTCATCTACATCTCTGAGCATTTCTCCCCGTACCGTGAGCATTGCCTTGTTTCCTCAATTCCTCGCCTGACCTCCCGACCACGACTTTGGACCCTCCTCTTTGACTTTGTTTGCCTGACCACCTGACCCTTGCCTGTGACCACGACCACGTCTATGCCTTGCCCTTTATTGCCCTGTCCTGCCGGTATCCGACCCACGCCTGTCTGACCTCCTCTACCACGCACTGCAACTGGGTCCCCTGTTCCCGTGCCCCGCAGTACGTTACACTCCTCCTGGGCTCATATAACACATTATAAACCACACACACCTCTCAATGCACAACACACTGTATAAACCACATGCATCTCACACTGTATAAACCATACACACCCTGTATAACACACTGTATAAACCACACACACCTCACACTGAACAACACACTGTATAACACACTGTATAAACCACACACACACTGTATAACACACTGTATAAACCACACACACCCTGTATAACACACTGTATAAACCACACACACCCTGTATAACACACTGTATAAACCACACACACCCTGTATAACACACTGTATAATCCACACACCCCTCAGCCCTGACCTTGTACGGGCGTCTCAGTTTGCTTCACTCCTCCTGTCCTGTGTCTGGTCTGATAGAGCAGAGAGGTCCCGCTGTGTCCCCTGTGTCCCTCCAGCCTCTCTCTCACATCATGGCCGTCTCTCCTGCACAGACACTGAGTCTCCCTCTGCAGCTGAGCTCCACAGTCCTCTGAGTGATTCTGGCCCCTGGATCTCAGCTCATATTGACACGTCAGACACAGAGGACAGACCCGATCACAGCCCGGCTCGGCCCTCTCTCTCTGGGTCTCTGGGTGTCGGTGTAATGTGGCCCAATGTGAGCAGCAGGCGAGACACACACACAGTGCTGTGTAACACACAGGGCTCAGTACAGGACACAGTCCACAGTCTCAGTGTGTCGGGGGCGTTACTCAGTCCCTCTCACACTCCAGTGCATCTAGCAGGGCAGCATTAATGATTAACAGCAGATAAATCCCACTCCCTCCATCAGTCATATCTGTGGAGAAAGTGAAACTCATTTGCTGTTTGTTCTGTCTGAATATAATGTTATATTGATAGAGAACAATAAAACACACCCAAGAGATTAAGACACAGGAGTCTGTTGAGTCCAGAGTTCAGGGCCCCTGTGTCATTCAGGGCTGAATAAAGCAGTGAGTGAAATACAGGTGAGCAGACATGCCTTCTACACTCACCTGCACAAACTGCGTCTCACTCACCCAGACTGCGTCACACGCCTCAGACCTGAACAATACTGACCAGCTGTGTCAGATGTCTTAATCAGTCCACAGCTGCATGTCTGTCCCCTGTCTCTCTGAGCCCCAGTGCACTGAGACTGAGTGATAAGGACACTAACTGTGTGAAGAGCAATAAAACAGTCCCTCTCAGTCTGGCAGGGCAGCGCTTAATGATTAAGAACATAAGAAAGTTTACAAATGAGAGGAGGCCATTCGACCCATCATGCTCGTTTGGTGTCCATTAATAACTAAGTGATCAAGGATCCTATCCAGTCTGTTTTTGAATGTTCCCAAATTGTCTCTTCAGCCACATCGCTGGGGAGTTTGTTCAGATTGTGACGCCTCTCTGTGTGAAGAAGTGTCTCCTGTTTTCTGTCTTGAATGCCTTGAAGCCCAATTTCCATTTGTGTCCCCGGGTGCGTGTGTCCCTGCTGATCTGGAAAAGCTCCTCTGGTTTGATGTGCTCGATGCCTTTCATGATTTTGAAGACTTGGATCAAGTCCCCACGTAGTCTCCTCTGTTCCAGGGTGAAAAAGTTTAGGTCCTCAGTCTCTCAGTAGGACTTTCCCTTCAGACCTGGAATAAGTCTGGTTGCTCTCCTCTGAACTGCCTCTAGAGCAGCGATATCTTTCTTGAAGTGTGGAGCCCAGAACTGTCCACAGTATCCAGATGAGCTCTAACTAGTGCATTGTACAGTCTGAACATTACTGCCCTTGTTCTCAATTCTACACTTTTGACAATATACCCTAGCATTGTGTTTGCCTTTTTTATTGCTTCCCCACATTGTTTGGATGGAGAAAGTGAGGAGTCCACGTAGACTCCTAGGTCTTTCTCATGGGTAATTATCCCATAGTGTAATTATAGTGGACATTTTTGTTACCTGCGTGTACCCGAGTTCATCAGAATGTGCAAAGTGACAGGAAAGAGCGATTGTCTCCGGAGCCCATAATCTGACCAAGTGCCCTTAAAGACAGAGATTGGTCAGCCGTGAAATTTGATGTAAAAAATAGGATCACCACTTTGAAAAGAAAGAGTCAATAAAAAACAGAATGAATCATTTTGAAGAATAAAGGGGTGTTGGTTAATCACATTTTGTCTGAGAATAAATCAGATGGTTGACAGAACAGGGGGTTAGGATGGAGAAGGGAGTTACAGAGGATCATGGAACGACTTCCATGTGCCTAGGAGTATGTACAGTACCGTTCAAAAGTTTGGGGTCACTTGGAAATGTCCTCGTTTTTGAAAGAAAAGCAAATTGTTTGTCCATTAAAATAACTTCAAATTGATCAGAAATACAGTGTAGACACTGTTAAAATGTTGCAAATGACTATTGTAGCTGGAAACGGCTGATTTGTAATGGGATATCTACATAGGCGTGGAGAGGCCCATTATCAGCATCAGTCCTGTGTGCCAATGGCACATTGTGTTTGATGAAAGCAAAGTCTGAAGGAAAAAAATATTATTTCAATTCAAAATCAATGTCTACCTTTGTCAATGACTATATTTCCAATTCAAACTTATTTCATGTATGTTTTCATGGAAAACAAGGAAATGTCTAAGTGACCCCAAACTTTTGAACGGTAGTGTACTCATCGGGGACACTTGGGAACTATAGTTATGTCTTACGGTCCTTCGATATTATTTTATTATTTTAGTGGGTTACATGCTTTATTTCTGGAAAGACTTGGGAAGGAGTTTTGCCAGATTATTAATGTGGAACCATTATCTCTTCTCAGTGGTACAATATTTTCTTTTGAAACTTAGTTGTATTGCAGTGCTGTGTGTGCACAGATTGGTCTTGTTTGTGCCATCAGTTTAAAAACATGAAAGTTTCTCTGTTGAGCTCTAATGCTACCCTCCTTTAAAGCAGATTGAACACATGTACTCTGCTATAATACAGATCTTATTTTGTATATCAATTACATTTCAGTACATCAGATGTATGTCAGAGAAATAAAAACTGTCAACAACAGGTTAATGTGTGTTTTTATTATATAAAATAATCTTAAAACATGTTTGTTTTGTTCAAGTTTGTAATGTAAACTATCCTGGTGTCTATTTTAACAGTCAATGTGTGAGAACTAGTTTGGTCTGTAGGTTTTGATTTTAATAGATTATGGATATTGACAATAGTCTGCCACTTCAAAGCACATATAAAACAACATTACACATTTAAACACACAAATATTCATTTAAACTGATCTAGTTAATGAATTGCTTGATAAACTCAAACCGATAGAATAGTATTTGATCAGAAATCATTCATAAAAACCTTAATAGGTAAATGTCCCCAGGTTGTAAGCAAAGTCCCTACAATTAACCATAATGTGAGAAGTGTGTGTCATGGTGTCCTCAAATTGGATGTTAGGATTTGTTCCCACAATGCTGTGAAATGTCTGTTTTATAACGACTAAATAAAAACAACTGACACATGGGGATAGTATGGGAATGTGACAGTATGCAGTTCAGTGCTTCCTACTAAGACCTCAGAAAGGTGGCGTCCCCAAATAGCTGTAGCCTGACATGCATCCCCAGTTATCATAAACAAGTGTGTGTGCATGTGTGTGTGTTTGAGAGGGAGAGAGTCTAAGGGTTTGATTTAAGTGTGTATACATGACCGCAGTGTCCAGGCAGTAGATCACTATCCCAGGTTTTATTGTTTTTCCAGATCCTAATAAGTTTCAGCCCTTCTTCCACTTTGCACAGCTTTTTACTAGATTGCAACTTTTTCTTACAGAGATAAAGAATGAAAAGTCAGGCTCAATGGTCTTAAATTTAGAAAAACCTGAATATTCATAATCTCAGTAAATACTACTCCTACTCAAGACATCTTTCTCTGCTGTAACACAGATCTGTGTTGCAGGTTGGACCCAAGTGTGGATAATAACATTGAACACACTAAGGTCTAGGGCTGGTGACAGGCACAGGATGGGCAAGGCTGTAATCATAGTGAACAGGATGAGCGAGAGGTCAGAGCATCGAGCAGACCAACTAGGCAGAAAAACCAGGAATCAAACCTGAAGAGACAGGCAAGAGTGAGTTACACTGGAACAATTGGGGAAAAGAGGCTAGTGTTGATACCAGGGCATAATCAATACTTTGCAAAGAAGTCTGGGAACAGAGGGGTATATATGGTGATGGGAAGGGCAGGAATAATTAAGAACAGGTGCAGAAGATAATTGGATAAATCAAAGGTAAGGTGATGAGGAAAACAGGATAAACGAGAACAGCAGCAACAGCTGGTGGTGAGCCAAGGGATTTCGGGATACAACTGTAACACCTGCATTGTAGAATATATCAAACGTATTATTTAAAGAAAAGATAAATGTAAAGAGTGAATAAATACAATTATGACGTATATTCACACCAAGTGATGTAAATGACATTTAATGTTACTAACTTAAGAAAACCTTAAATATATAAGAAAATATAAATATATAGAAACATGGGAAATTACAATACAACTATTAAAGCAGCATCTGTAATATTAGTAATATTCTTTTAAATAAATATCTATTGTAATCCATCCTTGCAATAAGATTAAATACACTCAATACGTTTTAAACACAAAGCTATGTGTGTGTGTATATTTATATAATTTATACATTAGAATAGCTTGGGGGTTTAGTCTGAAGAGTTTAACGGCCTTAGTTGTATTGACAGTAAGACGTGTTAACAGCCTTCAGCACAACTAACTAGTAACATTCTTACACCAATAAAGATTGAAAACCCCATTTAATTTCCCCACCCCCGACAATAAGTCAATTAAACTAAATCATATTTAAGACATACTGAGTATAAAATGAATTGAAGTACAGAGTTCAGACCAAGGCCAGAGGCAGCAGAACCGCAGAGGCGACAGAGAAAGATAAGCGCAGAGGGAGACACAGTCACACAAGAGTCACAGCGGATCATGTGCAACTCAAGCAGCTCTTTAGTGAGATGAGGAAACACACTGTTGCTGTCTTTTCACCCCAAAACAACCAGCTGCACAACAACAGAGGTGGGATAGAAATAGAGAAACAGAGGGAATGTGGGAGACAGAAAGATGCAGGATTTTACAGCAGCAAAGTTTTTAAAATAAATAAATAACATCTAAATGTAATTAGTAATTAGTATTATCAATGAGTCTATAAGGCTGTTTGATGTGTCTTTCCACCTCTATACAAACACAACGTATTTATTTATTTCACCTACAGGTGGCCTATTTTAGCTTCAAACACATTAAACATGTTTACATATGTCAGTGATCATGTTTATATCAAGGTATCCGCAGAGAGATCTAGCTTAGGCACCTTTATTATTTTCAACCCATAAACATGTTCTGGAAACTAATAACACGTACAATGTTTTCGTGTTTTTCAATGTGTAGATCAATAAATAAATAAATAAATACATACATACATAAATAAATGAGTAAAATACCACAAGGACAGGAATAAAATACAGTATTCTAAGAAGTCAATACAATACATTACAGAGTATCAAATGGTGTAGAAAATACAAATGTTTTCAGGGCAATTTTGAAATGAACTGGTGACAGAATCTGTGATTAAAATTTGGAGGAAATTCCACAGGGAAGGACAACTAAAACTATTCCCACCGAGTGTGACACACTGTGGGATGATTTCCTGCTCTCAAAGTGAGATCAGAGAGTCAGTGATACAGACTGAGAGGAGAGCCAGTGAGATGAGAGTCAGTGATACAGACTGAGAGGAGAGCCAGTGAGATCAGAGTCAGTGATACAGACTGAGAGGAGAGCCAGTGAGATCAGAGTCAGTGATACAGACTGAGAGGAGAGCCAGTGAGATCAGAGAGTCAGTGATACAGACTGAGAGGAGAGCCAGTGAGATCAGAGTCAGTGATACAGACTGAGAGGAGAGCCAGTGAGATCAGAGTCAGTGATACAGACTGAGAGGAGAGCCAGTGAGATCAGAGAGTCAGTGATACAGACTGAGAGGAGAGTCAGTGAGATCAGAGAGTCAGTGATACAGACTGAGAGGAGAGCCAGTGAGATCAGAGAGTCAGTGATACAGACTGAGAGGAGAGCCAGTGAGATCAGAGTCAGTGATACAGACTGAGAGGAGAGCCAGTGAGATCAGAGTCAGTGATACAGACTGAGAGGAGAGCCAGTGAGATCAGAGTCAGTGATACAGACTGAGAGGAGAGCCAGTGAGATCAGAGTCAGTGATACAGACTGAGAGGAGAGCCAGTGAGATCAGAGTCAGTGATACAGACTGAGAGGAGAGCCAGTGAGATCAGAGAGTCAGTGATACAGACTGAGAGGAGAGTCAGTGAGATCAGAGAGTCAGTGATACAGACTGAGAGGAGAGTCAGTGAGATCAGAGAGTCAGTGATACAGACTGAGAGGAGAGCCAGTGAGATCAGAGTCAGTGATACAGACCGAGAGGAGAGCCAGTGAGATCAGAGAGTCAGTGATACAGACTGAGAGGAGAGCCAGTGAGATCAGAGTCAGTGATACAGACTGAGAGGAGAGTCAGTGAGATCAGAGAGTCAGTGATACAGACTGAGAGGAGAGCCAGTGAGATCAGAGAGTCAGTGATACAGACTGAGAGGAGAGCCAGTGAGATCAGAGTCAGTGATACAGACTGAGAGGAGAGCCAGTGAGATCAGAGTCAGTGATACAGACTGAGAGGAGAGCCAGTAAGATCAGAGTCAGTGATACAGACTGATAGGAGAGCCAGTGAGATCAGAGAGTCAGTGATACAGACTGAGAGGAGAGCCAGTGAGATCAGAGAGTCAGTGATACAGACTGAGAGGAGAGCCAGTGAGATCAGAGAGTCAGTGATACAGACTGAGAGGAGAGCCAGTGAGATCAGAGTCAGTGATACAGACTGAGAGGAGAGCCAGTGAGATCAGAGAGTCAGTGATACAGACTGAGAGGAGAGCCAGTGAGATCAGAGAGTCAGTGATACAGACTGAGAGGAGAGCCAGTGAGATCAGAGTCAGTGATACAGACTGAGAGGAGAGCCAGTGAGATCAGAGTCAGTGATACAGACTGAGAGGAGAGCCAGTGAGATCAGAGTCAGTGATACAGACTGAGAGGAGAGCCAGTGAGATCAGAGTCAGTGATACAGACTGAGAGGAGAGCCAGTGAGATCAGAGAGTCAGTGATACAGACTGAGAGGAGAGCCAGTGAGATCAGAGTCAGTGATACAGACTGAGAGGAGAGCCAGTGAGATCAGAGTCAGTGATACAGACTGAGAGGAGAGCCAGTGAGATCAGAGAGTCAGTGATACAGACTGAGAGGAGAGCCAGTGAGATCAGAGTCAGTGATACAGACTGAGAGGAGAGCCAGTGAGATCAGAGAGTCAGTGATACAGACTGAGAGGAGAGCCAGTGAGATCAGAGTCAGTGATACAGACTGAGAGGAGAGCCAGTGAGATCAGAGTCAGTGATACAGACTGAGAGGAGAGCCAGTGAGATCAGAGAGTCAGTGATACAGACTGAGAGGAGAGCCAGTGAGATGAGAGTCAGTGATACAGACTGAGAGGAGAGCCAGTGAGATCAGAGTCAGTGATACAGACTGAGAGGAGAGCCAGTGAGATCAGAGAGTCAGTGATACAGACTGAGTGGAGAGCCAGTGAGATCAGAGTCAGTGATACAGACTGAGAGGAGAGCCAGTGAGATCAGAGTCAGTGATACAGACTGAGAGGAGAGCCAGTGAGATCAGAGAGTCAGTGATACAGACTGAGAGGAGAGCCAGTGAGATCAGAGTCAGTGATACAGACTGAGAGGAGAGCCAGTGAGATCAGAGTCAGTGATACAGACTGAGAGGAGAGTCAGTGAGATCAGAGTCAGTGATACAGACTGAGAGGAGAGCCAGTGAGATCAGAGTCAGTGATACAGACTGAGAGGAGAGCCAGTGAGATCACAGTCAGTGATACAGACTGAGAGGAGAGCCAGTGAGATCAGAGTCACTGAGTCCCAGTGTGATCACAGGAATGGCCAGGAGGAGAGCGTGGGGTTTCGGGGGGGGCAGAGAGACACACTGCGCACAATCTGCATTTGACCCGCTATAAAGTCTACTGTATAGAATCAGTCCACTCCCAGCCTGGTGTGTCGACCACAGTGACCTGCCTCCCAGCCACTTCACCCTGGCTCTTCTCACTCTGCGCAGTCACTGGCCCAGTCAGACTCCCAGTGATGAGCTGCTTTCTGCCCAGGATGGTGTTTCCTGATGAACTCTTCCCAGCCCATCCACTCCTCCCCAGCAGCACAATCCTCAGCTCTGAGAGACGCTGTGTCTCAGGGGAAGCAGTCTGTCTCCCCCCTGTCAGAGAGAAACAACACAGTTTATATCCCTCTTCAGTCCCACTGCCTCTCCCTCCATCCCTCCCTCTCCCACACTCGTTCCCTCCCTGTCTCCCCTCTCTCTCCTCCTCTCCCTTCTTCTCTTACTGATGATGCATTCTCATTACTTCTATATTATTATCTTTCTTACTTTAATATTATTATAATGTGTATGTACAGTATGTCCTGGCTACCAGCGCGTTTCATTCTCAAACACATCCGATTGACAGTTTTGGTGTTGCCCGCCGTCATTCAGAGCCTGTATATACACTCACCTAAAGGATTATTAGGAACACCATACTAATACTGTGTTTGACCCCCTTTCGCCTTCAGAACTGCCTTAATTCTACGTGGCGTTGATTCAACAAGGTGCTGAAAGCATTCTTTAGAAATGTTGGCCCATATTGATAGGATAGCATCTTGCAGTCGATGGAGATTTGTGGGATGCACATCCAGGGCACGAAGCTCCCGTTCCACCACATCCCAAAGATGCTCTATTGGGTTGAGATCTGGTGACTGTGGGGGCCAGTTTAGTACAGTGAACTCATTGTCATGTTCAAGAAACCAATTTGAAATTATTCCACCTTTGTGACCTGGTGCATTATCCTGCTGGAAGTAGCCATCAGAGGATGGGTACATGGTGGTCATAAAGGGATGGACATGGTCAGAAACAATGCTCAGGTAGGCCGTGGCATTTAAACGGTGCCCAATTGGCACTAAGGGGCCTAAAGTGTGCCAAGAAAACATCCCCCACACCATTACACCACCACCACCAGCCTACACAGTGGTAACAAGGCATGATGGATCCATGTTCTCATTCTGTTTACGCCAAATTCGGACTCTACCATCTGAATGTCTCAACAGAAATCGAGACTCATCAGACCAGGCAACATTTTTCCAGTCTTCAACTGTCCAATTTTGGTGAGCTTGTGCAAATTGTAGCCTCATTTTCCTATTTGTAGTGGAGATGAGTGGTACCCGGTGGGGTCTTCTGCTGTTGTAGCCCATCCGCCTCAAGGTTGTACGTGTTGTGGCTTCACAAATGCTTTGCTGCATACCTCGGTTGTAACGAGTGGTTATTTCAGTCAAAGTTGCTCTTCTATCAGCTTGAATCAGTCGGCCCATTCTCCTCTGACCTCTAGCATCAACAAGGCATTTTCACCCACAGGACTGCCGCATACTGGATGTTTTTCCCATTCTTTGTAAACCTTAGAAATGGTTATGCGTGAAAATCCCAGTAACTGAGCAGATTGTGAAATACTCAGACCGGCCCGTCTGGCACCAACAACCATGCCACGCTCAAAATTGCTTAAATCACCTTTCTTTCCCATTCAGACATTCATTTTGGAGTTCAGGAGATTGTCTTGACCAGGACCACACCCCTAAATGCATTGAATCAACTGCCATGTGATTGGTTGGTTGGATAATTGCATTAATGAGAAATTGAACAGGTGTTCCTAATAATCCTTTAGGTGAGTGTATATATAATATATATATATATATATATATATATATATATATATATATATATATATATATATATATATATATAGTGAGGGAAAGAAGTATTTGATCCCCTGCTGATTTTGTACGTTTGCCCACTGACAAAGAAATGATCAGTCTATAATTTTAATGGTAGGTGTATTTTAACAGTGAGAGACAGAATAACAACAAAAAAATCCAGAAAAACGCATTTCAAAAAAGTTATACATTGATTTGCATGTTAATGAGGGAAATAAGTATTTGACCCCTTCGACTTAGTACTTGGTGGCAAAACCCTTGTTGGCAATCACAGAGGTCAGACGTTTCTTGTAGTTGGCCACCAGGTTTGCACACATCTCAGGAGGGATTTTGTCCCACTCCTCTTTGCAGATCCTCTCCAAGTCATTAAGGTTTCGAGGCTGACGTTTGGCACACTCGAACCTTCAGCTCCCTCCACAGATTTTCTATGGGATTAAGGTCTGGAGACTGGCTAGGCCACTCCAGGACCTCAATGTGCTTCTTCTTGAGCCACTCCTTTGTTGCCTTGGCTGTGTGTTTTGGGTCATTGTCATGCTGGAATACCCATCCACGACCCATTTTCAATGCCCTGGCTGAGGGAAGGAGGTTCTCACCCAAGATTTGACGGTACATGGCCCCATCCATTGTCCCTTTGATGCGGTGCAGTTGTCCTGTCCCCTTAGCAGAAAAACACCCCCAAAGCATAATGTTTCCACCTCCATGTTTGACGGTGGGGATGGTGTTCTTGGGGTCATTCCTCCTCCTCCAAACACGGCGAGTTGAGTTGATGCCAAAGAGCTTGATGTTGGTCTCATCTGACCACAACACTTTCACCCAGTTCTCCTCTGAATCATTCAGATGTTCATTGGCAAACTTCAGACGGGCCTGTACATGTGCTTTCTTGAGCAGGGGGACCTTGCGGGCGCTGCAGGATTTCAGTCCTTCACGGCGTAGTGTGTTACCAATTGTTTTCTTGGTGACTATGGTCCCAGCTGCCTTGAGATCATTAACAAGATCCTCCCATGTAGTTCTGGGCTGATTCCTCACCGTTCTCATGATCATTGAAACTCCACGAGGTGAGATCTTGCATGGAGCCCCAGACCGAGGGAGACTGACAGTTATTTTGTTTGTTTGTTTTGACAGTTTCTTCCATTTTGCGAATAATCGCACCAACTGTTGTCACCTTCTCACCAAGCTGCTTGGCGATGGTCTTGTAGCCCATTCCAGTCTTGTGTAGGTCTACAATCTTGTCCCTGACATCCTTGGACAGCTCTTTGGTCTTGGCCATGGTGGAGAGTTTGGAATCTGATTGATTGATTGCTTCTGTGGACAGGTGTCTTTTATACAGGTAACGAGCTGAGATTAGGAGCGCTCCCTTTAAGAGAGTCTCAGCTCGTTACCTGTATAAAAGACACCTGGGAGCCAGAAATCTTGCTGATTGATAGGGGATCAAATACTTATTTCCCTCATTAACATGCAAATCAATTTATAGCTTTTTTGAAATGCGTTTTTCTGGATTTTTTTGTTGTTATTCTGTCTCTCACTGTTAAAATACACCTACCATTAAAATTATAGACTGATCATTTCTTTGTCAGTGGACAAACGTACAAAATACACACACACACACACACACACACACACACAGTACTGTGCAAAAGTTTTAGGTAGGTGTGAAAAAATGCTGTAAAGTAAGAAAGCTTTCAACAATAGACATGTTAATAGATTATATTTATCAATTAACTAAATTGAAAGTGAGTGAACAGATGAAAAATCTACATCAAATCTATATTTGGTGTGACCACCCTTTGCCTTCAAAACAGCATCAATTCTTCTAGGTGCACTTGCACACAGTTTTTGAAGGAACTCGGCAGGTAGGTTGGCCCAAACATCTTGGATAACTAACCACAGTTCTTCTGTGGATTTAGGCAGCCTCAGTTGCTTCTCTCTCTTCATGTAATCCCAGACAGACTCGATGAGGTTGAGATCAGGGCTCTGTGGGGGCCATACCATCAGTTTCAGGACTCCTTGTTCTTCTTTACGCTGAAGATAGTTCTTAATGACTTTGCTGTATGCTTGGGGTCATTGTCATGCTGCAGAATAATTTTGGGGCCAATCAGAAGTCTCCCTGATGATATTGCATGATGGATAAGTATCTTTCTGTACTTCTCAGCATTGAGGAGACCACTAATTCTGACAAAATCCCCAAATCCATTTGCAGAAATGCAGCCCCAAACTTGCAAGGAACCTCCATCATGCTTCACTGTTGCCTGTAGACACTCATTCGTGTACCACTCTCCAGCCCTTCAGCGAACAAACTGCCTTCTGCTACAGCCAAATATGTCACATTTTGACTCATCAGTCCACAGCTGCCATTTTTCTGCACCCCAGTTCCTGTGTTCCTAGTTGAGTCGCTTGGCCTTGTTTCCATGTCGGAGGTATGACTTTTTGGTCGCAAGTCTTCCATGAAGGCCACTTCTGACCAGACTTCTCCAGACAATAGATGGGTGTACCAGGGTCCCCCTGTTTTCTGCCAATTCTGAGCTGATGGCACTGCGGGACATCTTCCGATTGTGAAGGGAAGCAAGCATGATGCGACTCATCTGCTGCAGTAAGTTTCCTTGGATGACTCTCAGAATTAAGCTCAGACTGTAACTAGACTGGGAACAAGACTTAGCAGTGACCTGGGTGAACAAAGAGGTTTATATAGTGAGTTGATGAACTGGGGGAATTGAGGACAGGTGTGCTGATTAATAGAATGATTGGCTGGAATTAACCTGGCTGATGGAAACAAGAGGGTGACCCCTGGTGGTGGACATGACAAACAGTCCTCAACGTTTCCCGTATCTTTGTGCCTCTTCAAACGAGCTTGGACAGCACATCTGGAAACCCCTGCCTGCCTTGAAATGTCTGCCTGGGAGAGACCTTGCTGATGCAGTAGAACTACCTTGTGTCTTGTTGCTGTGATCAGTCTTGCCATGGTGTTTGACTTTTGACAGTAAACTGTCTTCAGCAGCCTCACCTTGTTAGCTGAGTTTGGCTGTTCCTCACCCAGTTTTATTCCTCCTACACAGCTGTTTCTGTTTCAGTTAATGATTGTGTCTCAACCTACATATTGAATTGATGATCATTAGCACCTGTTTGGTATAATTGTTTAATCAGACACCTGACTATATGCCTATAAAATCCCTGACTGTGTGCAAGTGTACCTGAAAGAATTGATGCTGTTTTGAAGGCAAAGGGTGGTCACACCAAATATGGATTTGATGTAGATTTTTCTTCTGTTCACTCACTTTGCATTTAGTTAATTGATAAATATAATCTATTAACATGTCTATTCTTGAAAGCATTCTTACTTTACAGCATTTTTCACATCTGCCTAAAACTTTTGCACAGTACTGTATATAAAGGTATATATCTTTAATGTATTTAATTTTTAACAAATAACTGTAAAATTTGTAAACATTTTACAGTTATTTAGTCTTATTTAATTTAAAACTGCGTTGGCAATACTGACCCTGACTGACATTCCAATAAAGCCAACTTGAATTTGAATGCATTTGTTTTTATTGGACTGCTGTCACTAGGGGTCAAACCTGTTATTCAAGTTCTTTTGACTGACATTGTTGTTTCACTTTCCTTTCGTCTCCCACACTCTTAACCTGTCTGTTACTGTGCAGACACACTCCTCCCTCCCTCTCTCTTTCGCCTCCTCCATTCCCCTCTCTCCCGCCCTCCCTCTCCCACTCTCTCCCTTTCTTCTTGTGATTGATTTTTTTATTTTCCTCCTTTCTCCCATTCTCTTCTCCCTCCCTCATTGGTTCCCCACATTCTCTATATCCCCTCACCCTTTTTCCCCCTCTTTATGTCCCTCCCTCCCTTCTCTCTTTCTCCTCATCTGCTTCTCTCTCCTCTCATCCTCTACTTTCACTGGGTCTCCCCTCCCTTCATTTCTCTCCCCTAGGCTTCTCTCTGGAGCGGCACCTCCACTCACTGCAACACAACACAACACACAACACACAGTCAGAGCCGAGACGACAACACGGCACAGACACACTGCTGAGATGGGCTGAGTGTGTCACTGCAGTAGAGCGGCAATGAGCCAGACTGGGATACTGTCTGTAGATGAGAGGAAATATCAGGACAACAAACAGCACAATAATGACTGATCACATTAGATCAGCTGCTGTGTTGTTAGTGTATTCCCTACAGTCACTCCAGTCACACAGTTTGCCCATCAGCTGTGTCTCAGTCCCTCTAATAACTCTCTCAGTGGGACTCAGCGGACACTTTAACTTGGGGACGGGAGGACAGAGGGACAGTCTCTCCTGAGGGACACAGAAACACAGAGCGGTAACTCACTACCAAGGGAGGAGGACCATCTGCTCACCATCTCTCTGTGTCTCTCTCAGTCACTCTCTCCCTCCAGCGGTCACTGGTCTCTTGTCTCTCTCTCTCTGTCGCTCAGTGTCCACTCTCTCTTCACACACACAGTTCTTATCTGTCCCCTCTGTGGCAAAGGGGCTCCAGGTGTCCAGAGGCTCAGTAATGAGTCCCTGTAGAAACCAGAGGAGCTCAGGGTTCAGATCCAGGCATTTCAGTGGCTCCTCCAGATGTTCAGCCCAGCTGCTGCTGCTCCCTGTCTGCAGTGTCTGTGAATGAGAGCACAGCTGGTTACTGGGGGACAGTGCTGGACTGAGCGGCCTGGCTGGGGGGGCTGTGTGGCCAGGCTTTTCTGGTCCCCCCATGCCTGTCTCTGAGGACCCCCAGACACTTGTTTGAGCTCCTGCTCCAGTAGAGAGATGCTTCTCCAGCGCTAAACACTGATGTCTATGGTAGCTGTAGGACACAATAGTCCCCAGTGAAGAACAGACCCCAGTCCAGCTCCAGTCCAGTCACATTGCTCCTATAATTAAACACTGATATCTATGGTAGCTGTCATAGATATCACAGATGTGACCAAGTCCATTTTTTTGCGCATTTATTGGTATCACTTATTAATTACCACTGCTTTATTGTATATACTGTGTTTTGAGTATATATCACTTATTGTTTGTGTTTTTGTTTGATTATGGTCTTAATGAGTCACATTTAACATGTGCAGATCAGCTGCCTATCTCCCCTGCCATTGGTTAGAGGAGCCGATGTCTCTCCTCGTTGGATATTTAGGGGAGGTGAGATGAGACGAGGGACAGTTTCTTTTCTCTTTTGGAAGAGGGGCTGGGACTGCTGCCAGCCAGGTTGTCGGAGCACTGTGTGACTAGCGGATTGTATTGCTAGAGAGCAATAAAACACATCCTGGAGATTAAGACACAGGAGTCTGTTGAGTCCAGAGTCCAGAGCCCCTGTGTCATTCAGGGCTGAATAAAGCAGTGAGTGAAATACAGGTGAGGAGACATGCCTTCTACACTCACCTGCACAAACTGCGTCTCACTCACCCAGACTGCGTCACACGCCTCAGACCTGAACAATACTGACCAGCTGTGTCAGATGTCTTAATCAGTCCACAGCTGCATGTCTGTCCCCTGTCTCTCTGAGCCCCAGTGCACTGAGACTGAGTCATAAGGACACTAACTGTGTGAAGAGCTATGAAACAGGTCCAGAGTCCAGACACCAGTGTCCCAGTCTGTCCCAGTACAGAGATACGGCTCCAGGTCAGCTGACACTGTAGTCCCAGCAGCCCAGCAGCAGAGTGGCGTCTCAGAAACCCAGTCTGTGTGTGTGTGTGTGAGCAGTCACAGAGAGTGAGGCGTCCTGCACTCACACCAGTACACATGAGCGCAGTGCTGATCCAGAGGGACTGGACTGGATAATAAGAGCCTTATGAGCCTCAGCCTGACAGCGAGAGAGAGGTTTTCTAAAATGTGTTTCTCTGATTAAACACTCCAAACCGGCGACACGGCAGCTAAGAAAGACCCGAGTGTCCCTGCTGCTGTAGAGGATTAGACTCCTCTCTGTGTCATGGTTTCCCCCTGTACTTCTCCATTTCGCCACCAGAGAGCAATAAAACAGTCCCTCTCAGACTCCAGTGCATTGGGCAGGGCAGCGCTTAATGATTAACAGGAGATAATGCTAGTTAGTTAGTGTTTTGTATTCTGTAGTTTATATTTTTACTGAAAATGTACATTACAACATTTATTAATTGAAATTACAAATGGACATTGCAGAAAACAGACGGCTGTAAAATGAGCTGAATTCAGGCAGATTGGTTCAAATGAAATCATTTGAAATACTGAAAAGTGAAAACGGACTTTCCTTCTGTTGCAAGTGGTTTAGGAGAGATGTGCCCTATTATAGGATCACTGCTTCAACTGAGAAAGTGAACATGTCATAGAATGAGTTAATAAAGATAATGTATTGTGACAGAGACATGGAGTCAGCGGCGCCCAGGCTCATCCATATGCTGCTGGGTGTTTTGTCCGTGGTGCTGGGGGGGTGCTGATGGTGTTTTGTCTGTGGAACTGGTTTTATCTTTATCTTATAATCTCTAAAACACAACAATACCTGTGAAGTTTCATATTTTGTCAGTTCAATAGTATATCTGGGAGTTTAATGGGGGGGAGTGGAGCAGCTCTGTGACCTCAGCTCCGGCTCCACAGCGCTCTAATATATATTCCAGTATTTAAAGCCACAATGTGATAAACTGCACCAGACCCTTACTATCTGCACGTCTTACCCCCCCCGATCAGTTTTTAGACTATAGAGTATAGGAAATGTGACATTATGAGGATGGTATTGGCCAGGTGACGAGCAGTGCCTGGTTTCCTCCAGACATGACGCTTGCCATTCAGGCCAAAGAGTTCAATCTTTGTTTCATCAGACCAGAGAATTTTGTTTCTCATGGTCTGAGAGTCCTTCAGGTGCCTTTTGGCAAACTGCAGGCGGGCTGTCATGTGCCTTTTACTGAGGAATGGCTTCCGTCTGGCCACTCTACCATACAGGCCTGATTGGTGGAGTGCTGCAGAGATGGTTGTTCTTCTGGAAGGTTTTCCTCTCTCCACAGAGACACGCTGGAGCTCTGTCAGAGTGACCATCGGGTTCTTGCTCACCTCCCTGACTAAGGCCCTTCTCCCCCGATCGCTCAGTTTGGCCGGGCGGCCAGATCTAGGAAGAGTCCTGGTGGTTCCAAACTTCTTCCATTTACAGATGATGGAGGACATTGTGTTAATTGGGACTTTCAATGCTGCAGACATTTTTCTGTACCCTTCCCCAGACCTGTGCCTCGATACAATCCTGTCTCGGCGGTCTACTGACAATTCCTTGGCCTTCATGGCTTGGTTTGTACTCTGACATGTACTGTTAACTGTGGGACCTTATATAGACAGGTGTGTGCCTTTCCAAATCATGTCCAATCAACTGAATTTACCACAGGTGGACTCCAATCAAGTTGTAGAAACATCTCAAGGATGATCAGTGGAAACAGGATGCACCTGAGCTCAATTTTGAGTGTCATGGCAAAGGCTGTGAATACTTATGTACATGTGCTTTTTTTGTTTTTTATTTTTAATAAATTTGCAAAGATTTCAAACAAGCTTCTTTCACGTTGTCATTATGGGGTATTTTGAGGAAAATAATGAATTTAATCAATTTTGGAATAAGGCTGTAACACAACAAAATGTGGAAAAAGTGAAGCGCTGTGAATACTTTCCGGATGCACTGTATTCACTGTTGTTGCTAAAATAATGAGCAGATCCTGTAGTACAAGGCGCTGCCAACGCATTTGTTGGGTTATTATTCATATTCGTCTCCTGGCAGACGATAAAGGTTTAACCATCTTTACAATACAGCACAAAGTAAAGGCCTGGTGTTGCAGGGCTCTACTTTTTTCCTCAGGAGCACTGTGCCCCTAAATTGAAAAAAAATATGGGCACAATCCAACAATTAGTGGCACATCATCATAAGTGCTTCAAATGTAATGCTAAAATGGAAAACAAATATAACAATGTACAAGACATTGAAATACAGGGCTGTACAGTGGAGCCTGTGGGGGGCAGTGGCTCAATCCACAAAAGGGGCAATTCTAGCCCAGTGGGGGGCAGTCAGGTAATACAGGGCACTTAAACCCCTGCCCCCCTCTGCAGGCCCCTGTGTAAATACACGCACACAGCAGCGCCGCTGCAAACTCACAAACAAACTCACTACACGTTTTCCATCTGTTTTTCCGTTTATGATATGCATTTATATTTTGAATTCAGTGTGTGTGGCACTAGTTTGATCATACAGTGCAATGCGCCCCGGCTGACAACGCACTTCCACAGGCTCTGAGCAGCGCCCTACACATTTAAAGACGTGTCTTAAAAATCACCTTTTGATTGTCTTAAAATAATCTCTTCAGATCTTGTATTGCTTGCTCTCCTTTATTGGCTAAGCTAGCTGCTTGTTTTCTTGCTGGTTTTGTTGTGTCTGTGAATACTGCACTACTGTAAATAAATACAATGTATAATACTAATGTAAAGAAACGGGCGGAGCATTATTGCATGTGTAAGTGTGTTTAATGACGAGGCGCTACGCCAGCTCTGATCGGACATCCAGCCAAGGAGCCGCTGCGACACTGCGGCACGACGCCATTCTGCCGCCTCGTTAATTGCGACAGTCCACACCCAACTACAGTTCCCACATTTGATACCGTAACTACCACCAGTGTAAAACATCGGTATTATCAGGACCACGTCAATGTACTCAAATACTGTTTTCGCACTGTGCGCCCAAACTGCACTTCACACTCGCACGTCGTTCTCACTGGCAGTGAAGGCCAGGCGTCGTGCCGCGTCAGTAGCTCCTCTGTGACTGTGTGTACGGCAGACGCAGCCTCTTTGTGACGTCACAGGGTGTGGCCCGGTGGGCTGCACTCGCGCAGAGCTTCAGCGCCAGTCAGAGGCTCGAGTGTCCCCGGATCAGGATGAAGCTCAAGCCAGGAGTTTTTTTCCATTATCTGGAGCTGGACAGCACTTACAGTCTGCTGACAGTGAGGAGCGCGAACATACTGCTGCAGTATTTCAGGCTGCTGGACGTGCACAACAAGAACACCTTAAATGGTAAGTTAAAAAAGACAATCTACAGCAATAGGACCACCTTCTTGTTCCAATTGAACTATCAGTTCCTGAATTGAACCCTTAAATGAAGTAATTTGATTACATTTGACTCTTTAAATTGTGTAACTGCTAAAAAGTTGGTTCATTATTATTATTATTATTATTATTATTATTAATTATAATAATCCTCACACTTATATAGTGCTGATACTTGTCAGGGGGTCCCACCTCCACCAATGCACAGCACCCCCTGGATGCAGCAGCATCGTGCGCCAGTCTCAGCAGACAGACGGGCCCCAGTGGCATCAGGGACGGGCTTAGGGCCCGCACACCGGGCGAGGGCCTGGGGTTTGTATTGAGCAGTCAGTGACTCGGTTTTACGCAATGAGATCATGAATAAGAGCATAATTAGTGCGCATGTGAAAACACGTGTTGTTCTCTTACAGAAGCTTTATTATTATTATTATTATTATTATTATTATTATTATTATTCCGTTCGTCCTGACTGTTATAACTACAGACACCAGACGTCACACAGAGGCTCATTGTGACGCCGGTCAGGTTGCCGGTCTGGATCGATATTTATTGAGATCTGATCGATTAAAAACACAAACGATTATTGAATGTTGAATGGATTGACTTCGCACACAGACAGGCCACCTGACAGACCGGCAGCCAATCAGCGGTGTTTATGCAAATTACGGCCCAGGCAGTAGCCAATCAGCGGTCACGATTCCCATGGTTCGATTCCTCCTCTGTCTCTGGTATACTCTGCGCCTGCGCGCTGCACTGTGATTTCACTGCGGTCACTATTGATGTCTGTATTAAATACTGTATCATTATAATACTTATTCCACTGCCACCACTAATAATAATCATACTACATTACATGTGTGCATACGGGGCTTTAATACGGATTATTTGTCATGTTATTATTCAGTCTTGTTAACTGCGCTACGAGACTTTATTTTACCTGCTTTAAAGGAGCTTTTGCCAATGATATGATGTGCTCATAGTAATGGTAAGTTTAAAGCACGTCATGAGATAAAGGGTATATCGTTATTTCAATAACAGTTTAAAATAAAGTTCCCACAAAATAGTGCTAAATATGACATTAGACAGCCATTCCTTCACAATCCAGCAGAGGACAGTCGATCAAACAATATAAATAAATGTATGTGTGTGTCTCTGTGTCCCAGTCTGCACTGCCTTAAAGCGCCAGGCCGGTACTAATGGCATTTTAAAGCACATTAAACGTGTTCTCTATAAAGCATGTCCCCTCTGACAATGTCCACTGTATAAGTACTCACGTGTTCATGCATTTAAAACCAGTTTTAAATACGTTTTTGTCATACTTACAAAGCCCATCTTAATAATAATAATAAATCTTACAACTTCATATAGCGCCCTGTAACATTTCACATTAGTTTATAATTGTCAGTAATAAATGCAACCTAAATATATCGATGATAGTATACTGTAGTACCTTGTCATGTACTATAATATAGTATAACAAAAACTACAGTACTACAGTTGTACAACAAATACTATGGTACAGTGTTGTATTCTGTAGTATACTGAATTACTTTGTGATGTATTATCAATATTACTACAGTACAAAAAATAATATATTACACTGTTTTATACCATATTACACTTTTATACTATACTATACTGTAGTATCTTGTACGTACTACACTACTACATGTACAGTGAAACATACAGCTTATTATACTCAAACATACTTTCACATGCAGACAAAGTTTCTCCAGGAACGTTAGCATTCTAGTTTCATTTTATACTTAAAACCCCTACTGTTAGAAATAATGAAAAGGCTTGAGTTAGGCACCACACTGGTTTTCACTGTCCTCTTTGTCCTTCCTCCACTTTCTGACAGATGTCCAGTTCTATCACTTCCTGAGGCATGTGAGTGACCTGAAGAAAAGAGAGATAATGCTGATCTTTGAGATGTTGGACCGCAACGCCTCCGGCGAGATCGGCTTCAATGAGTTCTACATGCTCGTGTGCATCCTGCTGGCTAACCAGGTAGGCCGGGCTCTTCCTGGGAGGCGGGCCGGAGAGGCACAGATACACAGAGTCCAGCAAGTGCTTCTCCAGAACCAATGGACAGCATCACACAGGTCTACAGATGCTGCTGGATCACATGAAGGAAATGTCATGCAACCCTATTTCATTGATTCAGTTCACTGTAAAGATGAAGGGGGGTGTTCGATGGCCTTCCTTGGCCCTGCATCCCGAGCCGCCAGACGTCTCTCTGCTTCATCTGCTTGCGTTCTTACGTTTCCTATTGTCTTGTGTTCTGTTACTCAAACTCACCCCTCCCTCTTCCACCCCTCTCCTCTTCCTTCTGTTCTTCCACCCTCCCTCGTGTCTGTAGAACCACATGGAGAAGGAATTCATATCACGGCATGCTTGTGCTATGTTCTCATTGATCGATGTGGATGGCAGCGGCGCCATCAGCCCGGCCGAGTTCCAGGCCATCAGCTTCCTCTTTAATATGAAAGGGGAGGACCTGAATAAGATCTTCCACGAATTTGATGTATCTGGGGACAAGGTAGGACTCGCCACGCTGGCATAGGGGTTGGCCAGTACCACACACACACACACACACACACACACACACACACACACACACACACACACACACACACACACACACACCTACCTGTCTCTCAAACACAAACAATCACACACACCCACGCAACTAAAGGCATTTCAGAGTAGCCAATCAGCCTCAGCAGGCTGTCGTTGGGTTGTGGGGGGATTCAGACATCAGAGAAACCCAGGCGGACACGGGGAGAACAGGCTGCTCCCCACATGCAGACCCCAAATCTCAGAATTGATTCCGGCTACAGGGAGCTAGCTGTGAAATAGCACTGCTAACCTATTGATATATAATTATTATAATAAACACCAGCACAACCCAAACAGTAGCAAATTAAATACATCGACAGGTGAAGAGGGGATGAAATTAACCCTTTTGAAAGATAGAAAATGCAAAACCAAAACATCATATTCAGTTTTCTTTCATTTGTCAGATGCTGAGCTACACCGAGTTCAAGCTGTTTGCCCTGGAATGCATTGACATGCAGGAGGACACAGCAAAGAAGACTCCAACTTTGTTGAATCGCTTTCTGACGGTCTGCAAGGGAGCCTTTTGTTGAGCTAAACCCCTTGAGAACCTGCCCCTGCACCCGCTCCCTATGGTCTACCTGTTTGACACACCTGTTGAGTGTCAGGGAACAGGTGTGTCAAACAGGTAGACCGTGCGGAGCGGGTGCAGGGGTGCAAGCTGGAGCGGGTACTAGCTGCGTCCAGCTTCCCCCTCACTCACCCCTCTCCAATCTGAGCACAAGCACACGGATGGAGAGGGGTGAGTGAGGGGGAAGCTGGACGCACAGAGACACCACAGTACAAGACAAGGATACTGAAGACACAGTGCACTTGGCTAACCGGTGCTGGAACTGAGCGAGGGAGGTCCTGGCAGGACCCCTGGCATGGTGTGGAGCTGGTGAAGTGGACTGAAGACTTTGGAAAGTCTTCAGTCTGAAATATACTGGCTTATTTGATAATTACTCTTGTTTACACACACCTATGATGGAAATGGCAACAATCTTATAAGCAGGCAAAAATGCGATGGGAAACTTGTTCTTTAAGAATGTGTTCTGGGGATTCAAGTCTTATTCCTTCTGTCATAATAAGTTTATGTACAGTATGTACAAATTAAAGATGAAAGTCTCCACTGAAAGCACATCTTGATTGTTTCCTTTCAAATCCATTGTGGCGTACAGAGCCAGAATGATGACAGTTGTGTCACTATCCAGATATTTATGGACCTAACTGTATGTTCTTTTCTGTTGTAATGTAGATTTAAGAAAGGTTACAAAATATTTCTCCACATTCCATCCAGTTAGTTCGATTTTTTAAATATTGTCTGTGTTTGTGTTCATGGTTCTGCATTGTAAGGCGAGCCGACACCTGGGGGGTGGGGATTGTACATAGTTGCCCAATTAGTCGCCCAATTCATCTATTTCATCTGCGTCCTACATAGATCTATAATATGGGAAAGAAACACAAACAAATCACCAGCAAAAATCCATATTGTCAACCAGTACTTTCCCAGGAGAGAAGTCAGTGCTGTCTCTCTGTCCTTCTCTCCCGGCGCACACACATTCAGACACTGAAGTGCTTCATTAGAGGAGAAACAACAAGTGTTCCAGTGCTATCGTTTCAATATTCATAATTTATTGAACGAACTTCATTATATTCTCACTCTTGAACTTTCAATGTTGTTAATGTTTTAGATATTGGTATACCTGTACTGATATATATATATTAAAATAATGTGCTTATTAATTTGTTTGTTTGTGTATGTATGTACGTATATATACTAAATAAACTGGTAATGGTTAGAGATGTAAATAATAGTTATTTAATTGTAATAAACATTTATTTTGTGTGATTCCCCCTAGTGTTCAATCTTATTTATTATTTAATATACTATCAATACAGTTTAACACGTGTATAATAACTAACCGACTCGATTCAGCTATTTAAAGTTATATAGTTTGCCGTCTCTGGGGACGAGGTAGGACTCAACATGCTGGCAGAGGGGTTGGCGAGTAACACACACGCACACGCACATGCACAGACACAGAGACACACGCACGCACGCAACTACAGACATTTCAGAGTAGCCAATCGGCCTCAGCAGCCTGTCGTTGGGTTGTAGGGGGAGCCGGACCCCAGAGAAGACCCAGGCGGACACGGGGAGAACAGGCTGCTCCACACAGCAGACCCCATGAGCTCCTGCCTTCAGGGAGCTGTGAAGCAGCATCACTAACCTATTGATATATAATTATTATAATGAACAACAATACCAACAACACAACACCAACAATAGCAAATTAATCCATCGACAGGTAAAGAGTACAGTATATTTGCGTGGGCATGTATTGATAGGCACCGTGAGACGAAGAAGGACGAGGGAATAAAGAAAATTGACGATCCTTAGGCTCCGGTCCAGTGACCCCAGCTAGGACTAGATATTTTAACAAATTATTATTTTGTAATCAGTATTTAACGGTATAATGCAGACCATAATGGCAACAACAACAGGCCTTGGGACATAACAATTGTGCTTTTAATTTCAATCTTGTGATAAGGGTGTGCTTGGGGTGGGTTAAAATGCATGTTGCAAATGTGCTGCATGGGGTTTCACAGGGTCTTAAGAACATGAGAAAGTGTCCAATCGTGTCCATTAATAACTAATTTTTTTTCTCTTGATATTTTTTGCATACTTCTATTAAACCATTTGGGCCAATGTTTTTTGGTCTTGTTTTGTACAAATTTCTCTTGAGCCTCAAGTAGTATATCATTTTTAAAGAATGCCTCAAAGCTAACCATATTGTGATCACAATTTGCCATTGGTTCTCTAGCTACTGTCCCCCTGACTCTATCTTGGTCATTTGAAAAGATCAAGTCAATACATGCGCTCTCTCTGGTTGGTTCCCTGACAAATTGAGTTAGAAAGCAGTCATTTACCATCTCAACCATTTCGATTTCTGCTTCTGTAGTCCCCACTGGGCTTTCCCAGTCTATGTTTGGGAAATTGAAATCCCCCATTATAACAGCCACATCCTTGCTACATGCAGTCCTGATTACACTGTACAATGCAGTATCTTGCTGAATATCTGAGTTTGGTGCCCTGTAACACACTCCTACCGCTAATCCTCCAGATCTCTTGTTCAAAAGTTTCACCCACAAAGATTCTGTTCCGTTACTGGGATCTAATTTGAGTTCTTCTGCCTCAATGTCTGACATATAAAACATATAATGCTACCCCACCCCCTCTTTGATTTTGCCTGTCCCTCCTAAACTGTGTGTATCCTTTCAACTTGTATTCATCCCCATCATTTTCTGTAAGCCATGTTTCTGTCACTCCTACAACATCATAGTCACACGCCAGCACTGTGGCTTCTAGGTCAAACATCTTGTTCCTTATACTCCTGGCATTGAGGTACAAACACTTCAGGACTTTCCTACTAGCAGTTTCCCTTGGTTTTCTATCATTAGTGGAACATCTTCTTGATCAATATAGTCTGTGTGTGTATTGACCCATTTAGCCACTGGGTGTCAGTCTTGCACTTCAGTAATGTGTAAAATATTTGCATCTGATTTAGTGAGGAAAACAAACAGGTGATGAGAATACGATACTATTATCTGTCTAAGAATGTCAATTAACTTCTTCATTCTGGGCATTATTTCTATTATAATTATCTCTACTTTTCATCCACCCATTTTCAAGGCCACCTGAACCAGTACAGGGTTGCAGTTTATTATTATTATTACTATTTTCTTTTCAGTGTGATTGTTAATAAATATATTATAATGTTTATGTAGGTAACCATGGTTAAAGGCATCAGCCAAATCATTATAATCCAAAATCAACTGTCCCCTGATACAGCACTGTTATAATTTTAGGAAAAGTTTGAAAAGATTACAAGTGTTCATATCAGAGGCACAAGTGCACATGTGCTTCCCCTCTTCTGCTCACCTCTAATAAATGTGTCCAATAAGAGAAGTCTGCTACAGAGGTTTCCAGACATCAGCTGTTCTTTGGCGTGGACATCGATAGCAGTGGAGGGATGATATAGTTCAGTCTTTTGCTATCTCACCCACCAACCACCACTGTTATCACGTTATCAAGACATCTACGAGATGAGAGATGAAGTTATTGTCCCCCTTCTACTTCCCAGCATGGACTACCATCTGGGAATATATAGATTTATATCTGTAAGTAGGTATATTTATATTTGTATGTATGTATATATATTGGATTGATGTAATTAAACTGCTGAAGACAATTGGAAATGGCACAAACAGCCACAGGACTTGTTATATTTCAAAATGACAAAACCTAAAGCTGCATCGCTGTGATGATGTTATACATATTGTATTGTTTTTATGAGATTAATATTCATAGTGTACTAATAATATTCTTAATGGAGGACAATAAAATACTTGATTTATTTTCAGTGGTTAAATTGGAATGAGGAGTGAGGTAAATTACAGTATGATTATGAAATATCATCCACTGTGACTTCCCATCGAGTCATTTCAGATAGTGTGAGGTTACCTTATCAAAAACATAAGCAATGTATTCATGATGCTCACAAAAAAGCTATTTATTGCAATTCTGTTGTTTTGCTTCTGCAGCCATTTGTTTGCTTTCCTTGCGTTTATTTTTAATCCTCTTTGCATTGTCAGGGTCTGGTACAGGCAGACAGCTGAACTGCGCTGCGGTGCAAACAGAAGCAATGTGTTTAAAGTAGTCAGGGTGTCTGTAAACACTGGGGTGGAAACAGATTTGGGGCACTGGTGCCACTTGTGAAATTCAGTCGACTTCCTGCCGGGAGGACGACTGCTGCTCCCGAGTCGGACGCTGATTCAATCCAGAGCGTGCCGTGTGCCAGCCAGGTCACACTTCCAGCTCAACCTTTGACCCGTGGACTGGACTTCAGAGCAAGGGCAGCTTGATTTCCAAACGGGGGCAAAATAAGAAGGGGGCGGCTGGGAGCTTTCCAAACACCTCCTTGGGGTCATTTCAAAGGGTTTGTATAAAATGTTACCAGTTAAATGCTTTCTGCACACAACATTGTGATCAGACTCTAATTCAGGCCTCGAGAATCACTTTGTATCCACTTTAGTTTTTCCGATCCCTTTTAAATGTTATCTAAACATTTAGTTTTTTGTCCACTTTATTTAGGACTTATATAATCTGCTCTTTTGTCAAATGTTTCTTGAAACATGCATCACTTGTGGCATGTAGGGTTGACGGTGTCTGCCAATAAATTAACAATAATAATCATTGTGGATGCAGACAAGATCTTTTTGTATGTTGGTTTGCTTTCATTTCCATGCCCAGTCATTAAGAGGATGTGTGACATGCATACAGGCTCACAACTACTCTGGACAAATCACATTTCTCTCCCGTTGTGTTAGCGAAGCAGATCTGAGCAATGGGTCTGTCAGGGAGAGGCATATTTTCCTGGCTGTCAAGACTGCTTGGACTTGATCATGGATATTTCCTTTCCAGCACACAATCCTAGGGAAGTCAGGAACCCAGACAACTCGATGAAATGCAATATATATGCATCTATCTGTATATTTATATGTATATACAGTTCTGTGCAAAAGTTTTAGGCAGGTTTGTGAACATTCGGTAAAGTAAGAGTGCTTTCAAAAATAGACATGTTAATAGATTATATTCATCAATTAACTATTTGCAAAGTGAGTGAACAGAAGAAAAATCTACATCAAATCCATATTTGGTGTGACCACCCTTTGCCTTCAAAACAGCATCAATTCTTCTAGGTACAGATTTGGGTTTTGGTTTATTAACTCATTTCATTGCTAACATGCACAGAGGGCTTCATCTGTTATTTATGGGACAACTCCTCGACTGTTCCAGAGCAAAGCAATAAATGTGCTTCGCGTCATGATGAACGCCAAGGCCACGAGGCCAGAGACAAGCCCAAGGTACCGGCCGGCTCCTCCTCCTGTGAATCTCCCGTGAAATAAATGCACCGAAACAATGATGTCACATTTGTAAGTTAAATACTATTTATATAACCGGCGCTTTTGGATATCGACACACAAATTAGTCAAATAGAATAGAGGAGGTCATTTTCTATTATCATTATTAAATTAAAAAAATACACTATGGGAGGAATAGAACTAGATGAAGTAACGCATGAGAAAGACCTAGGAGTCTATGTGGACTCCTCACTTTCTCCATCCAAACAATGTGGGGAAGCAATAAAAAAGGCAAACACAATGCTAGGGTATATTGTCAAAAGTGTAGAATTGAGAACAAGGGCAGTGATGTTCAGACTGTACAATGCACTAGTTAGACTCATCTGGATACTGTGGACAGTTCTGGGCTCCACACTTCAAGAAAGATATCGCTGCTCTAGAGGCAGTTCAGAGGAGAGCAACCAGACTTATTCCAGGTCTGAAGGGAAAGTCCTACTGAGAGACTGAGGACCTGAACCTTTTCACCCTGGAACAGAGGAGACTACGTGGGGACTTGATCCAAGTCTTCAAAATCATGAAAGGCATCGACCACATCAAACCAGAGGAGCTTTTCCAGATCAGCAGGGACACACGGACCCGGGGACACAAATGGAAATTGGGCTTCAAGGCATTCGAGACAGAAAACAGGAGACACTTCTTCACACAGAGAGGCGTCACAATCTGAACAAACTCCCCAGCGATGTGTCTGAAGAGACAATTTGGGAACATTCAAAAACAGACTGGATAGGATCCTTGATCACTTAGTTATTAATGGACACCAAACGAGCTCGATGGGGCAAATGGCCTCCTCTCGATTGTAAACTTTCTTATGTTGCACTTTCATCAGCCCTCCCTCGCACTGATTTCTCATCAAATACATTTTGGGGAAAACTGACAAGGAAATAAATGTCAGCGCATTGTGGAATGCTAATGATAATGCTTCAGCACGTTGACGGTTTAATTGGTATTTGCCACATAATGCATTCTTTCAAAGGCCCTCAAAATCTGAATGTCACATGTCATCCCTTTCATACACGCTGATGCAGCTTTTAGAAAACACGCCTACAACATTCCCTCCTCAGGACGTTACGAGGGACACAAAGCCTTGTTCAATGCCTCCCATAAATTCTCTTCTATAGCTACATACATGCGAATAAAAGCTGAATTTGTTGTATTTTGACATCTTTTGAATTCCCCCCCGCTTGTGGAATGTTTTTGAAAAGCAATTAAACTTCAACTCTTTCTTCCAGCGCATATGAAAAAAAGAGAAAAAAAGGCCAATGCTCAAGTGCAGGAACACAAAGAACGAGAGGAACGTCAGATTGTGTTATCTGCTTGAGAAGACTGCTGCTGTCATCCGTTTGTTCACATATAAGTACCTGCAGGAGCCGAGGACTGTTGTGGAAATCTATTGGGTTTGACAAAGGTCACTGATCTGAAAAACAACTTTTCTTTTTCCTAACAGCAAATATGTATGGTCATATCAATATGTCATATCAGCTTCAACCTTTTCAAGACTTTCTTTCCCCCAGCAGGCCTTTAAACACTCAGAATGTTCAAATTATACATACATGTGCGTGTCTCAGTACATGAATGCCCCGCAGTGAGTCCGAACACCTTCTATGTGGCTGTAATACTAGTTATACTTTTTGGATTAAACTGCCTAAAAAAACTGATTTCTGCCAGTGTCTATTATTATTATTATAATTATCATCATCATCATCAAAAGTACAATTAACTTTACCTAACATTTCCATCAAGGTGCTTTGTAGGTTTTACATTTCAAGGCTAGTAAAGATAAACGCATATTCCAATTCAAGATAGCTTTCAACTCTATTGAGATACTATGCCTAAGTGTAATCCAGGAAAACAGATGGTTATATTTGTTGCCACTTTTCTTATCGGTGTTAACCAGCCAACAAAGTGAAGAGAATAACATAGATTTAGGAGCAGAGATAAACTACAATGCCAGTGCTAATAATAATAATAATAATAATAATAATAATAATAATAATAATAATATGTACAATTAATATGTCAATGTAATGGCTTTGTTACATATAGTCACTATTTAACCTTGTCAGGAATTCTAATTCACATCATTGTGATGAATTGAGACTGCGATGAACTAAAGGCCAGGTAACGTAAACATCTGATATATCCGATTCATATTACAGCACAGACACAGTACTACACCAGACCAAGCACTTAAACCCTCGTTTCGGCAACAAGGTCAATGAGAACAGAGTCAAGTCTATAACAAATAGTATCTCCAGTTCCACGAAATCCAACGCAGCGAATCCATATAGTCTCGTGGTTTGCGGAGACGGTGGGAGAGCCACACTCCGCACCGAACACCCCATCCATCACAGACATATTTAATATTTCCTATGGGCATATCATCCCTCAGCATGTCTGAACGGAAGTCAGACATGCTGAGGGAAAGGTCACCTTTTAATGATCACTGCAGGCATCTCCAACTACAGATCCCAACTGCTATTAGGACGTGTCTGTACCTTGTCATGCATGCTCCTCCGTGTGTTAGTCAAACCTGAATCCAGGCCTGTTTAGCGACATCATACTGATGTAAAATCCCCTATTCAAGGAAGGTTTAATTTTATAATGTTGCACTAATGTATGTAAAACTTTGATCAGTGAAATGTTTCTTGAATTGAACACTGATATGGTCATGAACAAGTTAAATCCCTTTTCCAGTAATCGAGCTCCACAAACACGCATCTGCTTTTGTTTACAGACGGCTAATTCCCTTTCAAATCTCACCTTGGGAGCAGCGGCTTAAAAAAAGAGAAAAAAAAGAAAGAAATGAGTTTTCTAGAGACTAATGAAAAGAAATAAGAAAGTTCTACAAACATAATTAAGTGCTACGTGGCATTTAAACAAGACCTAAGTAATAACCGAGTCTTTCAGGGAAACTAATTGTTGCATCAAAGCTACCCAGACAATCTATTGTGTAGCTTTGTATGAGGCGTCACAATGTAGTATAGGAAAAACAAAAAACAGTTGCTTGTAATCTCAACCAACTGCCATCCTCACCACCACAACTCTGTTTGCTGCACAATAAAGTCACAGATTGCTTCACTACAGTCATTACATTAGTGCATCTGAAGTGTCTGATCAAATTCTGAATCTAACGAAAGGCTCAACATTATGAAAAAAAAGCTTTTATGACTGCTCAATTGCTTTCAGACACTAACCATTTTCTTTATTGTATTTATTGATTGATTGATTGATTTCCAACTTCCCGAAAGGTGTATGTTTTCTATTTAATGGAAATATATTATTTGGAAATGGTTTTATTTATGTATGTATATATGTGTTTGGTTTTCTGACCCACGAAACGGTTCTGATGTTCTGATGTAAACATTTATTCTGCGTGTTGTGAGGGCTGATTTACTGTTCCAATTTTATCACACTTGACCTGAGCTTCATCCATAACACTGATTGGATGCTGCTATCGAAGTCACTGACCTTTTGACAGCATTTGAACTGCCTTCATTCAGAAAATATATATTTGAACAATAAAAGTTAATGTGGGTCTATTTCTAGATTGTGGTCATTATGATTTGATTGGATCATTTTCAATGTGAAGTCTATACTATATGCTTTCTAAGTATAAGTAATGTGTGTTACCTAGAACACCTGTATACAAATTAAAATAGTACCCAGTGCCTGTTGAGGATCACGGAAAGAAGTTAATATCTATTGTCCATAATCTGGGAATGTGATTTAGACGTTTGAAGCTGAAGTGCCGAAAGAAACATTGGTCACGTTAATCAGAGTGACTCAGAGGAAACAAACGCGCAGAGAAAACTGTGTTCCTGCTGTGCCACGAGAAACATTTGTCACAAACCACGAGGCTTCGCCCAATCCGAATCCTTGAGGCCAAGTGCTTATTCAATCTCCATCTGGAAGAAAGAGTGGGCCATCAGTAAGTATCGTTTTACAGGAAACAAATGAGCTCGGGTCATTAACCCTCCCACCGCGATGAGTCAGAGGAGTGATACTGCAGTGTGACTGGTGGCCACAACTTGCCAAAATCGAGTCTAATCTAAACTAGTAAACAAATCCCTCGCTACACAAATAAACTAATGAAAACAAACATGACACACACACACTCAGCAACCAATCCAATCCAAAATGCTTAATCAAAGTCCATAATCCAAAAGCAAAAGGTCACACTCAGTGGTGTAGCCAGGAATTTGTGGAGCGGGGGCCAAAATCAGGGCGAAGTGAAATGAGGTAATAACGGCGGGGGGTCTGGGGGTCCATAAAGTTTTGAAAATGGAGACCAGAAATGCATGATACTGCGCCATTTTGAAGTACAAAAACTGAGCTTAAAATCTCCATGAAAGCAGGCAGATTTTGACTCATCAAACATATCTTTGCTTCCCAACCACTCATCACTATGGGACATGTCCGGAGAGAAAAACCACACATCAACCGACATTGAGCACACGGAATGAGCGCTCCTCTGTCATAACTGGCATAGTTGCCCAAATCTGAAAAAGAGCTTCCAGAACTGGATAGGCACCGAACTTCATTGCAACCAAGATAGCATCGAGGACCCGCTTTGGTCACATATCAACTGGCTGTCGCCCAGCATGCCTTCCAGCACATCATCAAAGCAGGGACCGTGATAGGAGACCTTTGAAGCTAGTTGTTTAACTCAGAAACTTTTTGATTTCCGAAAAATGTTTAACTTAATTGTTCAATGAAGACTGCCGTCCTGCTACCCCCTCCTTTCAGTTAAAATGTTTAATCTTTTTAAAACAGAATTAAATGTCATAAAATATCATTCTCCTCATATACACATAGAGAAAATCACCACTTGAAGATGCACTGCTTCCCCTGTTATTGCACAAGTATTAACAGGCAGGCCCTGTCAGTAACCTTAAAGTACACACTCAAAACTAACAAAACTAACAAATACACCCCAAGGTACTATTGTACACAGACTTTTAGCTAGCACTGAGGAAAATAATCTAATTTGGAAAACTGATGAACATTGGGAGAAGAGGACAAAATCGCCTACATTTTATTCAATTAAATAGTATGGGACCGCCTAAGTTCAAATGTGTCTCTCTTATGGGGGTCCTTTAACTCTTATGGACCCCCACAGCCCCTCATCAATTCGAAGACTGGTCACACTACACACATTTTAGCCCGATTTTAGACCGATTTGGTACTACTGACAAACCTGCACTGACCGTGTAGTGTGAGTCGGTCTGTGATCTGTGTCCAGGTCCATGTGTCGGAGATCCCCACGACAAAGGATTTCAGAGTCGGTAAGTGTGTGACCCCCTGTTCTTCTGCGATCGTGCAGTGTGACTCCTCCACAACATCAAAGACACACATTTGGTGAAAGCCGGTTGTTAAGTGTGAGCTGCCCACCGTTAACAAAAGCGGGATGGATTGCAAAAGTTGTATAGTGTGTGCCTAGCATTAATTACCCATTCTTAGTCCGGTTCTGTTGTTTTGTTCTGACTCAACATCACATTCACTCCTCCCTCTCTCCAACAAACAAGGAGTGCCAACTTCCTGCTTATATGCAGGAGTCCGGCCAACCAGGGAAGTCCTGTGGGTCAGCTGCTTCCACAGAATCAACCATCCCAGAGGCTTCTGTGGGATGTAGTGCCATTCAGAGCAGCCATTTCATGCCCTGCCAACACTGTGCCACATGTCTACATGCTTTCTATACAAAAAACAACCTGAAATGAACACAGTGCTTACATCGACAGAAGAGATGCAATATTGGGATGCATTAGTACTATAACATGAAGACGACCAGATTAAGTGTTATTTCAAAGAAACTAATAAACCTGCTCTGACACGGCGCTGTGAAGGAAACCGCAAATAATGGCGCTCTGATCCAGAGGCTCCCGTGCTGCTGTCGTGTGGTTCCTTCGCAGGCCGTTGAGTTTTACAAATAGAGAGTGGAACTAAAGTAATCAGCATTGAGCGTATTGATCTGCACGATTACAGGGGGAGGGTTTGACTGTAACCTTCACACACTGCGGTGAGCTGGAGACGGATCAGCCATAGAGAGAGCGAGAGCAAATGGGGAAGGGGAAATAAAAGACAAATGTCATACTTGGAGTTTTAACTGCCATGTTTTTATCTGAAATGACTGAGATGCTCTTGGGGAGACATATGGCTGATGCATAGCATTAGTCTAAATATACACATCACACACGTAACCATGAGAAACAGCAAACCATCACACTGTTTCATGTTGTCTTCGTTAACGGTAAGGTAATCTCTCTAGATTTGAGTAAAGGTCAAACTGCAATAGTAATCACACTCTAAATTGTGGCCTTATAGTGCCTCACGTATGTTCCCCCCCTCCCCCAGAACTCTAGCCCCCAAATAATAAAACTATACGCTTTGTATATTAGATCTGAGGTTTCTCCTCGCCTGAAAGAAACTATTTTACAGCTGAATTAGCAGCTATTTTGTCACAGGATAAACCAATACGGGCCGTGTAATGTTGTGTTGAGGATAATGAAAAAAATATTTTAGAGGAAGTAATTTTCCGAAACTCAAGTCATGCGTGTGATTTCACATGTTTTTGCCCCAGTGAGTAAGTCAGTAAATTTTCCTTGTGTTGCACTCCATTGCACTCAATCAAACAGCGGCATTGAGGCTGGGGTTACTATAAAAGCAAATGATGTGCTTTTATACAAATTAATTTCAAATGGTTCACGGAATCTCAAATATGGACATTCTCTAGGCCTCGATCAGCGTGTTTATCGGCATCATCATCATTATTATTTTCAGAGGCAGTCCATTTGAAATGAGTTCTCACCAGCGTTTTGCTATAATGTACCTTAACATCGCGAATCTAGAAAAATGCTGAGAACGGAGACTCGATTCACAACGACTGGTAACTGAGACAGCTCAGGGCCTGTGGCTGGGGAAAATATAGTTGTAAGAGTCTTAATGATGACATAGACTTGTACGTGACTCCATGCACCATTATAGCACACCAATTATAATTATTAGCCCTAACAATAGTAACATCTCCAGTCCCAGTCACACTTAAAATGATCTGAAACCTGTCTCTGTTATCCCAGCAGAAACACACCCATAACTTTCACTGAATTAAAAGTGTACTGGTGACTTTAGCGTTACGCATGAGAGAGTATTGTAACTGAATTGCAGTTGATCAGTTATACGAATTACAAACTGTGTGCTACCCACTGGTTTACATCGAACTGCATCCCTCTGTCTAGAGCAAAACTGCAACCAAAGTGAAGCCCAGATCTACAGCTACAGTAAGTTGTGGGTTTGAGGCATGGGTTTAGGGTTCACTTGACATTCATGTCTGAGAACTGAGGTGTGGGCCGTACCTCCGTTAGAATTGGCTTTAAGGGATGAACGCATGTGTGAAATGACCAAGAAACCTAACACACTTGAAATAACACTGGCAGACACGCGAGAACAGGCGCATGAAACCCCCCACATTACAGGCCTTTTCCATGACCGACTAACCGCATTAAACTAAATCATTTATGTTACAGGCAGGAAGCGCAGTGTGTATTCGAGTTAATCTGAGAATGATTAAAGAAACAAATATATGCCTTTTCACGATTCACTCTTGTAAACCTTAACATGATAAGAGGAGAGAGAGAAAAAAGCTTTTGTCTGAATGACATTATTTGAAACCAATAGAAAGCAAAGGTGTAAATGCACATCTAATGGAAGTGGATTCATATAACATCGCATTTTGCAATGATGGACACCCATTCTTCATTGATGAATGTATGAATCCCATAATAATAATAACTCCAAATATGCCAGTACCAATGCACTCATGTTGCATTATTCACAGACTTTACATCGCCTATAAAGACAGTAATAAATAATTGGTTTCACATTGAATACACTTTACAATAGAAACGTATACTTGATTCATTAAAATGTACTTGCATAAGAACCTTAACAACTTGTTTCACTTGAGAGGATTGGCTTTGTATTATTCTGCAGAAGGATAACATTCCCCATTAACAAGCACAAGATAAGCAACGGTTATTTATTCATTCACCCTCTTAATACAGTGATTGATTGCATAAATATTAATAAAGGCCCTTAACGGATTATTTGTTTTTGTTTGTGTTGTTAGGACAGAAAAACATTTCATAAGAAGATGCAGGAAAACATTTTTTTTAACATTGACAACCGCTTCAATTCGCGCTGCTTATGTTTCACCCGCGTCTTATCCATCACAACGAACTCACAAACAACAGCAGTGTGGAAAATCAATCGCACAAAAAGAGGTTAATTTTTGTGTCTCGATTTTGAAGTCACTGATGCTAATATATTCAGTGATGTTCTGTCCAACCACTTAATCCGTCTCTCCAATTTACTTTTTATTCACAGCTCTTAGGTCAGCCATGAACTTGCAGAAAGTAGGCTTTGTACTTTGGCTAATGAGTATTTTGCATTAAAAGGTATTTATCTTTTCACAAAATCACTGGACAGTCATTCGTGAGCAACACGGGTCATCCCGGACAAAAAGTTCTGAGGAATTCGTCTCTTCAAGGACTGCAAAACACACCAACCTTCCCAAAGCGCTTCTCAACCCCTGTCATCAATCACATCTCTGACGCACGCCAAGCCACACGATGCCAACTTGCAAATGTCAAGTGTTTTGGAGATAAAACATACAAATATAAAAGGACAATACAAATTCCAGCCGTTATGAATCAATCAATTCAAATGCCTACACTCCAGTGAGAGGGGATTAAGCATTTATTCAGTCAGGGTGACAGATTCAACTTAAAGAGTTCAGTCTGCGAGAGTGTTGGACTGGAACTAAAATATAGTGGCAAATCTCGGAATGAAGCGCATTTCCATTTTCCCTTTGGGGGGTTGTTAGGAGAACGGAGAGAGACAGTCTTTAATGAATAAGAAATCAGTCTGGACAGATGGACTGCGAAGACTTCTTACAGATGGGTTGTCTTAATGAAGCAGAATTTCTAATCAGATCTCTGACCGTATTACCATCTCATCCTGCCCTGAAAGAAATGTCACCGCGCAATCCTTTACGTATTTGTTTCTCGGAAATGGATTTGCTTTCTCTCTTCTTATTTTTCATGTTGAGCCTCCCTGCAGCCCCAGAACCCAACTTGACTTCATAATAATGTTACAGCTTTAGCCGTTAATAAGTTAACTAATTAATATAAAATGGATGATAAATGACAATCTATACAAACATTATTCATGGATCTATTAACTCATATTCAAGTACCCATGTTATAATATGTCTGTTGTCATATGTAAATAATGTATATATGTTCTGAGGAAGACTTGATTGAACTGGCCGTCTATTATTGCATTCCTAAAGAATAATTAATTTATGGGCATTTATAGCTAAAGCTGTCATGTTTTTAAAGGTTGTTATTCATCATCTATTAATCTCTTATAGATTGATTATTAACTGCTATAGATGTAAGCTAATTACAAAGCTGAAACTATTATTTGAAGGAATACCTAGGGATCATTTTGAATGATCATCAAACGGTTATTTTGTGGCCAGTTTGAAAGGGATAGAGACCTTCGGGACAATTAACACGTGACTGTTATGACTGGGTAGATTTGAAGAGGAATTGCTGCTCCAGTTGCTTGCAGAATAGAAAAAAAAGAAACAGAACCCAAAACAAAGGGTTTCCAAAACCAAATTTTCACACGAGGACATTTCTAACAAACATATTACAAGGGTGTTATCAGATCAAGAGCCTGGAAACAAGAGACAAAGGGAATCGATGAACGTTTGTGGAACATCTTGTAAAATTGATTAACAAGACTGGCAACACTTTGAATCTACACTGTATACGTTCTTTATGAATAATATATCAATGACTAATAGCTATTTGAAGAATGAGTCAATTAATTAATCAACGTGTATAAGTATGTTGCTTCAAACAATCATTAATATCCAAACAGATGAAGATGGGAGAAATATGAATGTGATTTTATGGCAAATACATACCACACTCACACCCCAATGAGTTAATTTCCCTCCCTGTAAATGGCAGTTTTATTACGAGGAATTACTTTGTCACAATCATATAGTTTCTGTTCAGTTCATCATTTAAGATTCAGATGAGTGTGAATCGAATATGCATCTGACTTTTAATCAGGCGACCCGTGAGGCAGTGAATATCAGAATAATGACTCTAGATAATCGTTTTGATTGGTTTGAGGTGTCTGTTCACAGTATATTTGTTTAAGATTCTGTATTTTCACAGAATAAATACAAATATGATTCACTTATTAATGTGCATGCATATTAAACAATAATAATGGGAAAATAACAGTGTCTGTTCTCAAACACTATAGCACTAGGTAGATGGGAAAGGTGGCTAAGCATTTTATTTTAATTTGTGTCTCTACATTACATTGTGATTTTAAAAGAAATCTCTTTATGAAAACTTGCTGATGCAATTATAAATCTGCAGACAGGTTAAATTGTGTATGAATTATTCAAGATTTGAAGCAATACTCATCAGCTCTCTGAATTACTTACATCCAATATAGGCAAACAAAATATTGACTAAATGACATTGGCCGAAAGCAATTATCAATTTCTCTGCCTGGCAGCAACGTGGCTTTCACTCAAGAACATGAATGATGTTCAGCGAATGCCACAGCATGAAGGTGGACAGTGAGCGACCTGTGGATGTGTATTTATAAATGAACAGAAAGTGGTGTTTAAGTTAATTTTATTATTTATTGGGAGTGTATTTTCAGAGCGAATGATTCGTCTATTTTTAATACAATGCATTTATAAAATATGAACTCTTCACAGGATAATGTTTTCATATATGTGTGGGAGTTACTGGACAGTTTCTGACAGGGCAATTAATACATTTTCATACAAACAACAGCGGTGTAGCTCAGTTGACGCCAAACTGAGGAAAGCAATGAGTTAACTGAAGTTTTACTAAATATCTAACGTGCTTTTTTGTGTCCCAGACCACAGTGTCACAATGTTGTGAGTCAGGCTGTAAGGAGTAACACACCAACTTGTTCCCTGTCAGCCCAGTGATTGGCAGTTTCAGGTCAAGTGGATGACATGGGATTTGTTCCCCATCCAGCATAAATATTGCTGTTGAACCAAATGACTTGTGTAACACACTTTACAGGTACAGATGTCACTTTGAGTCCTGGAATACGTCAACTGAGAGATGACATTTCTGCCCTTTACACATATATTTATATGATTTGTCACCACCCACCCCTCACACACGCACGCACCCACACATCCAGTATATGGAGTTGGAAAGTATTCACTCCTGTTATTTGAAAGATTGTTATTCTGTGATTGATTTAGTTAAATATATCACTAGTTAGACTATACTCTTGTTTTAAACCACGGTAGTTTTTATTTGGAAAGCCACTGTCACACCATACTTTACAGTTTTCTTCTTATCATTATTATAATTAATAATAATAAAACACCTCCTACTGAACTACAATATAATCACACCAAATAATCTGCAACACATTTTCTATATATACTAATACTGTGTTGTGATACCTACAATAAATATGTGATTTTTACCGGAAAATTCACTATATCTTTAACTATAAATCATTTTATGTCTTCACTAGAGCTTTGAGTTGAGTTGAGTTGAGTTGATTTCCTATCTAGTTTTTTACCCGCCCGAACATTTTCTTCTTTATGTGGTGAATTAATTAAAATATCTTCCAGAGTGCGATACAGACCATGGCTGTAAGCTGTATGAAGCTAATCTTCAAACGCTAGTATTACGTCATCAGGTCTGCAGTTCTGCCAAGATCAATAATTGAAATGACTTGTTTAAAAGCTGCCCACACAGTCATCACGTTCAGTTGCAAGCTGTTCTGTGGCCGGGCTCCAAAGCTCCTAATGACATCAAAGACCATAAATATTCGTCAAGCAGGTTAACAAACCTGCTTTCTGCATATTGCCCAAACCGAGGGGAATACACAAACACAAGCATCTCCGCAGAGGGAGTTTTGTTCGACACATCGGATCTCTGCTCAAGTAAGAGATGCAAAATCAAACAGGCGTATCAATTTCTGGCAGCATCAACACAATAAACAAACAAATAAATAAATGCCTTAACGTGTAATAAATTACAGCTAATCTCTGCAAACTGACGTGTGGAAACAACTGGTAACTACAAAGAGCTTTACTGGAGTTCAGGGAAAAGTCATGGTAGGAAACCAGACGCAATATCAACTATCGGCACAGTAATTGTTTTCCTTAGAGTTCTTCCTGAGTTGTTATTGTTCTGTTTTAATCAAACCCTAACTTTAAAAACACCCCCTTTCCTTTCTGAAGATAATGCAATTTAATATGTTTGCTTTATCGTAATGAATTGTTCTTACAAGTTGTGTGACAGTGATATTATGAAAATAGTTTATTAAAGATAACAACAACAACAACAATACAACAGCAACACAGATGGAAATTGGGCTTCAAGGCATTCAAGACAGAAAACAGGAGACACTTCTTCACACAGAGAGGCGTCACAATCTGAACAAACTCCCCAGCGATGTGGCTGAAGAGACAATTTGGGAACATTCAAAAACAGACTGGATAGGATCCTTGATCACTTAGTTATTAATGGACACCAAACGAGCACCATGGGGCAAATGGGCTCCTCTCGACTGGACACTTTCTTATGTTCTTATGTACTACTACTACTACCACCACTACTACTAATATTTTTTTACTGGAAACCTAGGAAAAGGAGCCTAGCAAACACCTGATTCCTTTGATATACATTTTAGAGGCAACATAAGGATATGATCAAGCACTGAGCATAAGTCTCCATTAAGGCCGAACAGTAATCTCTGCTAAGCACTCCTTAAAGATTGACTTAATGACCCATGTAATGCATTCCTCAAGATAATGTGAAGATGAATTTTGAAAACATCGAAAAGCACCAGGAAAAGAGACCCTTTCCATTAAGGCTGACCACGAGCCAGAAAGCACTGTCATTATCCGTCATCTCAACCGACGGGCTAAAGCCGAATAACAGCTTCTGTCTGGAGGCCTTCTCAGGCAGACGTTATGTTTGGTGCGGTGCTCCTCAATCCATTACTGCTGCGGAGCATTTGCATGTGTGTGTTAGTGCCAGAAGAGGTGCGTCTGTTATCATGACTTCCATGGGCGGCGATCGATGCACCAATTGAGTAACACGCGAGATGCCCACCGAGCTGCTTTGCACATCCACGCGTCTCTGCCCGCCATTGTGACTGCCCTTCAGTTTGCTCCGGTCCACTCATCTTCTCTCCTAAACTCGAGACAGAGAGGTTCACTTCTTGAAAAAAGCAGAGAGAGAACAGGTTTTATATAGGCCTTAAGAAAGAAAAGAAATCTCAACATCGTTCATTAATGGTTGTGAGTGATTTCGCTCTGCTGGGGGATGCATCGCTGTCACTGCAGTATTTTCATTTCCATTTCATTGAAATATCCGGCCTCAGTTTAATTAGGGTTGACGCTGATCAGTGTGAGATTTTAATAAACGCGAAACCTATAATTCAAGCCTATTGATTGCTTTAAAATATGTGAATAGCCCAGCTGATTAATAACAGGGTCTGAGCTGTGTAGAGGAGAGATGGGAAACAGTGTGAATGGTATGTTTTTTTTCTTTTAAAGAGCTGAGAGTTCAGCCTTTCTTTGGACACATTGAGAAGGGCCTACTTTCGTACAGACTACACACCATTGTGTCGGCCAGCACCACATGAGCAGAATACCACTGTGACCAAATCAAAACTCTGATCTTTTCGCAAAACTTGCAGATGTCAGACCTGAACCCAGTGGTGTTTTCCTTTTTGTCTCCCAGGCCACTTTCTCCTACGCCTGCATAAAAACATGACACTTGTTCGCAACTTCTGATTCGCTATAGTATGAATGTGAAAATTAGCAGGTTCATCGGGAGAGAGTCCTGTGTAGTATTTCCTGAGCATTTTTGTTTTCGTGTTTTTACAAACGTCCATCACTCTTGCATGCCTTTACCTTCAGCCTGGATAATTAAAATGAGATTTCCACAGCTCTCAATATGCCTGTTAGTCCCAATATGTCTGGTTGTCTCTTGTCAGCAGCAAATGTATGCATTGCAATAGTGCGTGTGGGGCGCAATGGTATATTCTAACCCAATGTGAGATTCCAGCAGACTAACAAAAACTTTGCACAGACTTTAAACAGTGCTAACGCTCTGTCTTCAGATTTCAAGTGTGAACTGAGTTTGTCACAGATTTGTTAATATATATATATACACTCTACAGCTCTCAAAAATCTTTTCACATCTGTGTTTTAGCTCTTATCAGCGCTGTGTTTGAATTCAACACCTTTTGAAGCCTCCGCTATCGGTATTCTTTCCAATTCCTTCCCCTGCACCGGCACAGAAAAGCAAGCAAAACAAAGTAAATACAACTCTTGTAGCGACGCAGATGAACACACAGACCCACACTCGAGATAATAAAAATACATCATGATACTAGATTTGTCTTTTCCTCACATCAAGGCTCCGTTTCGTCTGCTTAGCTTCGACTTGACTCCAGAACCCCTTGAATTAAGTTTGGGACCAAAGAGAGAAGAGATTGAGATCCTGACACACTTCTTCTATTCAGCTCTGTCATCATCTATCTCTAGTATCTCCTTTCATATGCCAGGTGTGTTTATTTCCAGCGGAACAATTCAAGCACGATCAAAACGTGATCACTCCTTCTTGGCAGGCATTATACCAATTATCCCATAATGATCATATCAAACCCTGCTCCTTTTCCCCCGTTCCTCGTTGATATTTATCCAGCCTGAGAAACATCTCTCCTCTCCTTCTCTCAGTTGTTAGAATACCAGGTACCTTAAACACTTTCTGTATGATTTGAAAGGAGGAGAGGCAGAGTAAACACAGTACGGGTCCTGTGGGAGTTCGCATCCTGCCAGGCATTGTGCACTTGCATCAGGGACAGAGGGAAAGAGCCAGACAAAGCACATTGTCCTATATGTTGTTCGAAGCTTAACAGATGGTGAACCTGCATTTTGAGTGATTTACCTGTGCTGTAAGATGCTTACATTTTGAAATCATGTTTTTGTCAGGTTTTTGTCAGCCTTTCTCCAGGCAATCAAGCTCTCCAGGAAGTTTTAGTTATATGTGAAGATCGCCAGGCAAAACAGGTGTTTATTCCAAGTGTTGTCCTGGGCATAAAATCGAATAAAAAGTACTGTTCTCCTAAACTGGTCCTCAAGGGCCAGAAATCGCATTCCACCTGAGTTCCCAATTAGTTAATTGAACTAATTATTCCTGACGAACATCTAGTTTACAAGCCAGACTTGCCCGTTTAACCCATCATGCACAGCAATATAAGACCTGCATCCAGTCTAGTTTTGAATGATCCTAAGTATTTGGATTCAATAGTACAGCTCGGAGTTTGTATTAGACCACACCCACTCAATGCTGTGGGAGAGTTAACACTTTTTGCTTTCAAATACCATTTAAAGTAGGTTTCCCTTTGTCCTTGGATCATGATATCATGATATATGGAGATATATCAATTTGCCTTTTGTGCTTTTGGTAGGTATCTTGAAGTCTTACTCATTTTTCCAGTTAGACATCTATGTCTTGATACATGTCTCTGAACACACAATTTCAGTGCTTTCTCTAATGATTTTTGTTTACGATGCCACAGGGCAAAATCATGTCTTAATTCTCATTGGAATCTGACCAATCTGCCACAATAACAAGATCCACGTTTCTCTCCAGAAGAATATCTGGCAACACTTTATGTTAAGTTTGATCATTGTCAGTATTTTTATGGTGTGGTTACGCATTGCTGCGATGTCAGATGTGCAGTTAAACGTGTTAGCAATGCGAACTAATGTGACAATAGAGAAAGTTACAAATTACCCAAGTAGTAACTATAAGCATCTATAAATGCAGTGTAAATGATTTCTCAGTACTTGCACAGAGAAATATCCAATTAACATTAAGTGGTATTGAATTCACTGATATTGCTAAAGACTTCTGGATTATATAATGTCTGTATTATTTGCATATTATTAGCAGTGACATTTTTGTAAAATACATCAGAAAAAGTCATAGTTCTTTCTTAAGGTAAAGAAAGCTGGAGTCTCCAGGATGTACTGAAGTTTCATTTTCACACAGATAAAGGTGGCGTAGCTAGCACTGGGATCTCAGCAACTTTATCTAGGTGTTAGTTTTCCACTGCTTGTCATATGCTACTTCACTTCCCTCCTTAGGTACGAAAACAGGCTAAAAATATCACACTTTCTTAGGCGAGAATCATTACACAAATCTCAGGAGGCTAATTACTCTGACTCCAGTTCCAAAGCAATCAAAAATAACAAAGCATTTGCTTGAGTCTTGACAACTGGAAGTAAGCAAATGCGAGTTTACAGTTACCTTCCACCGCGCAAATGGATAAGAAAGTCTGAATATATACAAATGTGCTTCAGAATCCCTCCATCATGAAAGGGTTGATTTAAACCCCATGAGCTTATGTACAATAGCAATACCTTTCGGGACCTACATTGTGTATCTGTTTTTTTGACTGAACAAGCCCACGGTTCGAGAGCAGTTATTAATGATGAATTGATTCTGGGAACGCATCACCCACAATGCATCTCTGTGAAGTGATCTGTGTGGAGTCGTGTTGCTCGCTACTCGTTACCTCTGAACGTCACTTCCCGCTGAAGTGTATCTGCATTTCAAAGGGTCTCTGGGGGAATTGTCTTTATTGATGATGATGACAGGAAACAAAATGGGTCACGTTTGAACCATTCCCTGTAACAGCACAGCCTGGATGCTAAACAGGTGTTTGCTGGAATATTTTGTTTGTACACAAGACTGCATTTATACTGTGACATGCATAGTGTTGGAGTGTGTTCAGGAAAATGCAATTGGCAAATAATCGGTGTGTTATCACGGCATGCTGCTCTACACCATCCCAAGCAAACGACCAGTTTTTGACTAATTTCAATTACTTTGTTTTGTCTGTCAGGTATACACGGCACAAACAAGTTCAGTGCATAACTCCAATCTAGTAAAGTATTTCAAATATGCTGTATCAGTGAATATCCATATCTTGTCATTCGGATATTGATGCTGTACAGAAACAAAAGAAAGGAAGATCCAGTGATGTTAATTGGCACGAGTTCCTGGGGTTTATATCTACCCTGTAACGAACGACATCAAGATGCAAGCATGTAGACCAATCCACAATCTTTTCAAAATATATAATAGAAATACCATAATGGATCAAAATTGGGCAATCAGAGTCACCAAATAATATTAAAAAATCAGGTCATCCCAGCGTGTGACATGACGCTAAATTGCTTTTGGTTATTGAACCTCAAAATTCAAATCATTATTGTGTCCTGAATTTTAGTGACTGAGGACCTCTTCTCTACATAGCTAACTGCAAGAACCCAATCGGCTGTTTTTTAATCATTATCTTAGTCCACGTCTTTCTTTCTCTCTCCTTTGGTAATCAGGTGTAGGTCTTAGAGCTCCAAAGCCACAGGGAATCCATTCATTTAATCTGGAACAGGGGCAGGAAAAACAGAAAACAGACAGAAAGACGAACACTGATATGATCTATTTTCTATTTTCTCTAACAAACAATGTCCTTATGTTCCTGTCCACTGTTTCATTATACAACATGACACGGGCAAAATACCTTCTGAAGATTTATTTACATGAGAATGTGATTTGATTACCGCAAGCAGCCACCCTTTATTAATGAGCTCCAGATAAACATTAAAGGGAAGGTGAAACTAATCAAACGCAGACAGAAATGCAATTATTGTAAGCTCAAGTGTGCATTTTGGCCATTCTTTAGTGGCTTCTAATGAGCTCCAGTCAGTGCTTGTGCCCCCCCACCCTCACCCCTACCCCTTGAATAGAAAATTATTTTACAACAGCTTAAGGCAACTGATAACATGCTTTGCCATTCAATGAATTCCCAAGAATACAAAGTGGCGGAAAAAAAGCTTCAGTTTTTGTAATTAGATTAATACTTCATTACGTTTTTCATGCACTGCCGAAAAGAATTGTATTTAATATGTTAGTACTTTACTGAAGCACTGAGCCTACATTGTATGTTGTCCTTTGTGTCAAAATGCAATTATTATTTCCCTTATATTTGTGCACATAAGAACATAAGAAAGTGTCCAATCGAGAGGAGGCCGTTTGTCCCATCGTGCTCGTTTGGTGTCGATTAATAACTCAGTCATCAAGGATCCTATCCAGTCTGTTTTTGAATGTTCCCAAATCGTCTCTTCAGCCACATCGCTGGGGAGTTTGTTCAGATTGTGACGCCTCTCTGTGTGAAGAAGTGTCTCCTGTTTTCTGTCTTGAATGCCTTGAAGCCCAATTTCCATTTGTGTCCCCGGGTGCGTGTGTCCCTGCTGATCTGGAAAAGCTCCTCTGGTTTGATGTGGTCGATGCCTTTCATGATTTTGAAGACTTGGATCAAGTCCCCACGTAGTCTCCTCTGTTCCAGGGTGAAAAGGTTCAGTTCCTCAGTCTCTCAGTAGGAAATTCCCAGCAAAGTGGTGCATAGAAAAGAGGATTTCCCATGAACAATTTAACACAAAGGCTAAACTAAAAGCATCCAGAGATCACACTCCTCAGTACAACTTTAGTTTAGCATTTTATTGTTATTATTTGGTACCACACACACTCACAGGAGCCCCATGCAAAATGTGTTTATTATAAACTAAATAATAAATCCCTATTATTTCCTTCCTAGTACTACATAATATCTTATATATAATCCTGTAAACATTATTCCCATCCCAGGATGAACTAGTCTTTCGAAGAGGAAGTTACGATCGTTTGTGTGTGTGTGTGACCCAGGTGAAATTCAAAAGCAAAAGCACTGTTCAGTTCCCCGTGAGGGAAGCTGTGCTGCACAAATCAAACAGATTCATTATAACTTCTTGCAGCTTGTAGAGAAGCTACAGTCTTGGTTATATTGACCTGTGCACCTGCGAACACTAAAAACAGGGTTTATCAGCACAGCCAACTCAGGTAAGAACACACAGACATTCGTTCGCGGCTCTGACCCAAAGAGGTGTCGATGACCTGATATTCAAGTCACACTCTTTTTTTTTTCCTCTCCTCACCACCCTCACAGTTCTCTCCTTCGCAGTGACACCTGATTGCCGTCACCTCTTTCAGGAGAAATCCACTAATGATTAACCTGCCGAAGTGTGAGTCATTGGCGGGTTTATCACAATGTCTAAATAACGCTGGAGCACAGACAATTACAATCAACATCAACAGCCTTCATTTAGTGCATGATAGGTTTTAAGTGCTCACCTTATCCCCCCCTTGTCGGCATATGTGGCTTTTATCTGCTGACTGGAATAAGATGTTTTATTAATAGGCAATCACACAATACTTCCTAGTTAATATCATGCCTTTCTCTTTCATGGAATACCAAGTGCAGATAAGTCTTAGTTTGGGTAGTATTTAGTCTTACTATGGTAATATCCAGGCTTGTGTTTTACATGATTTGTCAGGAGTGTTCAGGCTTTAGTCTGACATTGTTTTTCTTTTCTTTTCTTCTTCAACTGCCTTTTTTTATATACCTCCAGAGCTGCTGTCATCCTCTCACAAGCAAACAAATCATTCCCACCCTCACTGTCATCTCGTCGGTCTAAAGTGTCCAGATGCCGGTGGTGAAAATAACTCCAAGTGTGGACACTTCAGAAGGGAAGAGTGAAAGAAACACGACAGAGAGAGTACAGGAAGGAAAATAAATGAATAATAATCATGAAAACGTCTCAGATCTGAAGTGTTGTGAGAGAATCCAAATATCACCTTTTCAGGGATGTCTTTCAGTGAGAGATTCAGTCTTCCTCACTGAGAGTACTGGGCTAGGGAGGCTAGATTTGCCTGGGGGGTTCAGATCTTCAAGCCCCCCGTGTCTGGCCTGGCTCCCGCAGGGCTGGGGGCTTCAGTCACAGCTCAGACGCTGCCTGCTGGGCGTGTAATAAAGTGTATCGTTTCCTATCACACATGTAGGAATGACAAAGTCCGCAGTAGGTAGAAGCAGCAGTAACAACCTGGCTGTAAATATTACTACAGACAATACTGATACTTTAGATACTATTAAGTTTTGTGTTTATTCACTTAATTTGTGAATAAAAGTTATTCTGTTCACCTTCATGAGAGAGGTCTCTGTTGGACTCTTTCCAATCCATATTCCTCGCCCATGTTACAATACTGTGTCATGCATGTTGCTTTGCGTTTTTCCGTTGTGTGTCCTGGTCTCTATTTTGTTCTGTGCCTTTTCTTTACAGTGGTTTCACCTCGCTTTGTCTCCTGGCTTCCGATGTCGTATCTCTCTGTGATTTCCCGTGTTACTATGCTTGTGTACACGCTGCTGTGGATTCACCGTGGTGTTTCTCAGTCGACTTCTATTCATTGCTATTAAACATTTTTAAAAGACTCTTGATGTCACCGTCCTGAAAAATGCAAGCTTTTAGTGCTGGGTTAATTAAGTTAATGACTACAATTTGGATGATATTAAGTGCAGGTCTTGAAAAATGGAGAGTCAGCGATTCATTGACGTACATTGGAAGCACTAACCCGTACAGATGTTTTTACTTATGTATTTATTTAAAATGATGAATGAATTCTTTGGTCTAGTATGCATTATATTTACATTGAATTATCCAGAACACAATGTACATGCAGAACTAAGGCACACATTTTAAATAGGCCATTTATTAGACTAAATACCTTTTAAAGGCGTGAGGGGCTTGTGCTGCACTATCACTGTCTTGATATTGAAGACAACGGAGGGGTCATTTGACCAAGCGATCAAGGCAGAAATAGTGACTTGCGTAATTGCAGTTTCATCGGAAGCTCCTTCAAGGGAACTCCAGTCCTTGATAACTGAAAGGTATTTATTGCAAATCATCTCTGAAGCACCGAAATCGAAACACGACTTGCTTAATGAACGAGGATTGAAAGGTTTCCTAGTCTTTGTGAATCGCTGACCTTGAAAAGCGGCCGCTGCACGACCTTGTCTGAACGCAGGAGTCGTGTCTGCAGAGGTGATGGGGTCTGGGTCAATGAAAACTTGCCAATATTATAATTCAGCTGGCGGGGAGTTCATTAAAACATTATGCAAGAAATGGACGCAATCATATTTTTACCTGTGTATGGCAGCTTCATTAGGGCTGCCAGCTCTCAACGCTGAGTCGAAACTGGACCGCCGTTATTTGATGATGAAAGACCAAACGCCAATATATTTCCGTCCGTGCCGTCAGTTCTCACTGTAAGATGGATGGGGTCCATACATGGTGGGGCTCTGTTTTTAAATGTTGCATGTAAACGAATTAATTAACAGTGAAGAAACAAACAGGATGATGAAGTGCTTGGGTTGGGAAGGACACCATTTAAATTGCAATTAGATTACACAGAAATGCACCTGTTGGGGCAATTAAATCATTCAGCACACTGCTTTTTCAGCTGCAATACAGAGAGGTTCATGGATGTCAAGCACTCTTAATCGCATTTGTAAACAACAACAACAACAGGCATTTAAAGTCAGGAATAAACCAACATTCAGTATTTGTAGGATTCAGTGTTATTTAGCCTGTTAAAAAAACACATTCGGCAAAGTGTATTTTCATATTATGTCCCTACTTTCAATACTGTATATTTTGCATATGATACCATTAGTATTACAGGGGGTAGTGGGATGTTAATGCAGAAGTGTTTTTCTGTTTTGTTTCTTGCAGACAAGTATCTGACATTAAAAAGCTAATAAATGGGATAGCTGGAAGTATTGTGTAAGGCCAAGTAATTAAGGAGTTTTTACTATTTAATATAAAGTATTCTATGATCAATAATACCAGTATAATGTGATTAGTTGTTTACTGAAGTGAATGATTTATAGGCCTGGCTGGTCAGTCCTTATATTTATCATTGACAAAAAGATGGAGATAAAATCAATACTATCGCCTGCTCTAAGACTACTTGTGTCTTCGCAAGCTCTGGGCAATATTTTACAGCAGAAAGGCAGATATACTGAACGTTCGCAATTTACGATGCATGGAATTAAAGAGAAGAGCTGATCATTGTTTTGACATGAAGTTTTAACTTTAATTTCAAATGATATGCAGTCGTGTCATGATCTTTAAAGGAACAGTAGGGTTGTACAAATGGAGAACAAAGGATCTCTAGAAAGGAAATATGATCAGCAGCCACTAATTAGTAACCATTTACTAAGAATGTGTGTGGGCACATAACAATTGTGCAAGAAATATATTAATTTTTAGCATTGATTTAAGGTAAATATTTCTCAGTGAATATGACTATATATGTTTATTTACATTGCTTTATATATCACACTTCAGTCATTGTTTATCTGCTCCAGAATTGTAATTAGAACATAAGAACATGAGAAAGTGTCCAATCGAGAGGAGCCCATTCCCCCCATCCTGCTCGTTTGGTGTCCATTAATAACTAAGTGATCAAGGATCCTATCCAGTCTGTTTTTGAATGTTCCCACATTGTCTCTTCAGCCACATCGCTGGGGAGTTTGTTCAGATTGTGACGCCTCTCTGTGTGAAGAAGTGTCTCCTGTTTTCTGACTCGAATGTCTTGAAGCCCAATTTCCATTTGTGTCCCCGGGTGCGTGTGTCCCTGATCTGGAAAAGCTCCTCTGGTTTGATGTGGTCGATGCCTTTCATGATTTTGAAGACTTGGATCAAGTCCCCACGTAGTCTCCTCTGTTCCAGGGTGAAAAGGTTCAGGTCCTCAGTCTCTCAGTAGGACTTTCCCTTCAGACCTGGAATAAGTCTGGTTGCTCTCCTCTGAACTGCCTAGAGCAGCGATATCTTTCTGAATTGAACACAATATAACTCTAAGTGTAACTCAGACACAGTAGACCTTGTTTAACTGACCCCGACACTAATGTCTGATGTCACAGAAACTATGACATTCTTTTTGGTTGTTAGTTTTTGGTTGCAGAATCGATGCTGTAATGGCCTGCTAAAACAAGCACTGTAACAACAAAGCCCAATGATTTATCTACCAATTTGCAGACACTATTGACCCATCACCAGAAACTCTATGCTAGTATATACATATGATTGCCTGTTGTGGTGCCAAATGCCAAAGACCTGTCTCTTCATAGCTGGAATCATTTAGCTGAATAAATACTGCACAGTAAAACACACTTAATTATCACTGGTGACTGCCCACAGTTTGTTGAAACTATATTCAGCCTAGAAAAGACTGTAAAGAGTGCAGTTGCACACAGGTCTGTGAAAGCTTGGTGGAAAGACCCACCCATGTTAACTTAAAATCAATCAGCTGGAATCTCTAGAGTGTTAAAAAAACTCCTTCTAGAATTGTTAGTCTCCGCAGATCCCAGTTTGCTCACTGATCCTGACCACCACGTCCACATGTTTATTATACAGACTTTGAGTCGACCACACACAGACCTGAGACTGTTCTTAAACAAGCCACTGTCAGACGTATTGGGTTTTGTGGTTAATCCAGCTTTCAGAAGTTTAAATGCACAGAAAATGCTTTCATTAGGATAAAAAGAATAATTGTGTTTCAATATCAGCCACGGACAGCCATGTATTATTAGTTGTGACAGTCAATTTCCATGGCTTTCAAAAGAAGTGGACTCACATATCAAATACTTGCTTTTATATCCTCATTTTTCAACACCTATAAACCTTTTCTTCAGCAAAAACTAAAATCTGACAAAATAAACAACCTGGTCCGCACATATGTATTTGTTTCCTGTTGCTTGTCCTCCGTTTAAGGACACATTATAAGTCACATTAATCACATGGCTTTCCTGGGGTGAATGTATAGAGTTTACCACTTTTAAAAGTTTTCATTCCGGTTGATGGTCATGAATACATGATTGCTTAGTGAGTGAAAAATGCGCGCTGGCATTAAAACAACACAAGCAGAGTCACGTAGGAGGAGATGAAATTTAGATGAAAATAGCTTGTGATTTATGAAAGTGATATTTCACTTTATAGGCATTCATTCAGCGTGCGTGCATGTCTCAGCGCCAGCAAGTATATTATTTGCTAATACAAACATAACTGCGTATGCGTAGAGAATGCAGAATGACAAAGAACGAACACACCCGTGTGTGCTGCATAGTAATGTATTAATTATTACACAGAACAATGCAAATCATACCTCATTTTCCCGTTTATTTGTGTCTCTTGCTGACATTTATCATACGGAACGAATGAAAGACATATATCATCAGGGAACATAATGGCAAACAAGACAACACGCGGGTATTTCATTAATCAACACTAATATATAGATTGGTGCATTTATTAATATAATGGGGAGGCGTACAGCTGTAATTGAAAGTATTCACACCCTTCCTTGGAGCCATCCATTCTGTTTATGCAATATTGCTCCTGAAACGATCCTCACTCATCGGTGAGGCCTTCACAGAGCCGGTTGAGTCACGGTGATTCAGCCCGGAGACGAGAGTGAAGGCCCCAGTCGACCGAGGCAAGGGCACGGATAGGGTTTGGGTTGGATGCCAGCTCTGGCCTTCTGAGTGTACAGGGTCATTGGGAGCAGCTTTCCCAGAGTAGTGACTAGAGAACGGCGTTGCAGAAAGCGGTACTGTGACACAGCTGGTGGTGACGATCTCACAGCGGACTGTTCTCATTCCTCACCCTGCCGAGACGCTGCCCACGTCTTTATTACTGCCAGGGCGTTTGGCAGCACCTCAAAGACGAGCGTGAATGCTAAATGCTGCTTCCCTTCTCCCTTTTATTGGCAGCACCTGAAATTTTATGAGTAAAGGATGCAATCAGGTCTCTATAAAATTTTATCTGACTACCTATTGACAACGGTGATCAGGAGGCATCTGAGCCATCGCTACCGATGCTATCTCACTCATTGCTTTCCCCATTACATCCTGTTTTAGTTATCCCTCGCTTTTCCTGAGTAAACGCTTTGATCTTATTGGCTCAGGCCTCTCCGTGACAGTTTCTCCTGCTCTCAGTGTTTTCAGAGAGGCTGCTCACTGCCCGGGTTTCCTCCGAAAACATTAATTTTGTTCTAAAGGGTGCTGAATAATTGTCGCAGCCCTGTCGAGTTTAGGAGCTGTGGCGATACTCGGGCGCCCACGCTCAATTGTCCCCATCCATGTGCCGAGTAAGGAATGTGCCACTTCGAATCTCGTGGACTTCCTTCTTAGGTGCAGCTGGAAAAGGAAAAAGAAAACAAACACAGGTAACTGGGAACTCAATTCTGATTGCATTATGCCGGTCCTGTCGGGTGTAAATCTTTTTAATGCTTGCCAATTGTAATTCTATCAGCAAGTACGACGGCAGTGTGAAATATTAGGCTTCTATCTGAAGTGCCTCCCCTCCCCAGCCACTTTATTCCGGTGCTGAGATTCACATCCATTTTTCTCCACGCACGTTACCATCAACCGACTTTTCTTTGCAATTATTGTCATTCCACATCCCGAGGAAGGATTACTGTCCCATGAAGTCAGTTTAAATCTGCTGTTCAATCAATGTCATCGGGAAATTTGAGATTCCAGATTTGTCGGCATTTGATGGATGTTCCTCTTTCAACCATCTGTAGTACATCATTTAGTACGTTCTGTGAAAATACATTAAAATGTGCTTTTGGGTTTGTAGATGTACCTCAGATACATACTGGACACTTTTATATTATTTTTCTTATTATTTGTTGTGCCCTAAGCTGACAATAGTAGGATGTCTTTTGCACAGAAAACATTATTTCCTGGAAATGTTATTATTATGATTATTGTTGTGAAGAGAATTTTGAAGTATAAGAGAAAAAACATGTAAGGAAATCATTTTAAATTACATATTTGTTGAAGCACTGCTCTGTGGTCATTACAATGATCTGTTCTTTATCTTCAATGTTACCATTTTCATACAATGAACGTCTTTTTCTGTTCCTTCTAATGTATACAATTGTAAACAGGAGTGGGAGAATTAAAGAAAGCATATTTCTTCCAAATACCATCTGTCAATAGAGTTTAAAGGTGGGAAAAACAACAGAGGAGGATGATATGAAATTGCCAAGAGACATCTGGTGATAACACAATCTGCTGCCATGAAAACTTTGTATGCTGACCCCCAAGCGCAGAGGAAACCACTGTGAGAACATGTTTTATTTCCACTCTGCTTTTAAATGTAGATTACTGATTTTCTCATTCTCTGTTTAAATGACACCGACTATGCCTTCGCTTTTCTCTTTCCTCCATCATTTATTGTTCTGCTAATGGTATAGTCAATTTCCCTTCATTAGAAAAAGGTCTGACCATACATTAAACTTAATGAACAACAGTAAAATCATTCGTCACCAGAAATGCACTTTAAGAAAACACGTTAAGGGGTTTTATCAGTGAATTCATTTCCGATGCTTGTTTCATTTTTTTTCCCCTATCCAAGCCCAGAATCGTGCAATGTGTTTGTCGTTTGTAAATGTCAGGATTACAGGAGAGAGGTATAAAGTGAGATTACTAGAAACATGTTCAAATAAGTACCTGTTCCAATCTCTGGCACTCGGAGTGGATGAGGAATGTTTCTAAGCTTCGTGCCTGATTTGGAAGCCAGTCTCAACACAATTGTCAGCAACGGACAACGGTTGTGTTTTGGAAAAGGCAATGTATGGCTGGCTTGCATAAGACTTGTCTCGTCATGACATAAGCCTTGTTCAAGTACCTTACGGTGTCTTTTAATCACATTGTTCACATTTATTTGAAATGTTTTTGCACAACTAACTCACGTTATCAAGTTACCTGTATCTACTCACATCGCTTCTTGTTAAAATCTGTTCATAGGTCTTGGGCACCTATAGACTCATCACACATTATTGAGCAGCCTTGTTCCATAGCCATCAATCTTGTGATTTTATAATTTTGCATAGCAGCTTCACACAGCTTTATGAAAAGATATTGATTTCTCAGTGATTCACACAGCTCAACATTTTGCAAAGGGATTTTTAGTGCAGAAACATCCCTCTGTGAATTCACATTACTGTATTCCAGTCATTGTTTTCCTTAATTTATTTCATGAAATGACATTCCAATGACAATATCTAACTTTATTTTATGATTATTGTGATATTAAATATCACTTTAAGTATTTCAGGAGCTATATGAAAACTCACTGCAGGGTTTTGCTAAAACAGCAAGTTTCAGTTATAAGATGCATCTCTTACAGAAGGACAGCGATCGCCTGGTGCAAAATTGGGAATGCTTTATAATCAGCCATCTAAAATAACAAGCTATTAAATTACTAAATGGACTCGGACAACAGAATTCACAGATCGACAATCCCGCACAACGATGGTCTCTTGTTGCTTGCAAATTGCAGTCGTGTGAAGTTGAACCACTTCGGCGCACCCTCTTTAGATCAACGTGTTGTTGTGGAGCTCAAGTCCTATCAGGGAAGTTCAGGCTTGAAACTCGTCCTCCTAGAGATGACATTCGCAGATGTCCCTACACAATATGTGCTGTTTTTCTCTCCGAGGACACATTCCTTCAGAGAGCCCGCCATTGATTTCCTGGCACCGGCTGCGCGCGTCGCCATTAGAGGCACTTGACGGAGCTGCCAGGCGGACGGGGGAGTCAGGTGCTCCATTCGCCTCCTTAATGATCACCGACTGTAAAGGGCTCTCTTTAACGATGACAGATGCTTCCAGACAGCCTTCCCAGCTCCACGCCGCAGTCTGCCAGGATGTGAAAAAGCCTGTGTGGAGACGCTGCTAAAGGTCATTTGTTTCATTGCACAAAATCTGCGCTTGTGGTCACCCTGCTGTTCTTGGCCACCGAGCAACAGGATGAAGAATTTGTCATTAGACGTTTATGGTCAAAACTCCCATCTCAGCACATATGGTCCATCTACCTGGGTAGAGAAGACACAGAAAAAAAAACACTGCGGCCCTCAATGTCATCTTGAGGAGAACGATAAAGATGGGTCCCATCCATCCCTCCCTGGCGGCACGCAGGAGACGTGGGAACAGGAGAACGTTACATTTGAAGCTTAAAAGGGAACAGGGGATTAAATCTTGATAATATTCAATTTTTTCAATGTGATTTTCTCAATAGGAAGTTGATTGCAAAGTAATTTCAAAGGGATTATATCAAACGCATCATGTGTCCACGTTCTGCACTTTTAACAGTGCGAATTAATTTCTGCAGAGCTTAAGAATAACTTGGTGACCAACTGATCTCAACCTCCCTTGTGTGATTTTCCCTTAAAAAGCAATGCCTGATAATTAACCCATGCCATGCCACCAGTTTGTCAAAATAAATCAAATATATTTCTGTTCAGTTCCATTCTGGATTATTAAAGATATTCAGATCATCAGCTGTACAGTGATTGGCTGCAGCTCCCATGATCTTCAAAAACGCATACTTGTGTATTAATCTAGCATGATAAATGTAGTATTTTAAAGTAAACCAATGGTGCGTGAAAATACCTCAGTGTTGCCAAGTAGTATTCATCTCGATTAAACAATAACAAGTCACCACTGTCATTACTGATAACTACTTAGACTAGAAAACATCATTAGTCCTCGTTAATGGTTTCTATTTCCCTTTGCGAGTCGCATTTTTTAGTTTTGTTTTGTACTTCTATGCAAATATGCTGTTTTGTTACTTTTGGTTTTGTGGAAAGACTTCCTTCCGCTCATTATCATTAGTCTGCAGGAGCAGCGCCGGGAGAGCGTTATTATCGATGCACCCTGGTGAAAATAAAATCTCTCGCTGCAAAATGTGACAGGTTTCCTAATACTGAGGAGCGCCATTAAAGAATATATCTTCTGCTTTGACAAGTGTAGCAAAAGGCAGCCATCTGGATGAGTAACAAGAGAATAACACGGCCCTGAGAGCAATTGCATTACATCCAAAACGTGAAATAATTACACCTTCTCCGTAGGTGCTTCATTCCCATGCACAGGTCAGTACAAATAAAAAAATACAGACATATATTTTTAGAGAAGGCAGATACGAATTTCCTGAAGCATAAAATCCCCTTTGCTTTAGAGTTAACGATATGGAAGTGCAAGAAAGTTTCTGCCTCGAGAGAGCAAGCAAATATTCGAAAGGCTGTAAATACACATGGCAGGTGTTAAATGTGTATTCTGATGGCTTCCCTTGTATCGTGTGGTTTTGAGTGGGATGGATTTGTTTAATTAAGGAAAAACATTGTAAACGATCATTAGATACTCGATGTCGAGCAGTAGACCCTTATTTTAACCGCATTGGTGGTGATGGTCAACGGTCCACGCTGTTAACTAGCCCACCTCGAATGCACCTTTAAATGACACGTCATGTCTGTGCACTTGATTGCTGTCTGGCTTTAGATGCACTTGACAATTACCTCAGCAGTCATGAATGTATGGCATAGCTCTGGGGATGGAGTCCAGATCTTACCAGCCATAATGACAAAGGAAACAGTCCGCACCTTGCCATGAAAATGCCAGTGTTGTTGAGACTTTCTTCTTTCAAAGCAAATGAGCCACAGCGGTACCAGCCACCTGCCAAACGTGGCATCTGCCCCTGGTGTCCAGTGGTCCTTTAAAGGGCTGCAATAAAAAGAAACCCAACTTGCAGATATTTTACATTTTCAAAAGGCATTTTGTGCCAAAAATGACCTCTCTCTCATATAATAATGATTTCTAGGAGTTTGTTCAGAAAGTTTACCAGTTACTAGACAAAGTTAACAATATCACAGTGTCCTCAGCAATACACATGCAGCGCGTCTGGCAAAATACAATATATTTTCAGCCACTATCTATCCCTATTTATTAACCGCTGTGATTGTTCATACTTCCCTATTTATTTGCTTGTAATAAACTTTCCTTCTTTCTGACCTATAACCCTGTTTCCTTTCCGATTGCAATTAAAGGAGCGGCTGTATTTTTATTTTAATATGTCCTCTGGAAGAGGTCAAAGGACACACCATATGTCTCAGTGCATGAGAAAAGATTGACATTTCACTCTGGAAGAGAAAGGCTCATGAGGATGTTGACGCTGCAGACAAAACAAGCTATAGTTAACAAAACATATACAGCAACTTGTGTTGGTATAATGCTGTTTAATTTTGTTTTTTCTTCCTAGTACTTATTCTATTGCAGGAATGATTTGTTTCACATCTGCATCACTACATAGTGTTTTATTAAATTTACCTCATCTGAATCTTTATATACATGATATCTCAGCTAATTTCAAAAAATATATTACAACGTATGCACTTGGTACACCGCCTGCAGCCACTGATTTCAGAGCAACACAAAACAAAAGTCCTAACAGCATTGTCGTCTTTGTGTAGACGAATACAGTCGAACATTTGCCTGTGTAAAGACACAAACCTGTAAAACACACACATTCAACAGGGAGAAATGGAACGATCTTCAACACATTGTTAAATTGTAATATAACATAGATAAGTAAATAAATACTTCAAAGGAAGCACATTCATTAATTTAACTTAGATAAACCGACAAACGTCCAAGTTTTATCTCGCCTATCACCAGCCGTGTGACTATTATACAATGGCTGTAACAGCAAAACAGATAATTTTATTGTAATTGCTCATTATTAGTATGAAAACCAAATCACACAAATTAAATAAATAAAGAACCCCAAACACAGCCCATCAACAGCATTAAAAGATAATATGCTGATTATTTGTACTTTTATGCTGCAAGTCTAATTGGTTGCATTAATTAAAGTAACCTTTGGTTTTGCTACAATCATCAGTAAATTAATTCATTATTTGTAATTCAGACTCCTTCCAATGCAGAACCCCTGCATTGTAATTAAAATAAATATCTGAGTGTAGTTTAAATATTTCAGGCTATGAGTAGATTTTTACAAAATGAGGTGCATAAGGTGAATAATAGTACAATTAAAGAAAAAATGGAATAATGGAAATTAATCAAATACAACCACGATTCTCTCTAATTATTGCTATCCGTGTGCATTGTTAATATAGGATTGATAGACTCACAGCGTGTTTTACGAATGCACAGGTGTGTTATGGCTGTTGTGTATTTACCAGGCTGGAAGATGGCGCGACACTTCGCTTCAATGCATTTAGACAACTGATGGACTTCAGGAGTGCTGCCTTTTTGGTTCCTTAAATGCCTTTTCATAATTGATATACATAATTTACAGATACATTTTCTGTCACTTTCATGTAAACCCGCTAAAAAGACAATCTTTCAGACATGGTTCTTGCTCCAAAAGCCATTAGATTTGATTTATGAGGAGCATTTTAGAAGCCTCTCATCTGTCAAACCCATTGGAGGTTTGTCTCTTTGAAACTGTGAGACAAAACTGAGATGTGGTGGGATTGTTAACTTTTTGCAGTAAGAAGATTTTGGGAATCGTCCAAATGTCTTCTGGTAACCCAGAAACAAACTGCACAACAATCAAACTTCTCACAATTTTTTTTACCTATCCGTTACTTCTTTCACAACATTGTACTTTCGAGACCACTTTTTTAAACAAATCTACAAGAGAAACATTTCAAGGAGTCCTTCAATTCTGAGCTTCACAACACTGATACTCAGCCCTGATAGCAGTAATTCTCTGTGAAACTACAGTAGACACTGGGCGAACCTAGTACACAAACACAAGGACATTTTCTTTTTTCTTTTTATTGAAAAACGTTTCCAGAAGCTTCCAGAAACACATTGAACAAGTGGAATTGGCTGAAGCTCCATTGAGTTTTACATAGAAAAGGCAATAATTCTCCCAATATGGGCATGTGTGTGTGTGGGGCTTAATGCTACAGCTAATTTATATTTTGGACGTTTTCATGTTCATTCAGGGCTACCAATCCCATTTTTATTTGTCTATCTAATCAGCGAAGACATGTCTGGCTTGTTTAATTTGACTGGGGAGTCTTCTAACCCTCTACCTCAGCGCCCGGGAAACTATACTTTATTAACATTGTTATCTGGTTGCTCCGGGCTTGATGTGGATTGGAGTGAGACAGGCTCTGAGGTAGGCAGAGGATGCTCAGGTAGAGTTAAACAGGAGGTACTTTTATTCACTATCAATATAAACAAACTCAAGACCCCGGCATGACAATAATAAGTTTGTCCCTTGGGGTCCATTCCACATCTGACCAGCTTGGCTTTGCTCTTTGAATGCATCCATCCCACTGACTTTTTAAAGTTCAAGTTCTTCATGCTACATTATAATTTTCTGGAGATCCTGCGTTTAGCGTTCATGCCCCAAATTATGGAATTCTCTTCCCTTTGAGATTAGAGAGGCTAATTCCCAACTGATGTCTTTTAATATGAATTGTGCACTATCAATAAACATTTATGATGTTAAAGATGTCTCTCTGTCTCTCACACACACACACACTTTCAAATTGATGTAAGAGCTGTTAGTTGTCCCAGCAGTAAATTGCTTCACCCTGTAATTTGATTTCCTTGTAAAAGGTAGAAGGGAAACTTTGCTTAACCAGTTACTAGATTCCCACAGTATAAGTTAAATTATACTGAACACTTGAGGTTTAAATGATTTTGAAAGGGTAATAAAGTTCTCTCATAAGCTGTCTAGCAAAGCCTGAACATATTAATACATAATTGTACATCTTTACTGAGCAGACGTTGACGAAAGGAATAACATTAAAATCTGTTTATGTTCATGTGCACTTTCCAAAAAAAACTTCAATTGAGCTGGAATTGAAAGCTTTCCCTCAAACTATTTTATAACATAAATTGGAAAGCAATAAAAGCGCAATCAACTGTGAAGTGGAACAAAGGGTCACTGATGGGAAAAAGCAATGGGTTTGTATTTTATAATACTGTTTTATTTTTTGCATGGTTTGTTTTGTAAAGTTTCTTCCTCGCTTTGATTTAACATATAGCTGTGCAGTTCATGATCAGTATTCGTAATGCTTAGTTAGGATTGAGCCAGTTAATTATTATTTTCATGTCCAGATTCCATGTTAATAGAGTCTTAATACACTATTATTAACCAGGTCATATATCAGAAATATGAAACGCTCACGAGTCAGAGCTGAAAATCTAAGTTCATGACATTCTTGCTCCATTAACTAACAGCTATAAGCCACATAATGAATCGGCCTCCTATTTTCCTGCCTTCGTTTCTCTTCCTCCCGGGGAAGTCCCATCCGCTCCAGGCCGCCGTTTGCCGTTTATCGTGATCGCTCCGGATCTGAGTGGCTTTATTTCAGGGGGAAAAGAAAGGCAGTCATGAATTGGTTAAGAAATAAATAGTCAGAGAAATTACTTTCTAGAAGCCGGCGGACGTCAAGTAAAAATAGAGAGGCTGCAAAAGGCATCAACGCAGCTACGACTCAGAGATTGGCGGCGGATCGTCGAGCACGCACTGCAGACGGCTCTAAGCAGGCTTTCCTGTGTGTGTGTGCATTGATTTCAGTTTAAATCAGGGCCGGGTCACCCATTACTAATATGTTTGAGTGACTAGGCAATACTTTCTAAATAGAATCCAGGCTACGAGAGCTTACCTTGAACTAATACTTTAAAAGGACATTGCATCACCATGTCTACCCAGATAAAGAGAGAAGGGATTTGTTTTGTGATGTGCCCTCTTCTTACTGCATGCTTTTGTCTATATGCAGCTTTGTTTCTGTTATTAAAAGATGTCAATTAAAATATTCAGTTTGTCTTAAGGGTCATAATAAGTGATTTTCCTTCAGAGAGTATTCTGACAGAGAGTCGAGTTGGGGATATAGGAAGTTCCCTCTCTTCCAGCAATAATCTCTCATATTAAAGCAAGAGGACACTTGTCTTTCCACCACTAGAGGTAGTAAGAACCCCTTCCTTCACCAAATCAGTAAACCTTCCTCTTCGGGGAGCGCTGAGAAAACCTCTGATCTGATTACAGTCATTGTAGCATTGCGTCTGGCTCAGCCTCTTCGATGGGAACGCGGATGTTGCCAAATGTGCTTGATATTTAAATTCTAAATCTCATTAGTTTTTTTCTTGTTTTTAGATCTCTATTAACTGCCTATGAAAGCAGTTTTATACTCAATCAGGATTGATTTAGGCGCTCGGAAAACAAAAGGTAGCAGGCAGGGAAGATCTTAACACAATATAGAATTGGCTGGATGCAATTAAACACCGCGCTTAGTCCCACTTTGGGGGATTGTGCCGGCGGGTTGATACGAGGCTAGATAGAGCGAGTGTTGGGATAATGTACCTGAGGAATAAATGACAGTGTCTTTGCCACACAGTCTATTAAAGTCAAGTATCGGTGAGATCTAAAGTGTCACTTATGCAGTTTGTCGAGGCTTTACTGGATGAAAAAGTCAAAAGTAAAACTGTGCCCGGTAGAAAGCAACCACTGAATTCCCATTCCCAACACACAGGGTGTCTCTGGGCATATGGACCCTTTTAGTCTTATTTACGTCCCTTCCATAGAAGGACTGTATTCATTTGGTGAGCCCCAACATTGTGAGCATCCACAGATTAACCCTTAGTAACCAGCAGAAAGCATAGTCTAAACCATAGTCCTCAAGTCATGCCTGCCAGTAAAGCTCTGGCCCTGACAGTGAGCCACTCACTATGTCTGCGGCCCCAGCAAAAAGATACGCAGATTTGACCATTTTTCCACTTCAACTAGTCTCTCATGCATTTCTTTCTGTGTGTCTGTGAATTCAGGAACCTTACTGACAGGTTGCAGCGCTTCGTTTTCTTTGCACATACTATTGCACCCAGAGTAGTCTGTGTATGTTTTCTTCAATGGCGTTTTCTTTGTATATTTCACTTTAAACTTTGCAAGTGTTGCTCATTTCTGGATTTTCTTTCTTCCAGATGATTTCTATGTTCTTATATATCATTATTTTGCTCAGAAATGTTAGCATTAATTGGACTTTAATCACCGATAATGTGAATTAACTTAATTGCAGTATCAACTATAAAAACTGTAAATAGTAAAACTGATGAGGGGTTGATCATTCTAACTATGCAATCAACACTTTCCACAATGCAAAACACAAGACTATTATCATTAATATTATAAGCAGTAGTAGTCATCGTCAAATATATATATATATATATATAAATATATATATATATGATTAACACTGTGGATAAAACTAATTTCCCCAATCCAGACTCCCTTCACCTGCTAAAGAATCTAATCATCAGGAGGATTTATGTTCAATTTGCATTAATCCCCCCACCCCCGCCCCTCATACTCAGGATGCAGAAATAACTCACAGCTAATATTTGGGATTATGTGGAGCTAAAGCCTGGTCTTTTCTCAGCGTGTTTTTGAGATGATATTGGACAATTTTAAAGCGATGTTAAGGCTACAGAGACATCCCAATAGCAAAGCTTGGGAGTTGACCAGCTGACCACTACACTCCTCTCTGGCAACCTTGTGTGTGGGTGTGGTTTGGTCGCATCTTGGTTCTGACAGAGACAAATGTTGCACAAAGGTCTCACGGAATCATTCATGTTGTCCGATTCTTGCACAGCAACATTGTCTGCACATCTGGAACTACACCTTTTTGATTTTGTCATTTGGGAATGTAGTACTGTAGTAAATGTGTCCATTTATAAAGTTCTAGAACATCTTGACAACACCCTCTGGAGTCGACAGTTTTCTGTTGCCACAACATCACTTAGTTCTGTGTTCAGTGTACCGCAATGTTGCCACAACATTATTTGCTTAGCTGCGATGGCATCTGTGTGGGGCACTATATTTAGGAGCTCTGGATACCTGACCAATGGGTCATATGTTCAAATCCGAGTCGGGACTTTGCTTCAATCAACCCAACTGTCTTCAGTGGGTTCGTTCCATTGTCAGCTGGGTCTGACATGCAATCCTCACTAGTAATTATTGCTTCCACAAAGGGAAAGAAAGTGGGAAACGACAGTAAAGGTTGCAGACAATTCAATCAGTGATGTGGTGGAGAGTTAATGAATGGAAAGGCAACAGCATGAGGCTTGTGGCACTGGTTATTAAATCAATAATAATAAAAACAAGTTATTTACAAGGTGGTGTAACTTATTAGAGAGTATATGATGTAGGAGACGATTTAAAATCCATGAAATCAACTAAATCTGCACTTAATTTCATGGAGTCTGCCTCTTCCTAGTTTTCTCCAGTCGGGTCAAAATGGAAGGTAATCAGAGCATCCTTGCCCGGCTCTGCCAAGGACGCCACTTTCCCGAGAGTCAGCACAAACTGCTTAGAGCACCATTACCTCCTTGGGTTACTTCTTATGGCTTCCATAAAGTACTTTCTTTATTATTTATTTATTATGCTCATTTTTTTCTTTTTCCTGAGTGCTGCCATTCTATCACAGGGATGCAGATGTGGAGCCATTGAGGAAGACACAGTGTTAATGTCTTGAAATAAGTCTCAGATTAACTTTCTCCCTGTGAGCTGGGGTTTACTGCCCCCTTTCTTATGTGATTGATGAAAGATGCATTTAAACCTGCATTATTTTACTTATTTTTGCCTCTTCTTCTTCCACTTCTTCTCCTTCTCTTTCTGAGGAGGTTATGAATATGAGCAATGCAAATAAAGAGCTCTTGTAGACTGGGTCATAAAAATGCTCGATGTCTCGAATGCTGTTGTTACCTTTATAGTGCCATTGTTGTAAATGCTTAATGCATACGGGAATGTGCTGAAATATTAATGCTTTTTGAATGAATATTTAATACAGCAATTCATAAGTTAATGTGTACAGTTGACCTTGTCTCTTACGGTCATCTTAAAGTGTTGTTGATCTGGAGGTATTAAACCGGCTCTTCAATCAGACCCAGACCAACTGAGGTTGTGCCGGGTGACGAAGAGTGTGGAAAGAAAGGTGATATAAACTTCCTACTGCTGTGCCCTTATTTGCTATATAAGTATAGGCGATACTGTAATGAATGAGCAAGTGTAATCATAATGAATGCTCAAAAAAAAAAATTCTACACCTATTCGACATTTATTATTTTTATTTCCTTTGTTCGACAGTAATGAAGCAACACTAGCTACTTGTTATATGGTACCCAACTGCATATAATCATTGGGCCAATTGAGGCTGAAGCTTCATGCTTGAGGGGCCCCCAACCAGCTCAGAAATCAGCCTTATCCATTAGTTTTGTTAATATCTGGCGCTGTATTCCTCTGCATGAAAAGTCACATTAATGACATTTGCTGTTCTTTTACATATAGTGGCTCTCAAAAGTATTTACCCCCTTGGACATGTTACAACATGAAGTCAGAATGTATTTAATTCTTCTTTGCAAAATTGCTCAAGCTCCATCAAGTTGGATGGGGACCTTTGGTGAACAGCAATTTTCAACTCTTTCCACATATTCTCAATGGGATTGAGGTCTGGGCTTTAGCTGGGCCACTGAGGACATTGACCATTTAGTTTTTAAGCCATTCCAGTGTGGCATTGGCTGTATGGTTGGGGTCATTGTCCTGCTGGAAGATTAATCTTCTCCCAAGTTCCAGGTCTCTTGCAGACTCCAGCAGGTTTTATTCCAGGATTTCTCTGTACTTTGCTGCATCCATTTGTCTCTTTATCTTTACAAGGTTTCCAGGCCCTGGTGCAGAGAAACATCCCCATAGCATGATGTTGCCACCAGCATGCTTCACGGTAGGGATGGTGTTCTCGGGATGATGGAAGACTGTAACTCCTTTAGAGTTGCCCTAGGCCTCTTGGTGGCCTCCCTGACTAGTGCCCTTCTCTCCCAGTTTTTGAGGACGGCCTGATCTAGGCAGATTCACAGTTGTGCCATATTCTTTGCGTGTCTTCATGATATAGTTTTTGTTAGGAATTGTACTAACCAACTGTGGAACCTCCCAGAGACAGGTGTAGTTAACCTGAAATCATGTGACACATCTTCAATGGACTCCACTCAACTAATTACGTGACTTCTAAAGACAGTTGGTTTCACCAGCTCAATCAGGTGTGTCACAGCAGAGGGGGTGATTTTTGTATTTGTAATTAATTTAGAACAATTTGCTAATTATATTTTTCACTTTGACATTATGGCCATTTTCTGTGTTGATCATTGGCAAAAACTCCTGAAATGAAATTAAATGTGGAAAAGTCCAAGGGGAGTGAACACTTTTGAGAGCCAATGTAGATGTGAGCTGTCAAAAAGACAATACCTGGCTGAGAGTCAACAATCAATACATCGCTAAAACATGCATGAAAGAAAAAGAAAAAACATGAAATCCAGTTAACAAATTCCAGCGTTACATAAGAAGAAAAACCTCCCTGTGGGATAAGAAAATTATGATAAGGATTTATGTTAAGAAAAAAGTGTTCAGCTTTGCAACATACTCAGCACTTTTCCAACTTAATTTAGTAAAAATCATCTCACCTCAAAAACTTCACTGCATTCAAATGAGATTTCTGCTGGAAGGGTTTGTATTCGCTTACCCAGTCCTTTAACATAATACATCTAAACCAGATTTTTCAGAAATTGCTCATTGTAATATAATGAACTCCCCTGTAATTGATGCTCGCTATGTGTAGCAGCTCCAGTTATCCCCTGTCACCGGCTGTCACAGGGGGATCGGGGAACAACTTCCCCAGTGTGTGTTTGGGTTCTGAGGGCCAAACGATTCAAGACGATACAGTCGGTGAAGTAAAACAAGGTTAAAATCTGTTATTAGAATATAATTTAGTCTCTTCACCAAGCTGCTGTTTCCTGCCTTCAGTCTCTTCTCTCCCTCCTTCTGTTCCTCCTCGGCAGGTCAATGAATCGTGTCTTCCCTCAGAGATCAGTCTGGCTCTGTCTCCTCTCTTCTCCACAGTAGTGGAATTTACTGCCTGCTCAGTGTCTCACCTTTCAACATCTCCTGAAGACACATCCGATTAGAGTAAAGAAGACTATGTGGGGACTTGATTCGAGTCTTCAAAATCATGAAAGGCATCGACCACATCAATCCAGAGGAGCTTTTCCAGATCAGCAGGGACACACGCACCCGGGGACACAAATGGAAATTGGGCTTCAAGGCATTCAAGACAGAAAACTGGAGACACTTCTTCACACAGAGAGGCGTCACAATCTGAACAAACTCCCCAGTGATGTGGCTGAAGAGACAATTTGGGATCATTCAAAAACAGACTGGATAGGATCCTTGATCACTTAGTTATTAATGGACACCAAACGAGCACGATGGGACAAACGGCCTCCTCTCGATTGGACACTGTCTTATGTTCTTTTGTTCTAGAGTACACACTGTCATGTGTATATGTGTTTTCCAGTGAAGTCATTACCCTCATGTCCACTGTGTCCACTGGGTGTCCTGTTTCTAAGCTGCGTCTAAAATGTCCACACTTACGTCACATCCGTCTCGGTTATAATTTCTCTTTTGAGAAGTATGTGAAGTATTCATTTCTGAGAGCGTTGATTTTGAGCACCTTCTTTTATGTTGTGTGTGCTCCTTTCACGAGTACATCCGTCAGAATCCCTTTGCTGTAATAACAGATTACCGCTGAGAGAGTGTGTGTACTTATTTAATGTGGCAAATGGCTCCCGCGGAGAACCGACAAACCTTGACATTTTCAGTGAACAAATCATGAACAACAGCTCGAGAGCCCATATACTTACCTTGAAGGTTTCCATACAACTTCCACGGGCTGAATTGTAAGGCATGCGCTAATGGTTCAGGTATCTAATTACCCACCGTACTCAAATGATATCCAATTATACTCTATTGAAGAAAAAGAATAATTCTGATTAAGGGCATACACAGTCACTTTCAATGACGCTGATGACTCTTTGCAGGAAAAATGAGAAGGGTGAAAGGATTGCATAATGAAGTGTGGGCTTCTACCAGCGCTTTAAGGTCTTCTGTCCACAAAGTTCACAAGTACATTGAATCTTCCAAGACTCCAGTGATTTGGTAATGATCTCAGCTGAAGTTTCTGAAGTGGATCTTCAAATCCATTCAATTTGTAGAATATTCTTTGCTGCCTTGTTTTAGATATTTTTACGTTACAATTTTTAACCCCTCTTTGACTGAAACGCACAACTGGGCCAACTCAGATACACGGCTCAAACCAAAGGCCAGTGATGGATGATGAAGTATGATGCTATTAAATCAGAACAGAACTTCCTTTTAATATCTGCCCTCCCCGGGGAGTAAGAGAGACGGCTTCAGATATGCGTACGCTGTGTCTTTCATCAATATGAAGCGAGTCCTTTGGGTTCTGGCCATGTGACGCTCCTGCGCCGGGATGGGGAAGGTAATGCAATAATGACATCATGGCTTTGTAACCGTTAATGTTCTCAGGCAGCAGGTCTGCCGAGGATTGGGATTCGCCTGCGTTTCAATGTACTTCCCTACCTGTGTAGGAAGATCTGATAAAATGTCTGTTACACAAATCCAACTATCAAATGTGGAAGCACAAATGGTTTCCACAGACTAGGCCTTGAAGACTGGGATGAACGACGATTATTTATTAATTCATGTCTTTATTTACATATTTATTTGATTGTTTGTGGGTTTGTTTGTAATACAGTATCATTTATAAATATTTAAACAGGTTGATTTGGAATAGGAAGCCATATTTAATTGTACACGTGGGGTACGGCACACCTTGCACTAAGCCTGAGAAGTCTTTTATTAGAAGGCTTTATTAATTCAGCATTTAAATTGATTCAGGAACTTAAATAGGATGGAGCTGAATACCCTTCATAATAATTTTAAGTAGAAATTCTGTGTTTTCTAAATACAGAAAAAAAACATAGTTTTTGCTTGTTTTCTTAAATACTTTTTAGAAAGTTATATCTTGATATGATTCATCATCTTCTGCTCTGAAGAGCTGGAAACACCTGTGGTGAGTTAATGTTAAGCCTGTGGTTCAAAATGTGCTATAAAAAGAACATATAATAATAATTTAAAAAATGATTCTGACTCTTGCAGTTTATAACTTTCAACATTACAGATATTCTGTGTGTTAGGTCTCTCTAGTGTTGTCCTTGTACCTTTGCGTAGCTTTTCACTTTTTTTAAAAACAATGGTGTCATTTTTATTGACATCAAATCTGTGGTTTTAGTAATATTGATGTTGGTTGGATAAGAGGATGTTCTTCCAGCGACAACTATGTTATCATTTTTATAATGAATATTGCATTTGATATGATAATACACAGTTCAGATTGGACCGTGTGTTGTGCTGACTGCAGTGCCTTGCAAAAGCATTCAGACCCCTCCTATTTTGAAATATTATAAAATGATGCGCACACAATTTTTATAACTTAACATTTCATTAAAAACTTGATTATTATTATGTATATTGGGTAACACTTTACAATAGGTCTCCTTAGTACACTGTATTAACATAATAGGTACTACATCTTAGTTACTCATAAGAACAGTGTAATTAAGCATTTGTTAACATGTACCTAGTATGTAAATCCATAAAGAATACAAGCTATTTCTCACAAGTCCCCTGACTGCCAGGACATATGGGTGCCCGAAGCCCAAACAGCGGAGCTCTGCACGGCTGTAAGGGGAACTAATACAGCTCTCAGTGCTAAGCACACACAACCCCACAGGCCCACAGCCCAGCCTCTCGTCCCTGTGTTGGGAAGCCACCTATGCCTTGTGGTGTAGAATAACTAAAACACATAGGCCGTGTAGCAGGAATGGGCTCGGTGCCAGTGTCATTTCCTCAGTGTTGTCATTCGAGGCACGTAGACTAAAGGTGTGGTACAAAGTGGTCTCGGGGACATTTCAGCCCAAGGCACGGCTTAGCTTAACTTGAGTTCAGTTCTACAAGAGGCACAGTCAGTACTTAGTCTAGAACATAAGAACATAAGACAGTGTCCAGTCGAGAGGAGCCCATTCGCCCCATCGTGCTCGTTTGGTGTCCATTAATAACTCAGTGATCAAGGATCCTATCCAGTCTGTTTCTGAATGTTCCCAAATTGTCTCTTCAGCCACATCGCTGGGGAGTTTGTTCAGATTGTGACGCCTCTGTGTGTGAAGAAGTGTCTCCTGTTTTCTGTCTTGAATGCCTTGAAGCCCAATTTCCATTTGTGTCCCCGGGTGCGTGTGTCCCTGCTGATCTGGAAAAGCTCCTCTGGTTTGATGTGGTCGATGCCCTTCATGATTTTGAAGACTTGGATTAAGTCCTCACGTAGTCTCCTCTGTTCCAGGGTGAAAAGGTTCAGTTCCTCAGTCTCTCTGAGTAGGACATTTTCTTCAAACCGTATGATTTACTGTACCACATAAATGTTGTTCATTGATGTATTGTTGTTCATTCTATTGTATCTTTATAAATACCAGAAATACAGAGGGACAAAGCATTGAAAAAGGAAGCAGGGAGGGTATATTTCCAGATTTTTGTGTAGTGGTCTTGTGGGCATGTGATATGGGGCCTATTGGAAAGGTTTCCTTTGAGAGAACAAAAACACAAATAATAACTTCCCATTACATATTGATCTTGGGCAGGAGTGCTGATGACTGTACGCAGGCAGCTGTATGTATTATTTTGGTACCAGCCATGCACAATATGAGAGAGACTATCAAAAAGCACCTCCCTGCTGCTGCTCCTTGACTGGCTTCCTTCAGAAAGAATAAATAACTAAAAAAGAAAAGCCCTTCTGTTTCAGGTTTTAAAATCACAGGGTCTGCTTGATTGTCAGTGTATGTGATATTCAGCAGATTATGAATAGATAGCTACAGAGAAACACTAATGGAAATTAGATAGGACATATAGGAGATATTATAAGACAGCCCTCAATTATAACAAACACGGGAGCAAACAATACTCACTCCACCACAAAGTGTATAATCAAACTAGAGTGACGCGGACAGACGCTGGCATCTTACCATGCATCTTACTTAAATCTCCACTGATGCCTTTTCTTCCTCGTGGTTTGGGACCAGATCACATCAAGACTTGAGCTTTGATATACATGCCGATGTCAGCTAACGAGTCCAGGGAGGAGCCTTGCAAAATACCACAACAGAAGTCTTAGTGAAAGGAGCTCAGAAATCAAAACTATACGGGCTCATCCAAATTTTTACTATTTATTGGACTCTACGGTGATTGATTATGTCTTTGTGGAAAGAGATCTTTTAATGGAAAGATATCCAAGAACAAACAAAAGAGTGTGACGTGACTGACAGAATGAAGATGTTATTACCTGTATTCTCAGGTGAGCCACAGACGGTGGTTTGATACTCATACAGATATATATTTATTTGATTTAAAGGTATACATGATGTTTGCATCATGCAGGAAATGAATCAACATGCACCCTGACAGGTTAGCCCATCTCTTGCGCGAACGCTATATTTAGCACGACGTCTCCTTCCTCCTGTAAGTGGAGTCAGCAGACAAGCCTCCCGACGTGTGCCCTGTTGTCACTCCTGTCTCTGTGTCTGCCAATCCGGCTGCCTGCATGCATCTGTTAGCCTCCGAGACAATGCACGGCGAACCTGTTACATGACCGCCATACAGTGTGCGGGAAATATCCATAGATTATGTACATCTTCGGGTCTACAAAAATAGTCTCAGTGTGGACAGTAATGCAGGGTGTGTTTCGCTCTTTATGTTTAACATGAAAAGCCCACTGTGGGATTTGAGTTCCTTCACCTCCTTTTCAATCAGTATTCGTCGTAGGAACTCGTTTGGGCTGAAACATCCCATGAAGAATACGAATGAGCAGTTAAGGTGCAATATTGATTTTATGAAATCCAACCTTTAATCTGTTAATTAAAATCAATTAATGCAGTAGGGACTTATTTCTGCATTAATAATGTGTTAATAAATATAATAAAATGTGTGTTTTGGCGGGGAATATGTGTGTGTACAATGTGGTTCATATGCACTACAGATGAACGTTTGGGAGCAAATACAAATCTTTTTCTCTCTTCTCCCTGGATGACAAATTCCTTTTCCACGCTATTATGATGATTTTGTTTCAGTCCGCATGGTTTATATGTGTGGGGTAATACAGGATGCACTGTGTTGTGCTCTCCATATCAGGAAATATATCCCTTCCTGCTCTCCTGGAACTGAGGCACACGCTCGCAACGCCTCTAGAGAGACAACCCGTCCAACCTAAACTTGTCAGGATAAACTGTGCAAGTGTTTAAAATCCGGTATGATTTCTCCTTCTCCGACAACACTATGGTTTGGAGTGACTTATTAATATTCATATGCTACATTGTATCTAAGGGCTCGACCGAATCAAGACTTTGAAATACCCGTGAATCGCAGAGGCATGCACTTCCATCTTTTATGGGGAAAATTGTCTCATCCTTGCGTATTAGCATACTCCAAACATGTTTTCTTTTACTAAATATGCTAAATCAAGGAGTGTACATCCCTATAAAAAAGTATTTTGTGTATTACAATATGCTCATTTAATTGTATGTATGTATTTATTCTAATAATAAGTCATGCGTCTGTAGACGGCTGCAGCAAAGCAAGATGATGACATTCTTACAAGGAATCAATCGGTGGAAAGTAACAGATGGCAGGGAGGCATTTTCTGACTGATCCGACTCTGTTCGTCCGTCTGTACTCTGTGACCTTGATCTGGGCCACACTTTCAACAGGGAGTTTTGCCCGTCATGCAAGAATAAATAGAATAACCTAGCTCCCAAAGTGCAGCTGCAAGATAGAATATGAGCATATTGTTGGAGTGATGCTATAAAATAATGTTCATTTCAGCACAAAAGCAAGAGACGTGTACTTGTTTTGGCTCGCATTTTTCTCCTGTTTTAAAAAAATAAATGTTGCTGAGGTTTACAAATATGGATGTATATGAAATATGAAACCGTACCCCTGGTTCACTGCAAGACAAAACAAATGTTGCCTTATTTTACAGTTCACAGCAAATTTGTGGCCGGTGTGTTGCATCAGGTCAGTTAATTCTGCAAATGTTGTTTAAATTTCTCCCACTGGGAGCTGATCTTGCAGCTGATGCTTAAATGAAGAACGTGTCTGAAAATTGTAGCACAAAAGGTCATGTTTATATAATCTTATCTTTGTGTGGTCGGTGACTTTGGATTTCTCTCCAACTTTGTACACAGGCAATATTTCCAAAAGTGTCTTCTAATGCAGACAGAAAGTGACACTACTTTATGGTTCCTTGTTGTGTTTTGAACATATATTGTGTCTCTTAGCAGACTGTACATTTTAAAGTGCATTACTTTACAATCTACTGCTAAAGCTTGGTCTTCCTTCAGAACAATAAAGTGTACCTGGCATTAAAACACAGCAGGTAGTTTTCGGCAGCCGCTTTGATGTCTGCGCAGTGATATGACTCTGAAGAGCGTTCCTCGGGAGGGAGCAGACGTTTTTTTATACGCCAACATTAAGACATTGGGAATGAAAGCAACTGCCACTCAAGAGTGAAGTAGGACGTGCGTCTACTATCTACAGTGCTCTGACAATGATACTAAAACTATCATTTAAAGAATAGGAATGAAGCAATGAATGGAATCACCTGAAAACATTGATAGTCACTCTGCTTTCTTTGTTATTATTTCGTCAGCAAGAGTGTGTAAAAAAGGCAAGACTGGATCCATGGGGCATTGAAACCAAGGACAGATGGGTTTTTATTAGTGGCTGTAAAAAAAAACAAGCTCTCTCTCGGTGGGTATTGTGTTGAAACTGTTGTCCAGCCATCTGTTAAGGAGTCATTTTTAGGTTGGCTGTCCAGAATAAACCCCTCACTTCCCTTCTTGCACCTGAAGAACATAATGCCCAATCCAGAGTTATTCTGAAGTTAGGGAACTCCTGCAAACCTGGGTTTGGTTTTGGCCAAGCAAGGTAATGCGCCAATCGACTCTTACAGCCTCTGACTCCAGATGCAACGAATGTCATTTCAGGCAAACGACAGTCAATGCAAAGTGTGATTCATTTTCACTCAGACACAACCAAACACACCAACATACACCTCAGTTCTATCTATCTATCTATCTAGATGCCAGAGGGATTACCTGCTAACTGAGAGACATGGGGATCACTGGGGATTTCCAGTCTGAAGGTGAGAGAGAAATACTGGTGGCATGGCTTCCAGTTGGTCTATAATGATCAGATAGAAAGTTATGAAATTATATCAGTCTTGGATGAGAGAGATTTCTTATATGTAATATGTACATTATTGTGGGAGATTTACTTTACTGTATTACTTCCCACAAAAAGTGTGATCTTGATATCATACTGAGGTGTGTCCTACAAGAAAAATGTCTTCAGATTGTGTCTGATTGAGGTTCTTGCCTCATCTATTGGCTAATTTTGGCCATTGAGGTGGTTCTCCACCAATACAGCATGCTCAGAGTCAGAGTTCGGGAACAGTGTGTTTTCTGTCATTCACATTTTATATTTACAGCATTAACATACTTATGCTCATACACTGGCTGCAGACCACAGATCTGTGTAGTCTGACTTTGCCCCAGATTAAATAAAGATGTAAATTACAAATAACAAACATAGCACATAATGACAATTTCTTTTTGGTAGATGAAAACCTCTGATAAAACAGAAAGCTCTCATCAAGTACTGTGATTTGATTTAGTCTGGGCCATCAAATCCTAATCAAGTTGTCTCCTTATCTGGACATTATGACATATGGATATTGCCAACCATATGCCATTTTTACATGCAAGAGGTCTGGTGAAGATCTGATGTGAGGTTTCATTTCATGCATGTGTCCAAGTTTGGCGATTCTCTCTCACAAAAAAAGAGGGACTGGGTTGAAAGTTGTCTTGTTATTAAAGTGCAGCAGGTCCTTTTGTGTCGGGGTTGACTGGCTTCTATATTGTGTTACTTATGTAGGCTAGGATCTCACTTCCTAGTGTGTCTGCTCCATTACTCAGACTTGCTGTGCTCTGATGAACCTGCAATGCCGTAGTTGCAACTGACATACGATTCAGTGGGAGTTTTCTCATGCGTTAAAATATTTGCTTCATTTTCATCACTTGCAACACCCGGCCCCAGAAACGAGAGAATAAATATTAACCCAATCTGGTTCGGTATCTGGTGTCGTCTCTTGCTTCCTTGACTTATCTGACGGCTGCTTGTGGAGAATCTAAGCTATGTGCTCGACATGATTTTCTTCAAACACATCCAGTCCTTAGAGAGAGACTCGGAGAAAGGAAGCAATTCAACTGAGACAGCCTTAGTTACCTCGCCTGCAGCTACACTATTCTATCATTAACCTTCAGGTCTGCTCCATATTGTAGTAACTATTGGCAACCCCTAAGATTCCCCATGCAGGGAAAAGGCATTTCCTCCATGCATTCATCAAACGAGAAGATGTATAAGAAGTTTCGCCTGCAGGAAATAATTGAAATTCAATGTATCTGGGAGTACTGCCTTCTCAAAATTGCAATGAACCTTATAAACAGTGCTTAGTAATTGATAACAAGTGATTGCTTTTCATCTCAGGGTTGGCAGATTGCATATTAAATGGATGATTTACGTGAGTTGTCTCTAGTCGCTGATATGTGCAGGCAATCTGTGTGGAGGTAAACATCTTTGTTTTCTCTTCCATCTTTCTGGAAACGTGTACATATCAACAAATATATAGTTTTCCTGTTAGTTTGTTAGACGAGAAAACAAAAGCAGGAAGTCTGTGCTGAGGTACAGAAACAGATGCTCAAATAAATCTACACAACATAAAGTTCTTACATCTGCATTGAACTGGATTACCTTGACCCCGGATATGCATAAACTACAAACAGGAGACGCTTCTTCACACAGAGAGGCGTCACAATCTAAACAAACTCCCCAGCGATGTGGCTGAAGAGACAATTTGGGAACATTCAAAAACAGACTGGATAGGATCCTTGATCACTTAGTTATTAATGGACACCAAACGAGCACGATGGGGCGAATGGCCTCCTCTCGTTTGGACACTTTCTCATGTTCTTATGTTCTTCTTATTGATCTGAAATGACAGGTTTGGACTTTAGTCTTCGTGAGAGAAGATCAAGATTCTTATTCTCTCCAGTAAAGGACAGGCTCTTGTGTTTTGGTTTTGTTTTAAGTGAAATGGAGGAAGTGCATCTACAGTTTGGAAACTACGATTCACAGGAATGGGCAAGTCAGACAAAGTTAAAAACAAATGACAAGAATACAGTTATGTTTCAGTGCACCTGTAAGTTTAGCCAAAGAGGATTTCTGTATAAATCAACAATTTGTTATTTTTTTTCTTTAATAGTCTCTCACTTTGGTCTCGTCCATTGCTTCTCTCCACGGTCACAGCTGGGTCTTGGTGAGCTAGATGTCTAGGCAGCTAAGATACACACACTGTTACCAGGCCATCCACTGTTTTTCCACACTGCCAGTCCACGGCACAAAACAACACTGTCAGTGCACTGTGTGGAGGACTGATGCAGCTCTCACTGACAACACTGGAGCTCACACGCACCCAGGAGACTACAGAGGGCGCCACAAGCCAGTAATTACCTCTCTGAGTCAAGCCCACCCAACCCTGACAGTGCTCAGCCAATCACAGATGGGTATTTAATAATCCTGATTTGGATTGGCTGTACTATAGGACTCAAAATGCATTCTGGGTAGAGGTTTTTTCCAACGGAGCTCCTATAAAAGTACAGTTAAATAACTGTACTAAATTCCCATCTCTATGATGACAGTGTTGCATTTAATAAATATATTGCATAGGAATGAATAATACTAACTACACAATCATCTTACAGTTTGTAGTTTCTGGTCCATATATATTATCATGAACTAAAACAAAACAGTTTGCTTTAAATATCTTTCCTGAATAGATCTCCTCTGGTGCTCAACCAGACTCCGCTGTCTTTGAAATGAAGGCTAGGCTGATAATTTTTCTTATCCTGCCTGTGTGTCAGAAGATGATACTGTTTCTCTAGTGGTGCTTAAAGATATGATAGAGAGGAGTTTTCTTCCAGTCATTGATTCGTCTAAAGATAGGTTTTTCCTCTCACCTTTGGCAAAAACCATTCTTCCTGCTGCACATTTAATTAGTGTGAGAATGTCACCGAGCTACCCTGCTTCCCAGAGATTACGCCTCTATTCCTAATGGCTTTACAGTGTACTGTCTCATAGGTTATTAGCACACCAGATGGGTGAGATTTTTAACGCCTGTCCGGGCTCCTTTTCCCTGCTTGATCTCTGAGAGGCTTAAATGTTGCTCTATTTTACACTCTCTCGCTGGGCTGTCACACAGAGGCTGTCTTTTATCTTATCTTTTTTCTAGCGGGACACTCAGACAGAAATACATTGATGTTAACTTTCATAAATGTCACACAAGAGAGGGAGAAAATGATGGAAAAATGAAACACTAAGGCAAATGCTGTTTGCTGACATTATTATAGACTGTATATATAACAGAGCTTGGCTGCAGGTGTTACTTGGTAAGTTAATCATTACAAAAGCAAATGATTTTCTTCCTAATTTCTGTAATTTCAATGATTCCCCTCCCAATTCTGTATCGCTGGAGGGACCTATAGCTCATCCATTGTTTGTAGCACATGCTGTCTGCTTGGCTCTTAAATATCTGGTGGGGTATCATGTTCTCAGTCAGTCAATGTCATATCAAGTTTGGTTATAAATACCTAACAGGAAAAATGACTTCATAACTCATAGATACTGTAGCTAACATTTTACATAATACATATGGTTCTGGGTGCAAAGTCATCTTCTTCTCATTATTATTATTACTATTTGACTCAGATCTCGGCTTCTTTATAAGGGATTTTAATCTTCTGAGCTTATTGATGAAATAATCAACAGATTTTTGTATTATTATTTTACCCATGAGGCCTTGCACACTTCCGACTGAGCAAAGCTTATGGTGTTTACAGTAATGATCCAATATACTTGTATTGAATGAATACAATAAAATTACATTAAATATTCAGCCACTAATAAAACCTTTATTCCCTGTTGCTCCGGTGAATAATTTCCGCATCTGTAAAAATGCAGCGAACGCGACCTATTCCTTCTCTAAACAAACCAGACTATTTTTATTAAATGCTAACCTTTTGTTACATCGTCCTGTGCAAGAACAATGATGACCCAGTGCCTAAACTGATTCTATTTATCTATGTATCTGTCTATATGAGGAAAAACGATAATGATGCTCTTGTTACCTCAGCAAATGTATTTCTCGCTGACCTTCTAAAAGTCTAAAAGGTTGCGGCAGTAAATTGAAGCAACTGAGTCTTGTATGACTATTTTAAATACCTATCCTGGTCCCCCAGTCCAGGGTCCATTAGGGAACTGATATGGGTTTGGTGGCTAGCCTGTGAGCTGAGAATGATTGATCCATGACCCCTCGGGGTTCAGTCTCCCTGCAGGAGGTGACTGGGGACGTAATGAATGCAGGATGAGGACATGAGAGCCTCGTCCATCTTCAAGAGGTCACGGATTGCAGCCGATGCAGGGAGAAAGCCACACAAGGCCGTTGAATTATGCACAGGCTGACCGATGGAGCTGGAAAAGACACAGCAGTCAGTCAGGCTGTTACTTGAAATAGTTTAAACAGACAATCTTAACCTGTGAGGCACTGGGACTCTCATTATTAGTTCAATTCAAGTCTCAGTGAAGTCCATAAGAGCTTGGTGGAGCAAAATTAAGCAGGACAGTGGGGTCCCGGGACCAGGGAGGAGAACCACGGACTCACAGAGACATGTCAACAAAGGCCCTGATCTCCATCCTTCTGACTCAACCGGTGAACGATGCTGTGAAAATGCCTTCCTTCCCTCACCTTCTCCAGAATAATAACAAAAATAAATCAATAAAGCATTACATAAATCACTACCATGCTCGGGATGGGCCCTGTGTTTTGTCCGCAGGCTGTCTGTGTAACTGCACTTACACTGCACAGTTCTCCTCAGCTGTTAAGCAAACTTTACCGATAGACCGGCAGCCCGGTTCATTACTGCACACCTTTGGCACCCTGCAATCCGTCTCGGCTGCTGAGGATGCATAAACAACCCGGATTGGTGCCGCAACCTGTGGCGATCTCGCTTCTGGTGTTTACTCGAACTTGCGTGATGCAGGGATGTTTGAAGTAAATAGCCTTGGCATATTTCAGCTCTGCATGACGCTGTATTATTTACCAGTTTTAATTAAGAAATGGCCTGAGGCTCGAGGCTATTAATGAACCATTGCAGTGTATACTAAGCATCTCAGATGCTTTTCTCCTCATAGCTTATTAATGCTCCATACCAACTGGGACCCAACCTCACTCAACACAACATATTTTTCAAATGACTTTAATATTTAATTGCCTGTATTAACTACCTATATTTTGTCACTTTGACGATGCAGCCGAATGTGCCAATAGTCATGTGATCTGACTCTCAATGCCCTTTGGAAATACATCTTTAATACATGATAACAGGAAATGTTTTATTTCCCCACGTTTAGAGCTGCGTCGAGACGCTGACTGAATAAGTATCTGTTTGCTCGCCTCAGTCCCTCCGTTGGTATCCTGTGCCAGACTTTATTTTGTGTACTTGTTCCTTTTTATCATTATTTGCAAAGAATGCAGTTTGTGTCTGCACTTCATTTGCTACTTTTTCATGTTTTGCCATCCAGACATTGTCCCTGCCCTCATCTAAGTTTACTATGGTAAATATTAAATATCCTTTAATCACGTTTAAATGGTTTCACTATGACTTTCCAATAGTACGACTTTGGTATGTTTACTACAGCAGACCATGGTTTATGTATGATATATATCCACCACCTCTAGCATTTACACACCCACCTGTCTTTGAGGAAATTTGAAGAGTTGGAGGACAGGAGCATCTCTCTCTGACATCACCAAGAGCTTGTAGTCACCTGACAGGTCCCCAGGGGATGCTGTTCTAGTGGTAAAGGCCTGTGGGGGCGAAGCAACTCATGGCTGTCGCTGTCTCATCGCCGTGCTGTGTATAGTTCCCAGCCACGGAACTGATTCTGCCAGACAAGATTAAAACTCAGGTTCTGCAGCAAACATGTGAGGAAAATGGGAGAAGAATAAAAAAGTGAACGGTCCATTTGTGATGCTTGGTAAATGACCAGGGAAGATTTACGATCATGAGAGTGTCTCGCATTAATTCCTGGGCATTCAGAGTCTTGCTTTGCACACAGAGAGGCAATTGTATTATCATATTATCAGGACGGATTTTATTCTTACGCCCCTAAGCAAAGAAAGCACAAATTAAAAGTGATATGCAGTGAACTCACACATTTCAGAGATGAAAAGGAGATCTTTTATTTCTATTCCTTGCCATTTTTTTTTTGTTCCTCCCTGGTCTATCAGCCTCCAGCTTAAACCAGTCATCACTACAGCAGTGTTTTTGCAGTTTGTTAGCCATTAGTTGAATTAAGTGCATCACCTGACTATCAGCTCAACAGTTCTGACATCAATTATCCAATCTGCAGTTGGACGCTGGCTGCGCTACATTGTGCTATTATTAATTAAAAGTAGAGACAAAATCTACCCAGCAGACCAACGCATTGTGAATCTAATGTATAGTGGTATAAATCATAATCAAATACTCTCCTGAAACAATGCTTAATAACTGTCCTGTGCGCGCGTGATCAGGCAAATGTTATTCAGATGAAACTGTGTAGGTTAGGGGAGTTAAGTCAGTATATAGATCAATTGAAGTCAATAAGAGCTCAACTGGAAAAAAAACCTTGAGGGCCACAGATGAGGGATATTGGACATTTCTTGGTCTCAAGTTAAACCATTTACTGTAACACAATTACTTATGTTTCCTTTGAAAATATATGCAGTATGTCTTTGTGTTGCAGCAGTGCTCTTTCCTGGCTTTTTGTTTTCTATACACACCTTTGTTGCTCCTATTTACACACATCGGAGTCCTATTCATTATTAACATTGTGGTTCATTAATGTGTTGTGCGTAATATTAATAAATAACATTTCAAAAAATAAAAAAATAAAAACAGCATTCAATTAGTATTTAATTGGACAGTGTTGGCTCCTCCAGGTATCAGATTGTAACCTTAACTATTTGTATTCCTTGATAATGATCGGATCTTTAGTTTGGCATTTGCGTGGGCAGATTGTAAAACAAAGAGGATTAAACTGTTCTGTGAGCAAGAAAATATGTTTAATATGCACTATCTTCTCCTGAACTGTAAAAGGTTGTGTGACAAAAGTGTCATATGGGACAAGAGTGTACATGAAACTTTCTTGCTCAAACCCACGTTCTTCAAAGTCTATTATACTTGTAGATGAAATTCAAACACCATCTATAATATTATACTCCTATTTTAACTTTATATATACATCTCAATCCCTCCCCCACCAAAAAAAAGAATTGTGAGCAGTTTTATTCTGTTGCTCTACATGTGTTTACGATTCTCACTGCTTTGTTTTTGTGTGTTTGTGTGCGTTGGTGATTAATTCGTGTCGAAGACAGATATGTGATATTTATCAAAAGCTGTCAAGGTAGTATGAAATTTTTAATGTGATGCGTTTTGTCATTCACTTTGAAGTTGATCTTCGGGAGGTTAGCACTGATTAAGAACTGCCTGTCAGCTAATCAGTTTGTGGATTTTCAAAGCAAAAATGTGAAATTAAAATATTTTAATCTATCTTCTCTTTTATCATTAGCTCTTTTATTAATTTATATATCTTAATGTGAACTATTTTTTCCTCTGGAATACTTAAACACACACACACAGTCATATCCACGAATTTGCATAAATCTAATGATAATTGATGATGGCGTCCTAATTACCATTCAATACCAGCCTTGTCTCTCAAGAACAATGTGATCATATATATATATGTCCCGAAGTGTTAATAAGCATTAGTGTGATTGTTGTGTGATCCTATCATTGTGCAACTGACACCTCATATTCGAAAGACTTCAAACATTTCAACAAACACATTCACTTATCTTACAGAGCAAACTTCTTTAATAGAGCTGTCAATCTCAAATAGACACACTGAAGCCTGACATTGTAAGAATGTTTTTCTAATGCTTCATAATAGTTACATTTATAACAATTAATAAGCAATCAGTATAATATGAATAGACTAATACAATAATCTATAACAGTGTCACAAAAGTGTCAAAAGGACATCAGGACCCAGATTCTGAATACCATCCAGTGCCTCATCAGTCCTAGTCAACATCACAAAAACTACACTTTCAATCATCCTTTGGGAGAAGTTTATATGTCACAGAATGATGACATCACAACGGCCCCTGCTGCTTTTGAAAACAAACCAGTGGACACAAAGAAAGGTAAGAAGGGGAAAAAACACAAACTAAATACGGAAAGTAAGTTATATAAACAGGGCAAAATGATAAAATAACTTTGAACGTGTTTTAAAACAAAATCAAAGCTGCAACCAGCTTAACGATGTCACCTGGTTACAAAAGCAGTATTGATGTAGTTATAAACCTTAATAAATGATTTGTCAGCGAAGGGAGCAGAACGAGAGCACTCAAGAGATTAAATGTCTGTAATCCAGTCCAGTCAGACACAATATGTTCAAGTCATCGGACAACAGTGCTGAGGTTTTGAAATTCAATCAAATATTCCTCAGAGCATATAAACCCTGATGAGGCACCTCCGTCTGGCTGACAGCGGGGACAAGTCCACAGACATCAGACGCTGTAGTCGATGTACAGGAAAGCACAATATTGTGTTGTGTTTGAGGGGAAACACCACGATCATCCTTGTTAAGCCAGTCCAGAGTTCTTAAACAGCAATCAGCTAGTCCTACCTTCGGATGTGACTGTTTTCTGTCTTTTTTAATTTCTTATTTTCAGTAATCTTTTATCCTATTCTTTCTATTGCTCATCTTTGATCTGTTCTTCTCACCATGTGTCCAGCCCATCCCCATTTTAACATTTTCACTCTTTCAATGCTGCCCCATATGTTGGTTTGCTCTCAGATACTTTCATTTCTTTTTCCATCTCTTCGTGTTATTGCAAGCAGACATCTCTCCATACTCCTGTGTGTTGTATGTAGTTTTTATATCACCTTTGCGTTAAGTGACCAGGAGAAATGGAAATGGACCAGAGAAGTGGTATGAGAACCCTTGGGATGTGATGAGGGGGTGTAGAGTTGTTAAATATCATTACAGATAAAGTGTATAGTTTAGATAGTATAGAATAGTTTAGTGTAGATTATACTTCCCTGGTTGCCTCGTGTGAATTTTCAAACCACATCTTCACGGGGGTCGAGAGAGAATGTACATCAAACGCGAAACATGAGCAGATTAAACTCATAGAGGCTCCGTCGATCTCGTAGCCCGAAGGCAACGGCGTGAGCTCACATGCTTGTGGCCTAACATTGGATGTCTATGCAAATTCAGATGGATAAACACCCTCAGTCCTCTGTAGCGCGTCGAAGCAGGAGTCTGCGGTAGAGTTATCCTACCTACCCGTTGTGCTTGTCTCATGTACATTAAAGATGTGCTACATTCAGCCAGGTGTGATGTCTCCACAACAAACTCAAATACTATGAGCTCTGTTCCCCACACACACACATTAGGATGCTAACACAATCGAATTTTGTCTGTAATTAATTGTATGTGTTGTGTGCAGTCTGACCTGTAACTTCCTACAGTGTGGAGACCAAAACTGATCACCTGAGTGTTTAGCAGCTTCAGTATGTCCAAACCAACAAACAAACAAACAAACAAACAAATAAATAAATAAATAAATAAATAAATAAATAAATAAATAAAGTGCAAAACAAAAGCTGTTCTAGAGCATTTTAAGTGTGAGTTGTGGCATTGTGTTTCTCAGATTCCTGTAACAACTGACATAAAGGGCAGGGAATTGCCTTTCAAACCTTATTTTTGCTTTGCTGTGTCTCTTGCATGTGAGCATGCAAATCGCTCTTGTGCAGCTATCATTTCTAGTGATTGCAGCCTTAAATTGTAGTCTCACTGGCATCATTTTGTTTTCCCTGCAATTAATTCTGCAATGTGAACAGCCAGCTAAATGTTCAATGAATTATAAAATCAATGGAGTACTTGAGAACGGAGACAAACAGTGAGCCGTCGTTAGTGAGCAGCCATATTTGGTGGGTGGCGTTATTTCTCTCAAGCCCGTGTGTGTGACAATGCTGTCCCAATCTGCCATTTGCCAAGCTATTGATGAAAACATATGAATCATCTGCAGATATTAAACTGAGCATTGAAATCCACTTACAATACGTAACAGGCCGCACAATCCCTATCAGTTATTACACTGGAAGTCATTACAGCCTTTGTGTCATCACACTGCTGCCCTTTATGCTGCGCTGGATTTAGTGTTGTTTTTTATTGCTGGGGTTCACACAGGGACAGCACCGCCTGCCCAAATGCAAAATAAATACCGAACACAAATATAAACACAACCTGTAACAACTGCAAAGATTTAACTGAGCTACAGTTCATATAAGGAAGCCATTCAATTGAAAAAACAAATTAATCTATGGATTTCAAGTCTCACACTCCCTCAAAATATGAGACATCTGTGGTATTGTGTTGTGTGACAAAACTGCACATTTCAGAGTGGCCTTTTATTGTCCCAGCACAAGCTGTTTAATCAGCTCTTTGATATGTAACACCGGTCAGGTGGATGGGTTATGTTGGTGAAGGCGAAATGCTCACTAACAGGGATGTAAACAAATATGTGCACAAACGTTGTGAGAAATAAGCGCTTTGGGCTTAGGGACAATTTCTGAGATCTTTCACGTCAACTCATGAAACACGGGACCAACTCTTTGCATGTTGCGTTTATATTTTTGTTCAGTATACTTTATTGGCACAATTAGAGTTGTAAATCCAAACTTTAACTCGACTGCAAATCACATAAATTGCAAACCCAATGTTGCTAGGGATATACAGTACAAACCCTCTAACAAGCATGGAATAACGGTTCATAACACATCCCTTATTTGTTTGCCGTTGTTAATACGGCAAAGACCCTGATTATGTCCCGATAATTATTAATACTATATTTATAAATGCTAAAGAAGTAATACTGATAACTATGCCTGATCTACTCACTGCACGCGTTAGGCATGCAACTCTGCAATGTATTTTGTACTTGTTTCTAGTTCCCATTAACTAGGACCTTTATTGTATATTGTATTTTGCATGTATTGTACTACATAAAGCAATTCATCTTTATCTTGATCACTGTGGAAATAAAAAAAGTGGTTTCATGGGCTGACCAAAATACGGGCAAAGAGAAAACCAGCAGAAGAAAAACATGCTGTGATGATATAGTCACGTTCACTCCAATATTTTGCACGCCGAGCTCCTGGGCTCGAAGAAAACATCTGTGCAGCGAAGTGTTTGAAGGGGAAGGCATCCCGTCCTGACTGCACGTCTTCAGGGAAAGGTGAGAGCAGATGGAAGAAAGAAAACAGGAAACTGGAGATCTGCGAGGGAGGCTGACCTCTGACAGTGGTGCGAAGAGTACCCTGCATATTAATTTTTCTGGGCTCCTCTGCACCCCCTCAGACAGATCTCTCTCTCCTCGTGTCAAACAAAACACTTAAAACACGCAGCTGCCTCCCATCTTGAATGACAATTCACTAATGAGCTGAGCTTCGTTGGAGGTACCCCTGCATTCTCGATTATGAATCAACTGGTATTGTTTAATCCTTCAGATATGGAGACAAACAGCCATTAGTGTCTCTACACTCAGCAATCAGTTAATCATATTCACTCATAAAACATATCTGTAACCGCCCAAATGCAGTATTCAGGCATAAGTACAGTATTTCCTCGCTAAATATGCACGATCAATCACTGTCTGTCAATAAACGTGACATATTTTAATAACCACCATCACCTGTGTTAAAGACGAATTAAATGTGAGAAGTAGGTACAAATGAAACAAGGTTTTAAGTATTCGAGTTGATATTGGAATCGTTTAAAATGGTTTGCTGTGAAGATGCATTTTTATGATGTCTGTGCAGGTCAATGTTCATGGGAAGCTGATCGTTTACAAACTATTTTAATTAGGACACCAGGTAAGATGATAACAGGGCTTAAACTCGAATCAAATCCAAACTTCAGGTTTGACTGTGTGCGTTTACAGTTCTGCTTCTGTGAATGCACATAGACTGTAATTACAACTGTCCCACAGCAAGAGCTGGTAAAGCACGATGCTGCATTGCCTGTCTCAGCATTTTCTTGATTGATCATCTGAAAGACAACACATTATAGCGCCTTTGGGAAGAAACTGGATCTTGGATATTGCTTGTGTCGACACATTTAAAACATTTAAACCATTCCCATACTGTTCTTAATTCTCACTTCTATATTGTGTGTGTGTGTGTGTGTGTGTGTGTTTGGAAAATACTATTTACATGTTTTATTCTTTTCACAGCTGAATCATTTTTGCAAATAACAAACACCTGCTCCATCAGGGCCTGTAGCTCTGTATTCATTGCGAAGACTGACAGTCGTGTGAGCCAATACGGACTCATTCAGTACCTGAGAGTTGGACGAAAACACAGTCCTGAACTATCCGTTTAAATGCAAAACAGCAGCAAGACTTCATTACAATTGTTTGATTTAATAAAGGACAGACACGTGTGCCTAAATAGGATTACATAGAACAGAACATGAATAATAAATTGTCGATGCTGGCAATACGATACATCAGCTTGACGTTTCTGTACTGAGCCCAGTTCTTCATAATTCAAAGCAGAATTTGTGTCACAATCTGTTTTCCGTCTGCTCTCTTTCCCTGGCCCTTGATAAGCTGAACAATGAGACCTGTCTGGGAACAGTCTTGGCAGCCAAGTGCCTTGACTGATTCTCTCCATACGTCTTTATTTACTCGGCTGCTTCCTTACCATTGATCTCTACCTCTGCCTTTTGATCCTACCTCTGATCTGAGCCTCTGATCTCTGATCTCTGCCTCTGATGTATCTCAGGGGGAGAACGTCACATTTTCACAATCGTTACTTTTGGACGTACTTTGCATACAGAGAGTTCAAGACTGGCTTGGGAGTCCCATGAGCCTTGAAGTTTACCTTGCCAAATGTATCCCAGGACTTTTGCACTTTTAGACTGGCCTTCCTGAGGTTCCCCTGTACACCTTCAGCGGTTTTTATGGTTTTCACTAGTCTTCAATGGGTCTTTCTGGCAGTGTGCCATGAGTCCAGTGTTTATTAAAAATGCATGATGGTATTATATGGTCTTCCTATATTCCAGTGGAGTAAAGTGGAGTAGAGACAGGTTGAACAATAATCCTTCATCAGTGGGTTGGACAGTGTTGGGAACTTGCTCAGAGGACATTATCAATATCGCAATGCAACACAAGGTTTCTGTTCATGAAGACTGTAGGGTTTTCGGTGTCACCCACATACATTTGCTAATGCGGTCCAAACAAAACAGTTTCAGGGTCTTGAAAGTCTTTGAGGAGCAGCTGGGGAAACCCTGGTTGTTACAGAACAGACTGGCAATGCTAATGTGTGTAGATTAACACATTCAGACTTTTCCAGGCTGGGCTTTAAACATGTTTAGCGTCTGTCCACACTAAGATCAGCCTTGAGGGGAATGCCAGCAGAGCCCCTTGCTGTGGGTCTCTGTGCTCTTTGCAGACAGAAAATTGCTCACACTCCCAAAAATAGAAGCAGACAGCATCACTCAGGGCTCACACACCAGATAACGTGCTACTGGCATCTTCTCATCCATTCTTAATTAACTTTAACCACAACAGCGTCAAAAGAAAGAGGAGATATCAGCTTTGACTAATGCCAAATTACTTTTGACCCAATAACAAACCCAGCGTGATCAACGCAGAAGTGTGTTATATTTGTTTCTGTTAAAAACTGCTTTGTCTTCATGTTTTCTCACATGGAGGTGTTTTGACCAATCTCTGTGTAAACATGTATGTCGACCAATGGTCTCAATTCAGAGCTCAGAGGAAGTGCATGAGGTATGCAGGTGTTTTTACTGCAGTGTACTGCACTGCCTCATCAGCCAACCTGGGCTTTGTGTGACCAGACTACAGGAGTCCCAAACAAATCTTTGGGTTCATCTGGGTTTAGACTGAACAACTTTAGTAGCCTGATTAATATCAAATACACTCATACATCATGTATTATTATTATTATTATTATTATTATTATTATTATTATTATTATTATTAACAACAACAAATTAATGATGGAATACAAGTTCTTATCCCCCCTCACACACACACACACACACACACACATTTTCACCATATCTTAGACAACCGTTAATTATTACCCATCCAGACATGTTCATCCACATCTCCTTTAGCCGAAGCCCAACGATCACCTCTCCATGCTTAGAGAAATCTCAATTTGTTAGACACAGCCCGATGCCTTTCTTATTTATTGTGTAGGGAAAGTCAGTACAGTGTGCACTTCGGCAAAGTCTTTTCTTGCTGCTTCTCGGCTGACATTGCCCGAGGGAAGGCTGTTCAGATGGCTGCGCGGGTAGAGGTTGTATCAAGAATATCTTCAGGAGGAAAGAAAATAAAAACGCAGAATGCAATTCAACTTAACGGAGATAATCTATTTAAATTAAGGAGAGCGAATGGACAATGTGAACTTGTCTGAGAGTAACATGACTTTGTGTGTTGCTTTGCAGACAGAGAACGCGTCAGAATCGCGCCGTGAGAATCGCTGGAGAAAACTGTCATGGGAGCAGGAGATTAATATACAGCACATCCATTAATGTTCAAATCTAACATTGTTTAGTGTATGAAGCCAATAGAGATGCTTTTCTTTCTCTGCTAATAGAGCACAAGTAAAAAAACTTTGACTAAAGGCAGCGTATCTTCAATCTGATTATTTTCAGATTATTAAAGTATTGTGAGTTACAGCACATGTGAAGCTTTTTGTTTAATCACATGGGATATCCAAGTATAAATGAACACGTCTGTTAAAAAGGTAATTATGATATGGGAATTCAGAAGGAAACATGGTTGGTCCCGAAGTGACACAAGGTAAGAGGTGGGGCTTAATTAGAAAATCATGAGGTGCCAGAGCTCAATATGAACGGAGCACAAAGTGTGACAGCACACCGTAACACATTCAAAGTAATGCACTTTCAACACATTTTCTCATCACCACTGTAGATAAGATCGTCGAGTCTGTGGGGTTTCAGAATCTCACTGCATGATCTCTCACTATACTGTATATAGTCCATGGGTAACCAATGTTAACCAAAATATTACATTTTATAGATAAAACTCTTTAACCTAAAATTGTGTTTTTTCGCGTCAAACTGATTTCTAGGAATCTTGGTAATGAGTCATAACACCACCAGAAGCACAAGTCATAGTTTTTTCATGGAAATGCAATCGAGAGAGTCAACAAGATAAAACAGTTACCGTCTTTACAATTATTTAAAAAATGTAAATGCGCACGGTAATGTTTTCATGTCACGAGGAGGAACCAGAGCTGTGCTTAGAGGAGAGCGGACAGTCTCAAACTGAGAGCTACGCCCAGCTCCGGCACAGATGAAGCCCTGGTAAGAGGCATAGGAATGCTGCACAGTGACTCGCTGTTTTCTCAGAAGTGATTTTTCAAGTCAGAGCATTATTCGCCCTGGATAAGACAATAATTACAATACAGTACAATTACAATAATAATTTTGTAACAAAGAACTAACAGAGAGGACCTCCGAATTGTCAACAATCTTCATCTAGTGAAGCACACTGAAGTACTACACACACACACACACACACTAAGTAACAACAGTGTTTTTTAAAACCAAAACCTACAGCTAGGAACAATATTACAAACAATATATCATAAAGGACACTGCTCGTAAAAAGAGCCGGCGCTGCAACATGAGCAACAACAGAAACACCAATAGGTCACCGTGCTCTCCAGAGGCTTGTGAGGGGGAGAGCGATGGTGTCTCGCCTTTCAGCAGAGCCATGGAAAATACGTTTCGGCTGATGCCTGGCCCCCCGACATTAAGGAACAGGCTTCACACCAGCAGTCTGAGGGGACGCTCAGCGAGAAACAACCCTACATCAGCCAACACAAACAAGAGAGGCGTGCAGGCCCTTCTGGAAACAAACCCACAAATCATGTGGGAATCCTCGCTGTGGTCTTGTGAGTCTAAACGTATCTTGGTTTCAGTGGGAGATTTATTTGTGGTGACACAAGAGAGGGGACTCCAAAGGAAAGCATCCTGATTCTTACTGTAAGATACAAATGATATTCTTCACGTGATGAACTAGAATGTTTTGATTATTTTAAAACAGGTTCGTAGAATATCTGTGCACCAGTCCACCTCTCAATTTCAACCCCACTGCCAGTGCTGACAGCACCACGGCCTTCTGTCCCCAATGGGACGTGTATAAGTTTCTGATCAATGGAAAAACTGCTGCTGAAACCAAGAGGAAAACGTGTCAGCACATTTGGTCCCTGCCATAAAATTGCCAATGAATATAAATTGGGACAGAGACTTCTTTAGACTGGATTGCAGAAGCACTCCATTTTACGCTGAAATAAATACCAACATTGCAGCCTAATATTTCACATATGGACATACTGGGAGTTTTTGTTGTTGTTGTTTTTTATTACATATTTTGTTTCATTCATATACTAACTGGGTAACACTTTACATTAAGTGTCCCTAATTACTGTGTATTTACACTGTAATTATGTGTAACAGTGTAAATACAGTGTAAATAGGCATAATTACACTAGTAGTTTCCAAGTAAATACACAGTAATTAGGGGCACTAAATGTAAAGTGTTACGCTAGTACAGTAAAAACATTGTAACCATACACCACTACAGTGTAAACACAGTGTAAATAGGTATAATTACACTGGTAGTTACTAAGTAATTACAGTGTAAATACACAGTAATTATGGAAACTTAATGTAAAGTGTTACTGTCCAATCAACTAAATTATTGCTACAGACATCAACAAGACACCTTTGTTAATTAAGGAGCTATTACTAAACAACATTTTTATTAAGCAAAATACATCAGTGCATAACATTGGTTCACATGAAGGGTCTCAATACTTCCTAGTACAATGGTAGCTGTACCTTTGTAAAGCCAACCTCCCATTTTGTCCTCCTCTCCTTCTCGGAGATGAGCGACATGTTTAAATGGGTTCCTGGTGACTGTGACTTCCGACACTCCAAGCACAGACTTTGTTTTCCAAGGCAGTAAGACGGGGCTTTAATAGATATCGTCGTCTGACCTTTCCAGGGCTGGCAGAGTGGCTTTTCTTCAGACTGTCAACAGGTATGAAATATCCTGTCATCGTTCATCTCGAAAAACAACAGGGACACGCCGAGGGGCTGTTGAAACACGGAGCAATTTTAATCAAAGTGTCAGCATTTTAGGTCCAGTGATACAGAGCCAGTTGTCAATGTGTCACAGGATTAAAAAAGTCAGCTAAGGTTGCAGTTTAAGGTACTGGTTGGGTTATTTTGCTTTGCTGTTCCTTTGTACTGTAATCAGAATGTTCAAGTAAAAACACAGCTGTATGAATGGGTAATTGTTTGTAAAAATGAAGTGACACTTTTGTACAATTGTTGACCTGGATAAGGGTGACTGCTATAAAATATGATAATAATAATAATAATAATAATAATAATAATAATAATAATAATAATAATAATAATAATAATAATAATAGAAAGCAAAAACTTCTTAAAACAATATTTTAAAATGACTTTGTAATAAGTTCTGTTTCTTGTCTTGAACATTTCATTTCACCCCCGTAATGTAATGACTGGGTAGAGCCGCAGTTTCTGTGAGGAATATCACACATGCCATGTCACCAGATTTAATGAAGGCTTGTTCTGTAATTAGCGAGAGAGGGAAAAAAAAATCTCTAATCGAGTCATTCATTCCCGGAGCAGTTTCTGAAGTGGACTGAATGCACCGCAAATATGAGGCTGAAACGCTGGCACAAACAAGCTGTTGATTTATTGGAGCTCTCCCCACTCCAGAGCTCGTTGGCTGCGTCGTGGCTTCTGTACCGAATGAAAAATTAACAGCTCATAATCAAAAAAGAAATGGGATCGAAACAAATGGCGGAATTAAACGTCAGAATCGCGGCACTGACTGCGTGCAGCCAAGTGATTAGGCTGGGATCATAAATAACACAGTGCCGATGCCGGAGTGGATGACTTGCAAATGAGCTGGCATTTCATGTTCAGCAATTTGAAATACAATCTATTTGGATGATCGTGGACTGATTCTCATTAGTGGGCACTCTGGACTTAATAAGGGTGCGTGAAACGGATTTCAGACGCTTAATTATAAAATTATAATATATCAAAAAATTAATACAACTTTTTCCTTCCTTTTTTTTTATAATATAATACGTTTCATCTGCCCAGCGTTGCTTCAGTCAGTGGCATTGTCTCGGGGGGGAATCTGCTATCTCTTTAAGTTTGACCGCACTAGCAAAGTGAGGAGACTCAAAATAAACTATTGATTAGTGTAACCGTATGAAGCTCAACGGAGGAAAACAGATCAGGAATCGCAGAAGCAGCTACTTCAACAGCCTTTGCTTTTCAACATTATAATTAAACTCTGTCTTAATTCAGTTCATTCATCTTACAAGGATGAACGAGTGTTTAGCTGGCTTTGGTCTACAGAGCAGACCAGATCGACGCTTGGACCTTCCCATAAATCCTAAATTGCAAATCGGCTCCCTGTCATGATTTAATGTGATGTCAGAAGTCACTTTTTGATTCTTTTAAATAAGAAAGCGATAGAATGACAGAATATAGGCTTGTCTTTTGCACTAGGTAGGTGATGTCACATTTTGGATGTGAGCAGAGATTCAATAAAAACTTGATGTAATCTGACCCCTCACCTCAAACTACAACCCCATGATCAGCGGGGGTTTCATTTTCTGACCTACCTTCTTCTATGGGTAACACTTTACAATGTCTCCCAGTTACCGTGTATTTACATCTGTGTAATAATGATTAACGGTATATGCAAGTACACAATTATCTGGTAAGCATGCCCACCGTGAGGCTACCGTTGGAGCTATACCAGGCATGGCCCACTTTTTACATATTAAGTACAATGTACTTGTGAGTAACTACTGATGTAGTTACTGAGTACCTCCTATGTAAATGCACTGTAACTAGGGAGACTTATTGTAAAGTGTAACCCATCTATTAATGAATGCGACTGCCATGAGGTGCAGATTTGTAGTTTACTGCTAGTGGGTGGGTCAAAGTTTTGATTTCATCTTCAAAAGCCACCATTTCTGTTGCAACAACTTACCTTGATTCCAAAATCCAAAGCCTCAGAGACATGAGTTTCAAAACGCTTGCATGTTGTCCATTCCCAGAGGTTCGGCTTTAGACCCTGTTAAATCTGAGACTGCGATGTTGTCAAACTCCACAGTACCTGTTGACGTGTCACAAGAAAAGAGATAGATCTTACACCGATCTTATCTCATCATCTTGTGCCATCTGTGTGAAATGACTTATCTTACACAATAAGAGTCCCCCATTTCACATCCCCTTCTTTTCATCTAATTTCTTTTTGGTCCAGAATCCTCTTTGACTGACATCCAGTAGCTGGTCTGTGTTAACTAAACTATTTATTAAACACAACTTGCACCACTAACATTTAAGCGTCTTGAAACATCATTAGTAACTGAAGAATCTGATAATTCTCTTCACGGGAAGACATTCATACACAAGATAAGAGGCCTAGGATTGTTTAGGCAATGACGCTCTGGGATTGGTTGGTTTCTCACATGTGATTTATAATGATAAACCTTGTGCAAATGTTGTTTTTGGTGCAGAGCGGCCACTCGCTGTCTCATCGAATCAGACCCATTTCACCTGCAGCAGTAAACTCTTGGCACATCCCAGAGGCCGTGGTTTCACGAGCACGCATCTCTCTGTGGTACAGGAGTGCGTGTCGGTGAGAGGTACCCTGGACTCTGGGGGGTGCGGTGACAGACAGCCCTGTGAGCGGATATTGGTTTGGGAGGTTCAGAGGGGCTGAAGAATCGCTGAATGCGCACCGCCAGTGCCACTGTGAGTATGAAGATGGATTTGACACGCCTGGCGCTTTCCTGTGCGCTGGACAATTTTAAACTCGGCAGCATGAGTGAGTACACTTTGCCGCACAAAATAATAGAAAATAAATGCACCTTTGCCTCTTTTAGTAATAAGAGCTTTCTTTCTTTATGGCTTCCTGACAGATTGCCTTCAGCGACTTGCGTTACAATCTACCTATTAAACATCTCCCCCCAAAACTGCGTCGTATATCAGCGTAACCTTATAGTTCCCACATAAACGGACTTAAAATGAAACTTCTAATAGACTTTAGCCTCGGGATGGGGAGGACTGGCAATAATGGGCAACAGAATTGATCTTGACCCATAAAATCATGTCAGGTCATAGAAAAATCCTTATAAACGGGATTGAGTGGCTAAGGAAAATATCTGGAGGGCAACCCCCCACCCTCATCGCTCCCTCTCCCAGACTTTTATATGAATATATCCACCTTGTCTACGGAAAAGCCATAAAAATACAGTTTCACATTCTCAGAGAAGGTTAGGATCATAAGAGTTACTGGCAATCCGCAATGATAACTTATTCTGGAGAATTCAATGTAGTTATGCGCTATACGGGTGATTCCCAGGTCAAGCTGTTCAGTACCAAACAAACGGAAATGTTACAGCTGGAATATTGAAAGGGAACGCTTTACAGAAAGATGCTGTAATCTGGGATTTTCTAACAGAGTCCACCGGTATCGTTATTTAATAAATGGTGTCTCCTCTGTCTCCATGCTTAATGAGAGACTCTGTTCTTATGAGGACCTGGTACAAAATGCTTATTGCAACCTGTATAGATTTTTTTAATATCAGGCACCTGCATTTATGGTCTTTACTTCTGAAAATATAACTTTGGAGAGGGGGGATGATATTTAATGAAAGAGAAATGCTGAAAAATACAGAGAAATCCCTGTATATAACATGTATAACCTTTTCAAGAGACTTTCCGTTCAGTACAGAAGGATTCCTTAATGAGCCTCTGATATATAATTAAATAAATCAAAGGAAAAATAAGTGCGAAGAACAGGACGCCTTGAGACGTTTTAAAGTCAATCAGACAGCTGTGTTTTCCATTTGATCTCCGATGCAGACAGTAAGCAGACTATATCAAGTGAAACTGGGGAGCCGGGCTTTATCAAATTCCTTGAGAAATGGATGATTGCTTTGCTCAATCCATTATCATTTTCCCCCGATGACAAGCGGTGATTGAAATAATGAGGGACGCATGAACTAAACATATTTCACCTGACTGCCTTGATGATGCTGTTCTTTGTGTGTGTGTGTGTGTGTGTGTGTGTTTGTGTGTGAAGAGATCTGGAAAAGATGACCCTCAGAAATAACAGCACCACTTTCTTTTATACCTCTGCAATAAGGAAGGAAGGACATAATCCCATCAACGTGGCGATACATGACCTTTCTACCTCTGTACTGGAACATTCTGTAGTTAGACAGTTTCAGCCGTCTTCATTGCTAAATCTCATTCTCAAAGTCACCCTTCTGTTACCGGGATGCTCTCTGTGTGCGGATCACGTCTGTAAAAGCAGTTTCCCTCCCCAAAACAGTCACCGTGCAGAACACAGGCAAGGGCGACTAACAGCTAAATGTCACGTATACGAGCAAATTGGAGTCGGGCCTACGTCTGTGCCAGAGCCCTGCTCCTGCCGTCCCACTCGGCTGTCATGGCTGACACTCTCCGGCCGCGGTCTGCAGAACGTGTCCTTTTGACGGACAGCTCCCTCCCGACTGAACATGGGAGCTCAAGAATATGACTCAATTATTGAAGTGAACAAATTAATTACTGAGGTGAGGAAGCGAGAGGATTCCACACACTGGCTCGCTGTGATACAATACTTTAAATCACTTCACTGGTACCCGAGGTGACTGACTTGGTTTAACAGATGCTTACAACAACACTGTGACAGTTGATCTTGATCTCCACATTGCAATGACTACAAGGAAGTTGAGAATGTGGCCAAATCTCAGTCGATTGCATTTACAAATCTGGCAATGTTAAAAGTGAACAAAAACCAGACACACAATAAGACAAATAATTCACTCCAGAAGCTTCATAAAACTCTCATTTATGTGAGAACTGAATGTTATACAACTGCCCAACTGAAGACATATTGCAGTGTTATTATTATGATTATGATCTGTGTTATGTCAGTTGAAATCAATCTGTTTTCCAGTCTCACCCATTCCGAGGTTGTGTTCCTTATTTCCCCAGATTCATGAACATATTTGTTTCCCTCTCCTCAGGAAGCGTTATCCTGTGCTTCCACCTGCTACTCCATTTCATCTGAATCCTCACAATCAATTGCTTAATTGATCACAAAACCATTTGTCAGTCTATTTCCATATCATCCACTCAGTGTGAATTGTGTGAGATTGTAATTTTAAAGTGTTTGTCCATCTGGCCCTCGACTCTCTTCTGTACAAGTGAGAGAAGGAATAAAAAGTTACTGGAGGACGTCGCTACAACGATTCATTGCATTTAAAAATATACGCAATTAATTCAGCAGAGCAGTGATTCTCTGCTCTAGGCTTTCAAACATAAGGCTTCGCTTTTACATTTCAAACCTATTTAGTAAAAACAACAACAACAAGAAAAACAGAGCACTTGAATATACTGTACGAATTGATAGCATTATCTGAACTCTCAGGCTGTCCCGGAAAAAATGCATTTGCAGCAGAAAACAGACAAATGAACAAAAAAGTAATTGCTACAACAACTGCTTGTACTGCGTTGACTGATAATATTGTCTGCCAAGTCTTTGGGGATATTAATTAGCACTGGGGTTTCCTGAAAGCTTTGTTGTCTTTTCCAATAAGTATGTGCTTAAAACCTGGGACACTCTGTTCACCCACACCAACAGAGAGAGAGCACACATCTCTGTTCTGGTACGAGATATCCCTGTGGTGTCCCATGTATCCATTGATAAGGAATTTGCGGCCATTATTAGAAAGTGTGACCATTCAGACCAGATTAAAATGAATGGTTTGTTGAATCATATTCTGGAGCTCTTATATGATAAAATGGTTACTAATTACAAAGCCCGTTAATTAAGGACAATTTCAATAAAACATATCCACATATTACTCACAGAAGCTTTAGCGGCATTATTGTAAATGCATCTTGTGCTGCTAAAGCTTCTAAAAAGATCTGTAGGACCAAAGAAGCTTCTCGCAGATCTTGTTGTGGGAGTGGTCAGAGTCTAGCGATATGAAATCAAAGAAGGACCTGGGAGAAAACAACCTGCAAACGCTCTCGCAGCTCCTCTTGTTTTAGACAACTTCGAAATGATCTAAAAGCCTCTTGCGGTTCTGCCACATATAAACAAATGTAAGAGAAATACAAGTGTTACACAGGAATGTCCACAGACCTCCTTGTGTGTGCTGTGAAAATAAAGCTTGTTTACAGTAAGTGCAGTAAAGGTGTGACACCACGCGTAACAAATTAGATGTGGCTCCCAACAGCCATACAAACCAAATGTTTCATCATGCACAGAGAGAAAATATGTTATTGTTGCATAGCATTTAAAAAGAATTATGGCTTTGCATAATTGTGCTAATTGGATGTATTCATTGTTTTACATATTGTTAGGCTTTTGTTTGTATTTATTTGGCTGCCTGTTTGTTTTACCAATCCGTTTGCGTATTTTGTTCACTTTACTGTTTGCTTTTATTTTTTATTCTGTCTGTAGCATTTCGGGCTTTTTGCTACGGGATTCACCACTGACAAAAAGAGAGCCTTGGAGTTCCTGCAACAGATTTATTTCTCAGAACAGAACAGCTTTCAAAAGCACCTTGAGCTCTCTCTCAACTATTTCTCCTCGGCGGGAACCTGGGCTCCCCGATATATATCTCCTTGCCTGATAGATCTCCTTGCACTCCCGTGACCGCCCCCCCAATCACAGCTCCCATTGTCCTTGGAGATTGCCTTTTCTTCTTTTCTTTTCGTGAATGTGTGATTGCAATCTCCCCTGCAGATGAATCTCCGCTGTTGTTGGAGGTAAAACATCATTGACTGGATTTACTTGTTAATGGCTAACACATGCATAGTGTTTGAACCCTGAAATAAAGTGTCACCATTCTTTGTGTTTAGGAGCTGGCGATTTAAGAGTGACCCATCAAACTAACTGGACTGGGATCCGTACATTCGGATGATCAGATGGTTTTAGGCATGAAGGTACTGATTTAGTAACACAAGAATATAAGGGTAATGGGGTTTATTTGTCTATTTAGTCAAAATACTTCAGTAACACTAAACACAATTAAAATCAGTGCTTTTTGTCATTGTTGTTTCTTTGTTTGTCTCTCTGTTTCCATGCCTTTGGAGAGCTATTACTCTAAAAGGTTCTTTGCCAATGGAAAGAAATAAACTAAATTGAAAAAAAATCCTCATTTAGGCGACTGGTTAAAAATTTACGAGAAACAAGACGTTGGCATCCATCAGACGGCAGTTCATCAATAAGCGTTCGGGCCGATAAAGATCGCACGCCGCGGCTGCTCACCAACACTTCATCTGCATTCACCTGCCAGTCACGGGGACTCGGAGCTCCGGCTTGTTGTGCCCACAGCCCTACAAAGGTCACGCTCTTAATTAGCTCCGTGCTGATGTGGAACAACAGGAGGCCGCTGCTGTCCTCTTTCATTTCGGCCCTGTCAGGCATCTCCTCCCCTCCGGACTGCGTGACATCCCTGCAGCGTAGCAGGGGCCACACCGATGTCAGATATAATGAGTTGATCCAGCCCCTGGAATTACAGGTGAGGCGCCATAGCACAGCACTTTGCAATTGCTATTTTAACATTTTACACACTAAGACGTGTTAAAAATGGCACTCAAGGTACACTACGGTGTTTAAAAATAGAGACGAGTGACAGAAATCACTGTGAACCTTCTCTTTGAATGAAATTTACATCTGCAGCCATACAATTCGCTGGCCACCTCATTTTATGTGACCCCGTTACTAGAGCCACACTCCTGCAAGTATTACTGGCCTCTCTCAATTCGCCAGCCACTGAATATATTGAACACACGGTCTCGGTGACTCATGAAACCCAACAACTGACACTACGATGTAGTGTGTACAGTGCAAAAACCAACACACACTACAGTGGCACTACAGGAGTCAGCGGGCCAGCCCTAGTGAAGCTTCACACGGACATGAATCAAAATATGTTTTGATGTTCGCACAAACATGCCAAGTGTTCAGCCAGTAAGTGCTGATTTCTCAAGGTGGACATCAATAGGGTGACTTTTCAGCAGGAAACACAAGACCTTCTGAAGACCTGCAGCCCCGGTCTCTTTCTGTATATGTTTGCCTGCACACTCTGCCCTTTGATGAACTTGAAAATTAAACTTCACTTTCAGACGAAGTGATGTAGCTGTCAGTGTCCGACATGTCATCGTCTTGGCAGTTTTCATTCTTGTTATTGTTAATTCTTATTGTTGATGTTTTTTCTGCTCTACAATTCATGGCTCAAACATTAAAAGAAAGTATTAGCCGAACAAAAAACATTTTGCACAAAACAACATTTCCAGAATGCAACAAACTGATCAATATTTGTGCTCTGTATGCCACACTTCGACACAGCCACAGCATGGTTTGAAGAAAAAACTGTTTGCTGTGCGTCAGTGTGACTGGAACTCTCTCACTCAGCAAATTTGAATTTTCGAATTTAACACCATGAGTGTTCAATTTAACACTTTTGAAGTGTATATATGGGAACCACCACAAAATCAACTTTTAAAAGTGCTGAAATTCTAACACTGTCTCTGAGTTCATTTTTAACACTTTGAGTGTTCAACATAAACACCACATCAGTGCTAATAGCTAATAGTGTTTTCCCAACAAAAATGTACTCTGTACCAGTGTAAGTAACACTACACAGCGACCATCCAAAATGTTGTAAATCAACTCTTATGCATTGTTGGTTTCCCAACACTTCTAGCAGTTCTTTATACATACATATACATACATCTAAAAATGTATTGTAATTTAATTGTTTTTTTACTTAACTTTTAAGTAAATAAATAAATACCCAGACCCAGTAAGACAAGCAGTCTGGATATACAAGTCATGCTCACAAGCAGAGAAATAGACAAAACAAAACAAAACAAATGTGTTAGGCGTTGACTCAAAGACATGACATGACATAGAAAAACACAAATATAAATATATTGGCGGGTAAAGACACATTTTACACTAAAACAATAATTGCTTAAAAAATAATAATATTTATTATTATTATTATTATTATTATTATTATTATTATTATTTCTTGGCAGATGCCCTTATCCAGGGCGACTTACAACATATAAGCGCAACACAATTTACACAATAATTAAGAAACAATTACACAATAAAACATAAATTATTCTGGAAACTACTACAATGCACTGTGGGAAAGTTTAGTTATTTGATTTTACACCAGTACAGTGTTAATTCAACACTTTTTATTTTGACACCCAGTATTAACACCGACTCTCAAGATGGTTTAACTCTCAGAGTGTTAATTTCACCCAATGAGTGTTGAAACAACACTGATTTTTAACACTACATTTTAACACTGTAATTTTAACACCAAACTGTTGTTCATGGTGATTTAATTGTCAAGGATGGTCAGGCATGCAGGATACATAAATAATAGTAATAATACATCTTAAAAGCCCACATGCACATGTATTCAATGCATTAAAACCACAAAACAAAAGAAACAAACAAAAGCGACGCTAACAAGTCACATCAAACTGTCCCCGAGATAATTGTCTGAAGGTAAAAACACCGGTGATGTGACCTGTGTTCAGTAGTTACTCTGGGCTGCCGCTCCCTGCACACACTCCGCCGAGCAGCAACAACATCACAACATTAATAATGAAGTGCTTCCCCCTATCCCCCCCAGATGACAGTCACAGTCAGAAAGTGTGTATCAGGACATCATCACAGCATCATCATCTCGAACATTGCCGTTATTGCTTTGAGAGGCCCCGATCTGCACAACCTGTGGCAGATGAGTGGCCATTAAGCGTCCGATCTTAGGGTCAGGGTAGTAAATTTGCAGTGTTCAGTGAAAATGAAAGAAGCAATGATGTAGTATAACGGGTTATAACTGTATAGCACAATAATAATATAATAACAATAACAATAATAATGAGAGTCTGTTCATAAATAAGGTAAATAAATAAATAAATAAATAAATCATAGAACACTGACATGACAGGTCTAACCTAGGGAAGGCTTCAAATAAGGTCATGCGTTAGTTTCTTCAGCTTAATCATATTTATTTAAAGGGAAAGGGGTCAAGATTCTTCGTAGTAGTAGTAGTAGTAGTAGTAATAGGAGCAGTAGTAGCAGCAGCAATAGTAGTAGTAGTAGTAGTAGTAGTAGTAGTAGTAGTAGTAGTAGTAGCAGCAGTAGTAGTGTAGTATTTGCATTTAACAAGACAAATCTGGCAGTAATAAACATTGCACACAACAAACCTATATCTATTATGTGTGTCCCATTGTTAGTAGCTTATTGATCCAAAGAACTCATTTCAACATTTCCGGGAGCATCCAGTAGTGAATCGGCTTTCATTACTTTGGTGGAGTACATTTCTAATAAAGGGGATTTTGAATGCTCTATTAATGTTAATCAACACATAACCAAAGGAAGGCTGTGTAATATATAACGAATATACAGCTGACAAAGCCCTCTGGTCCCTTAAAAGGGCACTGATTGCGTGTGCTTCTCTTTAATCCCATGTGTACTCTCACTGTTGTGTTGTTTGCCAAGTGTTTGATATCCAGTGAAAGCTGAGAGGATGTATAGCATTCTCTGATGTGACAAAATTGCATTCTGAAATGAGGGGTGGGGGGATACTTGGTCTGAGTAGGAATACAACATCAACAATTATGATATATACTGGAACCAGACAGTCTACTGATCAACATGTCAAGATGGAAAACTCTGTTTACAGTGTACTGATACACAATGATTTTACATAACTGGATCTGAACTTCTCTGTGTTTGATAGAATATATACTGGATTAATTATATATATATATAGTTGTTCTGAATAAAACAAGCCTATTTGCAAAGAAATCCGATCGAAACTGAGTGATCTGTGACCGTCTGAATGAGCCCTCCCCCCCGGGAGCAGACTGCGCGTTTACCCCCCGGGCTCTGAATGACGGCGGGCGACACGGACACTGTAAATCGGATGTGTTTGAGAATGAAACGCGCTGGTGGCCAAGAGAATAAGATGTCAAACGATGTGTGCATTGTAGGAATACAGTGTCACTTCCATGCACAGGAGCTGCGTGTCACACTGCCAAATAATACTTAAGAGGGTGTAGTAACACAGTATTGAACTCTGAAATGTACATTATTGTCCAGTTTTTGGTAACCTAAACTTTTTTTTTAACCTCTGGCAGTTTACCGCTGACCTTTGTACCATTTCAGGTTATTCACTGGACTTGAACTGCTTACATTTTAATAAAAACTGGAACAATGGGGGTGATCTAAAACGTCTGACCGGTTGTGTAATTGTGTTTGTTTGTTTGTTTATTAAGATCCTCCCCCCTTTGGTCAAGTGTTAGAAGCTACTGCCTTCAAAGGAGACGACTGTATCGTACGTTCCTTTAAAGACACGGTGGGACGTCACTCACAGTGGGTTAAAGTGAGATATATTCATTCATTTCTGGAGAAAGGTGTGGTTATAATTTGACCTTTAGCCCTTTCTCTAGTCTCTGTAAATGGGCTGCTTATTCTGGAGGCTGTAGGTTTGTTTTTTCATTCCCCAAAGAATCACAGAAAGCATTGATGAATTGAACTAAGTAGTTTTATTGTTTTTATTTTCTCAGTTAATAAAATAAATTCAATCCTTCAGGAGCCCACCGTGACGTTTATATTCACACCACACTGAAGCCAAGAGAATATGTCACATGAAGAAAGAGAAATCACTGCTGACAGCGGGGGCAGATTTAGACCAGAATGCATTTCTGTATTTGTCTTAAGTAGTATTTATTAATTGTGTTTTATTCGTTTAAACATGGTGGTGTATTTGAAGTCACATGTCTGATGTATTATTATTCTATAATTGTTATGTAATAATAATGGTAATAACATGTTTATAGATGTGGCCCAACGGTGGAGAGAAAATTAAAAGGAAACAGTTAAAAAACAAGATGCCTGGTGAAGTAAGGAGCTGTGAGAGGAAACATTTCCTCAGTGACAGTTATGTCACAGTTTAATTTCTCTGTCGCTCGCTTAACACCGCACCTCTGCTTTATGGATTCTGACCTTTAACAAAAACACATGGCTGGCCTTTCCCTCCCCTCTTCTATTGCCATTTAAACACTAAACTCGTTAAATTAAGAACAGAGGTGCTGCGGGCCGCGGGGGGACACAACCCGGCTTCTCATTAGTGACTAATAATCCAGAACAAGGAGCATAAATAAACTTAACAAGCGCAGAGGAAATGCCACCGCGTAGCCGTGTCAGCGAAGCAGGACCCAGTGTTGGGAAAAGCATGTAAGGATGGGTTTTCACTTTTCCTGACGGATGTTGGATTAACAGACGGGAAACAAATGACAGTGTTCGAAAGGTTTATTGAAACGCAGCTGAGCAAGGACGAGTTGCAACCAGCTACTGATTTAGAAGAACGTTTTCTCACTTTCTCCCAGGAAACATTAACACAACAGAACTAGATGAAGTAACGCATGAGAAAGACCTAGGAGTCTACGTGGACTCCTCACTTTCTCCATCCAAACAATGTGGGGAAGCAATAAAAAAGGCAAACAGGATGTTAGGGTATATTGTCAAAAGTGTAGAACTGAGAACAAGGGCCGTGATGTTCAGACTGTACAATGCGCTAGTTAGAGCTCATCTGGATACTGTGGACAGTTCTGGGCTCCACACTTCAAGAAAGATATCGCTGCTCTAGAGGCAGTTCAGAGGAGAGCAACCAGACTTATTCCAGGTCTGAAGGGAACGTCCTACTGAGAGACTGAGGAACTGAACCTTTTCACCCTGGAACAGAGGAGACTACGTGGGGACTTGATCCAAGGTCTTCAAATTCATGAAAGGCATCGATCAAACCAGAGGAGCTTTTCCAGATCAGCAGGGACACACGCACCCGGGGACACAAATGGAAATTGGGCTTCAAGACATTCAAGACTGAAAACAGGAGACACTTATTCACACAGAGAGGCGTCACAATCTGTCGCTGCTCTAGAGGCAGTTCAGAGGAGAGCAACCAGAGCTTTCCTTTCTCGTCTCCTTGTCAATTCCTAACAGGACTTGCCTTCCAGAGATTATTCAGCAGTTGTATACGGGTTGCATTTTCTTCTTCCTGTTTTTCCGCCGGGGAGCTCAGATTTGTTTTGGTATGCAGTTTGGTTAAATCGCCAGTGCTTTATGTAACAGCCCATGTGGAAATGTATAGCTGAGTATGCGCTCGTTTGGCAAAAATGTTGTCCCTCAGGACTGTTACTCATTTAACTAACTACTCCGTGTTTCCTAGTGGTTTTTACTCCACTGAGTTTCAGTTTTTTTCCGTGCCCTCACAAACAGGCTTTAGATATGTGACTCAATCTATTGTACATCCATTTGCACTTTTCCCACACAATCTTGGTGCCGTTATTAGTTTGTTCCATTCTTTCTTTCTATATTTTTAAAGGGGGCTGTATTTTGTTGTCATTCAAATGAGAAGCAGCACAACGTTTTTGAATCAGGTGCAGAAAACTGTATAAAAGCATAATAGGAAGGAGTAAATGAGGCATAGCGGTCTCAAGGCCCGAGGTGACAGATCAGAGATGTTTTTGCAGGACCGGTCGTTGGTGGCAGCCGCGGGAGAAGCGCTGGTTTTCATATTGAAGTCCGATCGAAGACACCCAGCCTCACCGTGGCTTTGACACAAATTGAACGCCTTCAGCAATGATATTAAAAGTTAACTAATGCCAAGGCAGGGGAAACATGGCAGGCGCACCCCCAAGAGCAACAAGCAATTAGTTTACCCTGGGTGCAGTTTCTAAATAAGTCACTTGCGTTTCAAAATAAAGATACACATACGTACACACACACATTGGGGGTATTTGACATCTGCACAATATTCCTGAAATTCAAATTCAAGGAGAAGAGAGCGTAAACTTTGGAGTTACATGAACACATCTTCAGTCTCTTGAGGAAAAGAAACAAACTGATGTGGCAGAAATGTACTATATTTTGATTTGACTAATATAACAGTTTTTTGTATTATTATTAATCATTGTTAATCAAGCAATTTAGGCTTTCCGTAAAAAAAACTGCAGGTAATTTACAATTCCTTCTGTTCATTGACCTTCAGTTGTTTGCAATTAACAACAACTAAGCAAAGACAATTATCTTTCCACAAGCATGTTTGTTTAACTCACTGCCTCACAGTTTGACATTAACGAACAGTAGAAATCTGATGGGGAAGTGCTGCGCTATCATAATAGATACATGCAACAAATAAATACAAATAAATCCACTGAAACAGTCTGCTGACAGTAAAGTCAAATCCCGTTTTATCAATAAAGATGTAATGCATTCTGGAGTGACATTTCAACGAGGTAAATTGACATTTTGAGGCTGGTTAGATCTTCACAGTTCCCTCGAACTCAGCTCTTCTATTCTTAGAAATTCAGTTTCCTTGTAGGTTGAAAAAAAAACAACAACCACTGTAAAACTCATGTAAAACTACTATTCTACTGTGGAATAATGACATGTATTTTGCTATCTAACAATTCGGACATGGGGTAATTTAGTTTAATTTAGAAATTCGACTTTAGAAGCTTTCTTTAAGTTTACCATTAAAATATGTGTCATAATGGCATTTGTTTTGTATTATTATCTTTTTTGAGAGGAGGCACTGTCATTATATTAAAGCTTTTCTGCTGATTTGGACGTAGCACACAATACTAACCCCCTGCTGCTCTGTCAGTTGTGGTCAAAGGCGCACAAACCTCTAAAAACACTGTCAGTGTCATTTTGTGTTTTGCATTGAATCGTAACCTGTAATGTCCTCTGAATTCCTAGCAAGAGCATTCAGAAGATCAGGTCACAAACAGGATTTAATCCTACAGCACAACCTTCAAAACCTCCAAATAATAAAAATATTAATAATAATATCTGTTACAACAAGACATGCATCCCACACTTTAAACTATTACTTTCTACATTAGCATGCTGTTGTTGTGTTACCAGGCCCGGTTATGATGACACAATTTGTAAAGAACTTTGTGTTGGTGTTTCAAGTGGAAGAAGTTCAGTCGGGGAGAACTCACGCTTTGCTGGAAGCTAGTTTTAATGTGTCACACACTTCCATGTTGTAATTTGCTGTTCAGATGTTACACTGGTTTTATTTTTCTGCATTTGGCTTTACCCTTCAAGGTACACCTCGCCTCGGAGTGACCTGACAGTGCTGAGCGGGCATGTCCAGAAGCACACCATAAAGGCAACGGCACATTCATATTGAGATTAGAATCGCTTAGGGCTTAGTGCAGTTTCACAAACTGTCACAGGCAGGCGTGGGGCCAGACATGTGCTTCACCTGAACACAAATCCTTCATGGTCATTGTTATGGTTTTGCAAAGCTCTTTTGACATGAACTGAACCAGTCCTGTGTGCCTTTTAACACACATATAATAAGACTACAGGACCATACGTGTGTGCCAGTGCAGTTTTAGAAACATACACCCTGTACTTCATTAGGGGGCTTTTATTTTTCCAACTCCATCACACAAGGGAATTACAAGAGAATGACAGCAATTGTGAAGAGGTGCGGAGGGCAGAAAGAAAGGTAAACTTGAGTGTGGAAAAAAATAATGAATCAATCAATCAATTATTTAATTAGCCTGCTGTTTTGTTCTGTATGTTTCTGTGAAAACACATGTGTCTTGTGTCGTGTCACTGAGATTTCTGGCATTTGGAAACCCTTACCCTGTGACTCAACCGCTGAAAAACAGAAATGTCAACTTGTTACTTATATTAATGTGACAGAACCTTGAATTCTTTCTTTCCTTTTCTGGTATTATTGTTTTGTGGTAGTTTTTTAAAAGATGGTAAAGATTGTATTGAACCCTGCCTTCTGACAGAGATTGGTGTTCGATACATATATACGTAAAGTGAGGTGACCCCAAAAAATATGAGATGAAGTCCAGAGGCTTAACGATATATAGTGTGCTCTGCATGTGTAATTTGTGAGTTCTCGGTATTGGAAAAATAATTTTAAATAAGTCACAAGAATTAATCCATATTTACATGCCACGAGGTTGCTGCCAGACAACTGAATGTAATATTTAAAAGAACAAATTATAGCGGATTCCACACTTTTAATTTACCCTGTAATATGTGTCATTTTTAGTATACCAATTTTCAATTTAACAAGATTATATTCACAGACCCCGCTCAAATTAAATGGATTTAATAGCTTTTTACAGCTATCGTAAACTACTATTTTCTATCAATGGTGTTCTGTTTTGCATAATGCTGATGGAGAAATGCTCATGTTAGAATTAATTACACACTGTGTTTTGATTTCTTTAATTATTTTTAGGTCGCATGCATTCAGGCAAAAAAGCATGTATTCAACTGAAGTAAGAACTGGAGGACAGCTCTGCATACAGACACAGGGATAACAATTACGGCACACCTGGGAATTAGACTGAAATAGGAGCTATAAATGGAAGCACCACTATGAATGTTTGATGAATGCGTTCTGCATTAAATTGTTTGAAAAGTAATCAAATATCTCGGGACTAGATTCAATAGAAAAAGTAACAAATGTGTGTGTATGTGTGTGTATATATATATTATCATCACCACCAGCCTGTATCGATCCACTGCTGGATGAAGGCCTCTCCAATATTATTCCACATACATATGGACAAAGGAAGCTATTGAATGGACTCCAAAATAAATGAGGGCCTGGGAATGAATGAGGGACTGGGAGATAAACTGTGCGGAAACATCTGGGGGAGACCTTCGTCCAGCAGTGGATTGATACGGACTGATGAGGATGATGATGTTAGATAGATAGATATATAGGCATCTGTAACATGTTTAAATAATGTATCGGGCATTTTCTGAGACATGAGAAACTGTAAAAACAACACAGAGAAAATAATGCCTTGTCAGAAGGGGCTCTGGGAGGCTTTGGGAGGAGATGCTTCACTCGTACGGTGTTTGTTGTAGAGTGCTGCGGTCTTCCAAAAGCTACCACGGATAAACACTTAGTAATCTGATTAATGCAGATGTTTAGGTTTGGTTTCTGTGATGGAACAGCATCTGCAGAAGCTACGTTAACTGTACAGCATCAGCACCTATATCCTGTAGGAGAGCAGACAGCCATAAGTTAATTAGAAAATAATAGCGTTGGCACATGCATTTCATTTTAAATCTCACAAAGGAACAAATTTGTTTAAGCTGATGCAGTCTGAGACAGATGCCAGGTGTCATCTCTTCAAAGTGAGCAAACTGAGTTCACCTCATCCACGTGAAAAGACACAGAAAGACAGAGAGAACAAATACTGTCTTAACACACACCCACATCCTTTCAATTGTGAAAGTTTCAGGTCCTTTCCTTTGGCCTTGAAATAATTTCCTACATCACATGAAAGTGATAAAAAATAAATAAAGAAATGAGGCAATACCACAGCTCTGAAAAATAAAAGTACTTCTGTCTAACTTTGTTACAATATATATAGCTTTATTACGCTGGAGCAGGGAGGGATGTGATGGTGGTATTTCGTCAGGGGAGGGGGTTAATGGCTGTGTAAATGTTTTTCTATTTTCTATTTTTGTATTTGTTGATGTTATTGATTATGTTAACGAGTAAATCCAGCCTTGCGTCTTGACTGATTCACTGAATTCTCCCACAAAAAATGTCCCCTGTAATCAAATTTCTCGGCTTACAAACCGATCTTGTTTGAGGTTCGTCATCGCATTAAGATTCTTACTTCACTTCAAACTAAAAAATGGGGGTCAATAAAACATTCTGATTGGCGGTGAATTGTGTTTGCACTTTTTCTGTGCCATTCATGTGAACCAATATGAGCTGGTCTAAATCCACACTGGTTAATGTGTGATATGAAATGAAAAATAAAAAGATAACGACTTTAAAAGTAATCGGGTTTATACATGTGAATATCAGAGCTCGGGGAAAACAACATTACGGTGTTATTCATGTCATGTGACGTGCCAGAGCACAGACCTTATTAATTATATTTTTATTAGGTTTTTACTTATTGGTTGTTTGCCTTTTTCTATGTATTTGATGTAATCGCTTGAATCAATTTTATTCACGTCTGTTGTGTTGACTTCATTAGATTGCTAGAGTTTCCTTTACTTGGTCCCTGGCACCAATGAGACACACCTGGCCTGATTCGGGAGACGCCTACTTCCACGTCTTGCACCAGACCATTTTCTTTATTAGGGTAGGGTTTTATTAAAGCTGATTTTTGCATTTTGAGGTTTAGATATCTTCCCCCTGTGTTTCCCTGCGGAGTTGCAGTATTGCAGACATTGTGCCCTTCATTGATATTGTATTTTTCTCTATATTAGATAGCAGTAAAAGAGATGTGCTTTCCTTAGCTGAGACTGTTTTGGGAATTGTGATCGAACCCGCACGTGGAGGGTGGGTACAAAGTCTCCCCCACTCTCGCTCATCTGAGGTGGCGTAGTCATACGCCACGATTTGTTACAGTTTCTGTTGTGTTTTTTGTGGTTCTATCAATTCTATGCTGTCTACAACTGGCCACAAAGTGTCTGTGCTGAGCCCCAAAGATCTGGACATCTGTTGAGTTGTATGATTAATTGTGTTGCTGTGAAGCTACATGCTGAGGATGTGCGCTGCTCAAGACCAGATTTATATTCCCTTTAGCCTCTGCTGTTTTCTGCGATGATTCGGGCTGCGATGTGGTTCGACTGATCCTTCACACATTGTTTTATCTGTTTGAAGAAGCCCCACTCTGTCGCAGGATTACTGAACAAAGCGCCCTTTCCTTTATTGCACGGCAGAGAAGCAATCATGGATCATGTTCGGTAATTTGTGAGATAGACAAGTGTGCTTGCAGATGTGACATTTTCCACAAACCGCCGGTACTGCATGGAGGTCAGACAACAGCAGCAGCCGTCAAACATACATTTCTACAGTTTTATTTAAGTACAAAAGATATAGAATAGACATGCATATCCCAGTTCTGTGCTCTGGTTCTCTGACTGTTCCAGCAAAATATTTCCAAAATAAGTTAATTGCTTTCAAACATAAATAAACAGCAACACTTTTTTTAAGTTCACACCAGCTTATTGTGGTGGCCTAAAGTATAATTTGTCAGATTTCCAGTTCTCCATTCAGAGACATATTACTGTCAATACATTTTAAATTTTATCTGAGGCCAGAATATGATTTTTATTTAGTATAATTAAGTATAATGAGGTTGTCATTCGGAGCATTTCTTTTTTCTTTCTTCTCAGCTTTCAACTTAATGGATGCCTTATACTCTAAAGGACGTTTATGTGTATTTAAACCTGTATTTTTAGCAGGTCACATCTGAGACTCAAACCTCAACAGGCTGAATTATGTACTGAATTAAATGTCTTTATATCTGAGACCAAAGTCACTACAACCAAGTGGAGAAATTCTGTGTCATTTTCCATTGCCTCTTTTTATGTGTTTAATTGCAAATATAATCTCTACCTATTTACTCATTTTCTTAAACAACAACAAGCAGTTAATATTAGTAATCTGATCTTTCTTTAATTTGGTACTTTTGAATAAATAGAAAAACCAGGAAATTGTTAAATGGCTGGAAATAAAAACAAAGAGGAAAAAAACAGAATTAAGAACAGCAGTCCATCGGCCGCAATGCCACAATGATGAAAGACTAATAAAGCACTGCACAGAAGACTGCTCTCTGATTGAGAATACAGAAATTAAATGGAAGGGCTGTTCATCAGACATAATGAAAATGGACATTTGCAGAGGAGGCTGTGAAAATTGTATTATTACATTAATGAAAGTCCTTGCGATCCCTCTTCTCTGGCCTTTAATGGATGACTGGGAACAGAACATAAATTCCTCTGAACTCTTCATCGACTATACAGTGATTTATTATCAACAAGCCTGGGAAAAAAGCAATATCAGGGAGAATTTACAATAAATAACCTCAGGGTTGTGTACCCAGCTAATACTGAACTTTCTATGATCTTGTGATGATGTGTTTCTAGGAAAGTGGCTGTCGGAAATGCCGCCGATTTCACTGGAATCCAGACAGCGCACTTCCTGAAGTTCGAGAGTTGCCAATCACCGAACAGTCCCTGTTGTTTACTGCTAATCCATTTGTACCGGATGTCTTTCGTAAGGGAGATTTGGGAGTTTGGCATCTGGAAACACCACTACTCAATTCACATTACTGAAATTTTGAAAAAAAAAAGTCTGTGACTGATTGTTTTTGTGGATGTTGTTAGTGCTTTTTATGAAAAAATAATAATTTAAAACAAGGGAAGTAATGTTAATAATGCATTAGTTAGAGCTCATCTGGATACTGTGGACAGTTCTGGGCTCCACACTTCAAGAAAGATATCGCTGCTCTAGAGGCAGTTCAGAGGAGAGCAACCAGACTTATTCCAGGTCTGAAGGGAATGTCCTACTGAGAGACTGAGGACCTGAACCTTTTCACCCTGGAACAGAGGAGACTACGTGGGGACTTGATCCAAGTCTTCAAAATCATGAAAGGCATCGACCACATCAAACCAGAGGAGCTTTTCCAGATCAGCAGGGACACACGGACCCGGGGACACAAATGGAAATTGGGCTTCAAGGCATTCAAGACAGAAAACAGGAGACACTTCTTCACACAGAGAGGCGTCACAATCTGAACAAACTCCCCAGCGATGTGGCTGAAGAGACAATTTCGGAACATTCAAAAACAGACTGGATAGGATCCTTGATCACTTAGTTATTAATGGACACCAAACGAACATGATGGGGCGAATGGCCTCCTCTCGATTGGACACTTTCTTATGTTCTTATGTTCTTATCAATAGGGCTTCTCGACTCACTTTGAGACCACCTTCTAATCCGTCACATTGAGAACATCAAACTACAGTGAGGGAAAAAAGTATTTGATCCCCTGCTGATTTTGTACATTTGCCCAAGAAATGATCAGTCTATAATTTTAATGGTAGGTGTATTTTAACAGTGAGAGACAGAATAACAACAAAAAAATCCAGAAAAACGCATTTCAAAAAAGTTATAAATTGATTTGCATGTTAATGAGGGAAATAAGTATTTGACCCCTTCGACTTAGTACTTGGTGGCAAAGCCCTTGTTGGCAATCACAGAGGTCAGTCGTTTCTTGTAGTTGGCCACCAGGTTTGCACACATCTCAGGAGGGATTTTGTCCCACTCCTCTTTGCAGATCCTCTCCAAGTCATTAAGATTTCGAGGCTGACGTTTGGCAACTCAAACCTTCAGCTCCCTCAACAGATTTTCTATGGGATTAAGGTCTGGAGACTGGCTAGGCCACTCCAGGACCTTAATGTGCTTCTTCTTGAGCCACTCCTTTGTTGCCTTGGCTGTGTGTTTTGGGTCATTGTCATGCTGGAATACCCATCCACGACCCATTTTCAATGCCCTGGCTGAGGGAAGGAGGTTCTCACCCAAGATTAGACGGTACTAGGCCCTGTCCATCGTCCCTTTGATGCGGTGCAGTTGTCCTGTCCCCTTAACAGAAAAACACCCCCAAAGCATAATGTTTCCACCTCCATGTTTGACGGTGGGGATGGTGTTCTTGGGGTCATTCCTCCTTCTCCAAACACAGTGAGTTGAGTTGATGCCAAAGAGCTCGATTTTGGTCTCATCTGACCACAACACTTTCACCCAGTTCTCCTCTGAATCATTCAGATGTTCATTGGCAAACTTCAGACGGGCCTGTACATGTGCTTTCTTGAGCAGGGGGACCTTGCGGGCGCTGCAGGATTTCAGTCCTTCACGGCGTAGTGTGTTACCAATTGTTTCCTTATTGACTATGGTCCCAGCTGCCTTGAGATCATTAACAAGATCCTCCCGTGTAGTTCTGGGCTGATTCCTCACCGTTCTCATGATCATTGAAACTCCATGAGGTGAGATCTTGCATGGAGCCCCAGACCGAGGGAGACTAACAGTTATTTTGTGTTTCTTCCATTTGCGAATAATCGCACCAACTGTTGTCACCTTCTCACCAAGCTGCTTGGCAATGGTCTTGTAGCCCATTCCAGCCTTGTGTAGGTCTACAATCTTGTCCCTGACATCCTTGGACAGCTCTTTGGTCTTGGCCATGGTGGAGAGTTTGGAATCTGATTGATTGATTGCTTCTGTGGACAGGTGTCTTTTATACAGGTAACGAGCTGAGATTAGGAGCACTGCCTTTAAGAGAGACACCTGGGAGCCAGAAATCTTGCTGATTGATAGGGGATCAAATACTTATTTCCCTCATTAACATGCAAATCAATTCATAACTTTTTTGAAATGCGTTTTTCTGGATTTTTTTGCTGTCATTCTGTCTCTCACTGTTAAAATACACCTACCATTAAAATTATAGACTGATCATTTCTTTGTCAGTGGACAAACGTACAAAATCAACAGGGGATCAAATACTTTTTTCCCTCACTGTAAGAATACCGTAGGATCCAACCGTGTGGAAGGAGTGGGGTTTTGACAGTTCCTATCAAGCAGGATTTTATGGGGTTTCTCTACCTGCCAAGTTGTTTCAGTGTATAACTACTGCAATGCTGTTCAGGTTAAACACAGTTATGCCTCATTTCTCCTTGGATGCCTTCAAGCACGCTAATTACTTATGCAAGAGCTTAGGGTTTAGAAAAGGAACACAACTCCACACGACAGTTTTCGTAACTGTTCCCATATTTGCTTTGTGGGAACGCACACCACATTGTCGTTTGTTGTATTTGATTTTTTAAATGTAGCTCCTAGATCTACCAGAATCAGTCTGCGAGCAAGTCGGGGGGGGGGGGTTGCAGATTCCATCGCAGGCATTTAAATGCAAATAGCCTCCCGAAGAGAAACGGAGCACCAGTGGGTTTCAGAAATGAACTGGGTGGCAGTGCTTGACTGGCAGTGAAATTGATAGCGCTCGATGAACGTCTGCCCTTCATGACTGTAGGCATTTGGAATAGATGGAGTCTACCCAAATGTCTTTTAAACAGCATGCTTTGCAATTCATCCACTATTTTTATGGGAGCCATTAGCAACTGACAAGCTAGTTCATTTGTCAGTAAATATGCTTCCAGCCATTACATGTTCCAAGTACAACATTTTTTTTCTTTCCTTTTCTTAAGATAGGGCACTGCTCTCCTAGAGGAGGTGTCTCGCTTCTTGCATTTCTCATCCAGCAGTCCATTCTTTATAATAATTCATATTTGTCAACAAATCACCCAAAACAAAGTCTCTGGATTCAAAGTGCGGAAGTCCCAACATGATAAGCGATTTGAAAAGCAATGTACTGAGGCCGACCGTGACAAAATGAGCACACCAATGTCTCTCCCATAACTGCACACATATATTGCAATATATAAAGCACTGCGTTATGATTCTTTAAAAACCCTATAGGTCAACTTGGATGAAGGTGTCGGCAAAATACATACATACAAAAATAACAATGACGGCGATGACTTTGCCAGAGATAATACAGTGGCATTTAAACACAGACTGGTCTTCGCACAGATAGTGGCAGGGGTCTGCAACAGATTCTCAAGCCCCATTGTTGAAGGCGACTACCTGAAATTATTCAAAATAGACCAGATGTGATTCTTGGTGCATTAACTTTCTGTAGAAACCCAACAAGAAGGCTGGATGGACTAGTCTCCTCTAGTTTGAAAACGTTGTTATGTTTCTATGAGACAATTGCAGCAAAATTATGTTGTTTTGGAGGGGAGCTGCTTTACAATGGCTTTTATATTGAACAGACACTATATTCTGTCTGCTAAAGGAATGTACATTAGTGATCCTCCAAATTGCAAAAGTAAGCAGCCCACAAGAGATCTCAGCATCATGCGCCCCATCGTGCTCGTTTGGTGTCCATTAATAACTGAGTGATCAAAGATCCTATCCAGTCTGTTTTTGAATGTTCCCAAATTGTCTCTTCAGCCACATCGCTGGGGAGTTTGTTCAGATTGTGACGCCTCTCTGTGTGAAGAAATGTCTCCTGTTTTCTGTCTTGAATGCCTTGAAGCCCAATTTCCATTTGTGTCCCCGGGTCCGTGTGTCCCTGCTGATCTGGAAAAGCTCCTCTGGTTTGATGTGGTCGATGTCTTTCATGATTTTGAAGACTTGGATCAAGTCCCCACGTAGTCTCCTCTGTTCCAAGGTGAAAAGGTTCAGTTTCCTCAGTCTCTATGAAGGACATTCCCTTCAGACCTGAAATAAGTCTGGTTGCTCTCCTCTGAACTGCCTCTAGAGCAGCGATATCTTTCTTGAAGTGTGGAGCCCAGAACTATACACAGTATTCCAGTATACTAAAACACATTCAGTAGCCTGGGTAGGAGAGTTGAATTGATCCAGTCCATCGCTTAATTAGACAAGACAGAGATTGGACACCTCAATTTCAGATGGATAACAACTCTTATTCTGGTGATACTATAAACCCACCACCAGAGAATGTGAATTGTATTAATACTTCAGTTGACCACTACTGATATATACAGGGACCCTCATCCATTCGAAATGTACAGCTTCTCACAACAGCGATTTTATATTGATAACATATATAGTTAGACAGAAAACCAAAGCTGAAGTCACCTTTGATAAATGGCTTTGCTACTACTTCTATTACTAATAACAAATGTGCGCTTATAAAGAATAATATTTTAATCTCTCAGATAATGTAATTCCATCTTCTGTTTATGGTCATAACGCAAGTGGTTGTAGCAGATGGATAAGTATTTCACAATCTATATACTTTTGATTTACTTTTATGCTTGCCCAGGAAATAACCAATGATTTTGTTCTATTTTTGGAAGAAACTAAGTAAATACTTACCCTGCCAAACCAAACCTTGCATAGATTTGACTTTTCACTTACTTTACTTTCTATTGTCGGCACGTACTCTTGGTGTCCATGCAGGGGGTGAATAGTGGCTGTCTGTTTTCTATCTATCTATTCATCTATCTATCTATCTATTTATTTATTTATTTTGGTGGCAAGGTAAACTATATCATGTAGAAATGCACAAATGTACCACGCTTGCACTCTATTTACTTTTGTGACGGGGGCTCCCAGTGGGACTAGAGAGAAAGCTTTTATCTCCTCCTTGTTCCTCGGAGCAAAGCCTATCACAACGAGGAGCCGCTCGCTGTGTTCAGTGCAGGTGAACCTCATTATGGTGATTAGGGTTAAAGAAATCTCATGCGAATAACTATAATAAACAATCACATAATCCCCCAATTAACTCAAACAGATCATACATCAATAAACAGTGAAATTACAACAAAAGTAATATTAATTTTAGAAACCCTCTGTCACCGTCTGTGACACTTTACATTTCTAAACAGGTTTCCTCACCTGAGCAGTTATTATTATCCTAGTTTAACTAATTTAGAGCCCACCTATTCATCGAGCATAGTTACTTACAGTTTTAAAAATGCTGCTTGGGGACAAGCAAATTACTGAGCGTGTGAATTAGTGAATGATATTCAAGTTTTGAAAATGAGGTGCAAGAAAAACACTACAAATCGCAGGACTTTTAGAAACACTGGATTCTACATTCCTGAGTTGCTTAAGATCATATCAGAGATTCCAGGCACGTGTTTGGCTCGGGTATTCGACAATATCTGATTATCCAAAAGCTCTTATGTCGCAGACCGTCAGAATGTCAAAAACGTTCCTCGGTCATCTTTTGCCCCGGAAAGCTAAGTAAAACGTAATTGGAGATGCGTATGATGTGTGGTGTCTCGGAGTATCTTGATATTTGTAAAAGCCCGAGAACAGATATGTCCGGCACAAACAGTGTTATTGTTGTATTGATCAAGTCTCCGTGTCTGGGCTGCAAATAAATTGCACAAAACCATAATGCTCTACAGTCCTTGGGAAAAGGTGGTGTCTCCGTTTGGCTGTGTTATTAATCTGTCATCCTAGGATAACAGCCGAGATAGGAAAATTATTGATTTTTAGCTGGGCCTGAATGGGGAATAAATCACTGTTTTGCAGAACAGTGACAATTCCTTCTTTCACCTCTGTCATCGTCTAATAAGAAGCACTCTGTGGTTTACTTTCCTCGTGTCTGAGTTGGGTTAGCAGGGTTGAATACACAACACTTTATATACAATAATAGAGATCCGGCAAAATTGCATTGAGCATTCAGAATAATGTTTTTGAATGCGGTATCATAATACTCAACTCCGATTTTACGGATAACTGCTCAGGGGAAAAGAGAAGAGATATTGCACAGAGAGGATTCTTGGGACTTCGATGTGGATTTAGGGGAGATAGTTGCCTGGTTATAAAACCCACAGTTTCCTTATGCATGCATGTATGCCTGACCTCACACACAACAATGGGACCCGGGATTTTAAATATTATTAACATTCTCTTAGGGCTCGCATTAAGAAAACGAAAGAAAACACTATAAAACATGAATGGTATTAGTTAAGACAGTGTAACAAAGTGTTATGCATTCAATAAACCGATCAAGCACGCACTGATACACTTTTTTTTAAATACATTTTCAGTAAAATTCACGTTGTATTCATTTTCATATTTCGATCTGATAAAATAGGGATTCAAACTTTCTCTTCTTGCCGATAGAGGTTTAGTTAGTATCAGATTGTTTCCCAGGAGGTGTAAGAGTGGTTGGCATGAGAAGGCACATGAATTCTCCACTCTCATTGGATGGCAAATTAGCCAATCAGACTTCCCTAGACATATGAAAGGCCAGGCAAGGGCGAGCTGATTGGCTCACTTTGAATCTCAAATAGGGTTGTATGTTTCTAAACTAACATACTTCTGTTTGTAAGGATTATTATGTTTGGTTTATTGTGCTTTTACAGTTACAAGCAGATTATATACTCACCTAAAGGATTATTAGGAACACCATACTAATACTGTGTTTGACCCCCTTTCGCCTTCAGAACTGCCTTAATTCTACGTGGCATTGATTCAACAAGGTGCTGAAAGCATTCTTTAGAAATGTTGGCCCATATTGATAGGATAGCATCTTGCAGTTGATGGAGATTTGTGGGATGCACATCCAGGGCACGAAGCTCCCGTTCCACCACATCCCAAAGATGCTCTATTGGGTTGAGATCTGGTGACTGTGGGGGCCAGTTTAGTACAGTGAACTCATTGTCATGTTCAAGAAACCAATTTGAAATGATTCCACCTTTGTGACCTGGTGCATTATCCTGCTGGAAGTAGCCATCAGAGGATGGGTACATGGTGGTCATAAAGGGATGGACATGGTCAGAAACAATGCTCAGGTAGGCCGTGGCATTTAAACGATGCCCAATTGGCACGAAGGGGCCTAAAGTGTGCCAAGAAAACATCCCCCACACCATTACACCACCACCACCAGCCTGCACAGTGGTAACAAGGCATGATGGATCCATGTTCTCATTCTGTTTACGCCAAATTCTGACTCTACCATCTGAATGTCTCAACAGAAATCGAGACTCATCAGACCAGGCAACATTTTTCCAGTCTTCAACTGTCCAATTTTGGTGAGCTTGTGCAAATTGTAGCCTCATTTTCCTATTTGTAGTGGAGATGAGTGGTATCCGGTGGGGTCTTCTGCTGTTGTAGCCCATCCGCCTCAAGGTTGTACGTGTTGTGGCTTCACAAATGCTTTGCTGCATACCTCGGTTGTAACGAGTGGTTATTTCAGTCAAAGTTGCTCTTCTATCAGCTTGAATCAGTCGGCCCATTCTCCTCTGACCTCTAGCATCAACAAGGCATTTTCGCCCACAGGACTGCCGCATACTGGATGTTTTTCCCTTTTCACACCATTCTTTGTAAACCCTAGAAATGGTTGTGCGTGAAAATCCCAGTAACTGAGCAGATTGTGAAATACTCAGACCGGCCCGTCTGGCACCAACAACCATGCCACGCTCAAAATTGCTTAAATCACCTTTCTTTCCCTTTCAGACATTCAGTTTGGAGTTCAGAAGATTGTCTTGACCAGGACCACACCCCTAAATGCATTGAAGCAACTGCCATGTGATTGGTTGGTTAGATAATTGCATTAATGAGAAATTGAACAGGTGTTCCTAATAAACCTTTAGGTGAGTGTATAGTCATGATCCAAGTTTATAAGAAGACCACATTGAGCACATCGAGCACATACAAATGTATAATTTGTTTGGATTTAAGAAGGATCCACTCTATATAAGAACATATACACCGATCAGCCATAACATTATGACCACCTGCCTAATATTGTGTAGGTCCCAAAACAGCCCTGACCCGTCGACGCATGGACTCCACTAGACCTCTGAAGGTGTGCTGTGGTATCTGGCACCAAGATGTTAGCAGCAGATCCTTTAAGTCCTGTAAGTTGCGAGGTGGGGCCTCCAAGGATCGGACTTGTTTGTCCAGCGCATCCCACAGATGCTCGATTGGATTAAGATTTGGGGAATTTGGAGGCCAAGTCAACACCTTGAACTCGTGATTCATCAGACCAGGCCACCTTCTTCCATTGCTCTGTGGTCCAGTTCTGATGCTCACGTATCCATTGTAGGTGCTTTCGGCAGTGGACAGGGGTCAGCATGGGCACCCTGACTGGTCTGCGGCTACGCAGCCCCATACGCAACAAACTGCGATGCACTGTGTGTTCTGACACCTTTCTATCAGAACCAGCATTCACTTTTTCAGCAATTTGAGCTGCAGTAGCTCGTCTGTTGGATCAGACCACACGGACAAGCCTTCGCTCCCCACGTGCATCAATGAGCCTTGGCCGCCCATGACCCTGTCGCCGGTTCACCGCTTTTCCTTCCTTGGACACTTTTGATAGGTACTGACCACTGCAGACCAGGAACAGCGCACAAGAGCTGCAGTTTTGGAGATGCTCTGACCCAGTCGTCTAGTCATCACAATTTGGCCCTTGTCAAAGTCGCTCAGATTCTTACGCTTGCCCATTTTTCCTGCTTCTAACACATCAACTTTTTGGACAAAATGTTCACTTGCTGCCTAATATATCCCACCCACTGACAGGTGCCATGATAATGAGATTATCAGTGTTATTCACTTCACCTGTCAGTGGTCATAATGTTATGGCTGATCGGTGTCTCCAAATGAAATGCATATACCTTCAAAAGCACTTTACATAATTCACACCTCTACAAATAGGGCTTCAGATACCTACACCTGTAACAGGGGCTGGCCGTCTTGTAAGTATTACCCAGAATTAAATAACAGCATTATAAATGAACTAAAATACTTTTTTTTTAGCACACGCGTCTCACAAGGGAGCATGCTTAAATGCTCGTTTTCATACAAATGCTTGTTAAATTACTACACAGACCTTTTGTAATTATCTTAATTGCCGTTTGACGTTTCGCATGCAATCAGTAATAACACTGTTTGCATGGAAACAATTAAAGTTTGGAATACATAATCAACTGCATCTGTGTGCAGCAAATTGGGTTGGAAATGTTATGAATGCCTTGCTTATGCAAAGCAGTCGCTCTAACCTACATATTAATAATAGCCAGAATAATTGCAATTCCCTTTTTTATTTGTCTTTCTTATTTTAACTTCGCAGCCTAGTTCTACTAAAGCCCAAGTGGTGTTTAATACTTTGATGCATGCAAACCAACTGTCAGAAATCAGGTGACATTATGAGGATTAACTAGTTTATAGCATGTTGTTAGATATTATATTCCAGAATGCACACTTCCAGAAACTATTTCCGCACGCATGGCAGTTTTAATAGTGTCATATCGAAGCGCTTTGAGGTTAACGGATAAACACCGGGCCACATCACCACAGTGTTTAACGCAGGGAAGCATCTGCAGCCCCAGATACAGTCTACAGGTTAAATTAACACCTCCTGATGCGGTTTTCACCCTCCCAGGACCACAGTCAACCATTCAGGATTTTTAAGGTCATCAGTTTAAATGTCGATCTGTGTCAGCACAAAAACGCATTAGTGTGGCACTGCAGGTGGCAGGAAACGGGAGATCTAAGACACTGGATGCATCCCCAGAGGTCCCACGATTAGATTCTTGTCTACAAATTCACTTTTGCGTTACTTAAGATTAGTCTTAGTTCTTCATTGCCCTTATTTAATATATAAGTTATATAAATATTTGTAAGTCACCCTGGACAAGGGTGTCTGCAAGAAATAAATAATAATAATAATAATAATAATAATAATAATAATAATAATAATAATAATAATAATAATAATAAATAGGTTTTGAGTTTCTGTTGAGCTCCCTCAGCCTTCCATTTCTGCTGCAGTGTATTAAAGTTATAGCTCTGTCATTGAAAGTAGCCCATTAGAGGAGGAATGGCTCTCTAATTAAAAATGAATAAGCAGAAACAAATCACGAATAACACAACTATACGATTGCAAAGGCTAGTGACATCAGTCCTGCATGCCCTGCTTAACCCAAAGTCTAGCACGTTTTTTAGTTTTGATGTCTGGTTGTGGTAGAGAAGATCAGTCAACTTAGAAACCAGTTTGGAGTCCATAGCACTTTCTTTCACTCTCACACCAAAAAGAGCAAACTATGTCAACTGAGATTGTCATGTTTCCTCTCGAATTGGAGACCAGTTTCTCAGAGAAGAAAATATTCTCCTGGGTTATTTATGTTGTTATTATCAATCATGTATGTCCTTCCCCTTACCTGGCAGTTTAAAACATGAATATATATATATATATATATATATATATATATATATATATATATTCCATCTTCTTTGCACCAAGGTAATTTAATGCAGCAAATAACCTGCAATGGCTTTCAACTTGGGAGAACAAATGCCTTAGATTCCTTAGATTCCCATGGAGATATAGGAAGGAAGCCCGTGTATATTGAAAATAAATTGCAATAAATCCCTCACTTACTTACCGATACATTTAGCTGATAGGTGTCATTGAACCATTACTCTGTTTATCTATTTACCTACCTACCTATATATCTCTATTATCTATCTCTCTTACATCCTGTACATACACACAGAAACATATGCATATAGACTTACATACACATCAATACATCGATGCACATAATCATTCAGACATACATTCACAGCTGAGTTAGGGAAGAAAGAACATGGAGAATATTCTGAAATATGTTTCACTCCTTTTACAAGCCTGCACTTTATGAGCACTACAATATTTAAAGGCAGGTCTGTTTTTCACACCTTTTGTTACACCGACCTTGTAAATAATTGATCACTAGACGCAGAATGCACCGTTAGAAGCCGCAACAGTTGAGTGCGGTGCTGCCATGTGAGCTGTAACAGGATTGAACCGGAGAGGAAACAGACCGTGCACGAGTTTTCCAAGTGGTCTGCGTGGAAGTCACAAAATGTATAGAATATTAGTGGAATGTATGTATGTGGTTTTAACATTGGAATATAAAAATGATTTTAAGTGTCTCACTGAACTGCATTGAATTATACATACAGCCATAACATTATGAGCACTGACAGGTGAAGTGAATAACACTGATAATCTCGTTATCATGGCACCTGTCAGTGGGTGGGATATATTAGGCAGCAAGTGAACATGAAAGTTGATGTGTTAGAAGCAGGACAAATGGGCAGCGTAAGGATCTGAGCGACTTTGACAAGGGCCACATTGTGATGGCTAGACGACTGGGTCAGAGCATCTCCAAAACTGCAGCTCTTGTGGGGTGTTCCCAGTCTGCAGTGGTCAGTACCTATCAAAAGTGGTCCAAGGAAGGAAAAGCGGTGAACCGGCGACAGGGTCATGGGCGGCCAAGGCTCATTGATGCACGAGGGGAGTGAAGGCTGGCCCGTGTGGTCCGATCCAACAGACGAGCTACTGCAGCTCAAATTGCTGAAAAAGTGAATGCTGGTTCTGATAGAAAGGTGTCAGAACACACAGTGCATCGCAGTTTGTTGCGTATGGGGCTGCGTAGCTGCAGACCAGTCAGGGTGCCCATGCTGACCCCTGTCCACTGCTGAAAGCGCCTACAATGGGTACGTGAGCATCAGAACTGGACCACGGAGCAATGGAAGAAGGTGGCCTGGTCTGATGAATCACGAGTTCAAGGTGTTGACTCGATCTCAATCCAATCGAGCATCTGTGGGATGTGCTGGACAAACAAGTCCGATCCATGGAGGCCCCACCTCGCAACTTACAGGACTTAAAGGATCTGCTGCTAACGTCTTGGTGCCAGATACCACAGCACACCTTCAGAGGTCTAGTGGAGTCCATGCCTCGACGGGTCAGGGCTGTTTTGGGACCTACACAATATTAGGCAGGTGGTCATAATGTTATGGCCGATCGGTGTATACTGTATATGTATAGACTTTTAAAATTAGATTGTTCCTCTTAGATTTAACAAAGCTGTTAAACATGACATTGGTTTAATTCAAATTCATTTTAGGTCCAGTTTTTTTGAATCTGAGAGTCCTTGAATTTGAATCTGCAGGTCTTCAGGTATTTTTGTAAATATGATGATGTTATTGGCAAATCGTACGTTGTTCAAATTATCTCCATTTAACTTGATTCCTTTTTTCTTCCCAGTCCAAAGTCTCCCACACTTCTTCAAGAGTTGCCATGAAGAGTTGAGGAGAGATGGTGTCTCCTGGACGTATTCCTTTGCAAATCTTGTCAGTTTATCATGTTTAACAGCTTTTGTAAATCTAAGGAAATGGAAGTAGATCAACATATACTTGAAGATCCCAAAAGTGATGTCTACCTTGGAAAACTAATCAGCGCAGATGGAGATATTATGGAAGAAATCAAAAGAAGAGTGAAAATGAGTACAATTGCAAGAAACAGAACAGCAAAAACCCAGTTGTCAAAACGGGTCATTGTATTGCAAAAGATGCCAAAATGGTACAGATACTGGGGAAGAAACAAAAGCATGGAAAGTTGTCTGCTTGGAATAACAAAAAGAGATAGAAAAAGATCTAAAGAACAGACAAAAATATGTGACATCACTGAAAGCTTGGCAGTGGGCCGGACACATTGCAAGAAGAACAGATCAAACACGGGCAAAGGAAGCCAAGATATGAAATAAAGCTCAAAGATTCCACATAAAAGATGGGCAGAAGAAATCACAACCTTTGCATGCGTGACATGGAAAAGAGAGACTGTAGATCGAAGTGAGTGGAAACATCTCGAGGAGGCCTTCATCCAGCAGTGGATCGGCTGCTGATGAGGTCTGTATGCTGGCATGAATGCTCTCATGCTGCACTACGGCACCAGGAATAACTTTCTGACCTCACGATTATCTGAGCGTTCTTTTATTTTCTTATTTTAGACATGCCATCGGTAAAGAACAAACAAGGCAGTATTTTGAATCTCCACCGAGCAATTACGCCTCTATTATTTCCTTAACTCAACTCTATCCTATTTGTCATTGACCTGTTTACGGAGTGCCCTTTTTTGTTGTTGGTGAAATTGCTTTCATTTCACTGCACTTCCTGTAACGGCTCTATATAATGTCGTTCCATACCTGGAGGCTATTGTGAAAGCTACCAGTTAGCACATTGCACCGTTGTGCGACTAAATGAAAGTGACACGTGAGAGACAAGTGTCATTCTCTTACCCAGGTAGGAGAGCGAGTAGAAACGTGTCTGTGTCATGATCGCCTGGCACATCATATCCTATTAAATCATCTGTAGAACGCTGCTCTTTGTTTAATTTATAAAAGGAGAAACACACAATTGCAACCATAGCCACTGCAACACAACACATCACATCAAAAGAGGCAGCTAATCAGGACTTGTGTGGGCATCTATTACAGCTTTATTCAGGTTTGATCATAGCACCTATTGAGACTGAGCACTTGAAAGCACCTGAAACCTGACATTTAGCAAATTGATTGTGATTTTATGATGCTTCAGTAGTAGACTAACATGTTTGTGAATGCAGACGATGCAGCCCACTTGGTCTAGTATGGGATATCTGTTGAAAACACCTCAATTCTGCATTTTGATCTTGTGACAGAGAAACGTCTCCTCAATAAAATGATGCATCTCATCTCCCTCATACAGAATGTGCATTGATTCTTTTATAACTGCTAGAGAGGAGATCACAGACCTTTCCAGTTTAAATAAATATACGGTTGGGAAATGTTTCAATTTGTTATATTATATATATATACACACATTTACATCCACAAAATAAAATTACAGTCTCTATGTTAAGTAACCTCATTGATTCCATATATATTCTGACAAATTTAATGAAAGTATGAATTATCCTGTTGAAAAATCAATGCAGTTATACTATCTATTCAATCTTTTACCTTAAACCATTAAAATGTTCAAGTAAAGCAGTATACTGTACACTTTGGGATTGAATATAATACTCACAGTATGTCATGTAGCCTGTCTCACTACGGGAGGGTGTGCATGCGTGACTATTAGTTAATATATTCAGTTTCAGCGGAGACGCGCTCACTCCTCCTGTCAAATGCATGTCAAAGAAAGATTGCCTCATGTGATTATGGTTCCTGGGTAGGTGAGGTTATTTATGTATTTCTATGATTGTTAAATATGAGTAATATTGTATTTATTGTGGGCATGTGGAATATGTATATTTATAAAACCACTTGTTGTAATGGATGGTTTAAGCCAGTGGGAGGATCATATTGAGGCCAGGCAGTATAAGACCTGAGTAGGAGGCGTCTGGGCTGGTGAGAGGTAGTAAAAGATCCCTCCGAGAGTGTTGTATGATTTGCTCATTTTCACAAGTTATAGCAGTTGTTGGAAGGTTATTTTCCATGTTTTTATTCCATATTTTAAATATTTTGTTATAGTTGTGTGGCTCACCACGTGGTAAATTAAAAACCTGTGGCTCATAGATCATGATCTTAACAACAACAACAACAACAAATGTGTCATTGGCAGAATAATTAAAATCCTGCGCACTGCCTTGGTGTTGGACGAGTTTAATTATGCATTGTGGCGTATATGTTTAATTTGCTAGTTTTTTTGATATTAGGCATTTCTAGAAGTGTAATTAGCCTTTGAGATGGATAGCATTCATGTGCAATTATAGAAAGTGCTGGATAATCAAGAAGTTTTTTCCTTCAGTAGGAGAATGTTCTGTTTTCTCAGACTTGTATGAAGACTGAGATTCTCTAGATATGGACATGTGGGCGGGGCTTAATGGAGGGGCGGGTCCTCAGGCTGCCTATATAAGCAGAGCGTCAGTCCTGTGTAGAGGGCAGTGGTTGCTGCAGAGCTGTTGAAGTCAATGGAGTGAATGGAGGCTAGCAGAACTGCACTGCATGATGGGAATTGTGAACTGCGAGGACAGCAGTTATTTGGAGCTGCAGTCATACCTCGGCTAGCAGAGGAATTGAATATTGCCGCAGCTGATCTTTATAGTTTATACCTTTTTATTTTCATTTTGGCCTACTAAGCCATTTGTTATTTAGTTTGCTAATCAATACAAGTTTCTTCTAGTTTGATGTTACCAGAGAGTCTTAAACATTGGTAGATAAAAAACAAAACCATTCCAAGAAGTGTCTATAAATTGAAGAGATGTATACTGACGTTTATTGAGCCATGCTTGATAAACATTAAAGAGCCCTGTAATGCAGAGCTGGGGATCAATGTAAGCATCCATGAAGAATCCTTGAAAGACACAATGTATCTGCAAAGCAAAGATTATGCAGTGAGTGTGTGCAAAGCTGGTACAAAATATAGATTCACATATTACCATATTGGCCTGAATATAAAAATGGCCTTGAATTTAAGACACACAAACACAGATATTGTTGCTTCAAAATATTTTTTTTCATTTTTCATTTAATTACAGGCATTGTTTGGATTTGTTTCTGTATTTTGTTTATTATCGATGTTATTATTTTAGAGTATTGAATTTTATTTAGTTGCCTATTGTTTCTCCTCTCTTCTCTATCACTGTCTGTTGCCTGTTGGACCGGATCGAATCGGCTAACTGAATCCTGGAGGGCTGAACTCCTGAGTGGGGCTGAGATCCGACGCCTGTGGATGTCTAGTCCCTGAGACCCGTGGTGCTTGTCTTCCGGGGTTTCTGTCCATTGCCGAGACGCTGCAGTCTGTCCTGGCAGTGCTTGGTGAACTACAGCGGAGGACGAGTGTCACAATCATATTGTTAACCCACAGGAAAATAAATTGAACCTAACTGACAGTGGCCAAGCCTGTAGGAGGCATATTGGTGATCCGTGCTGTTCTTTACGCAGCTGCACTAAACACACCGTGATGCATGGGGAGGACATGCCCTGACTGCAGTTTGTCTCCCAGCGGGTTTTCTAAAAGGGCAGTGGATAGGTTAGCGGATAGACAAATACACAGATGGCGAGAGAATTCGTTTCTAAGTTTCTGGTGGTACAGCCTGGGTTGGGGATTCTAGCTTTGGACTATAAGAAAGTGTCCAATGGAGAGGAGCCCATTCGCCCCATCGTGCTCGTTTGGTGTCCATTAATAACTAAGTGATCAAGGATCCTATCCAGTCTGTTTCTGAATGTTCCCAAATTGTCTCTTCAGCCACATCGCTGGGGAGTTTGTTCAGATTGTGACGCCTCTCTGTGTGAAGAAGTGTCTCCTGTTTTCTGTCTTGAATGCCTTGAAGCCCAATTTCCATTTGTGGGTGCGTGTGTCCCTGCTGATCTGGAAAAGCTCCTCTGGTTATGTTATGGTTTAGATAATTTTGTTGTGTTATCATTTTTCTGTTTTCTATTTGTGTTTTTCTTCTTCTGTATTTTAATTGTGGTAGCTTTTATAAAACACACTGCTCATTAAAGACCGTTTTCACAGAATTTTAATGAATAGTTCTAATTAATATTTTTTTATTTAAAGAGCTGGATGTGGGGTCGTGCCAGGACTTCAGTCACACTAACAAGGTGTCTAAAAGGTTATTCACTGGATATGATGTTTAATATACAATTTTCTTTGGAACATTTAAAGAATTGGGCTATGTATTATACCCTTCAACTTGGACATCTGGGGAGTAAATTAATCTCAACCTGGACCTGGAAGTGCAAACAATCAATTTTCTTCAGTCCAGCGCCCTTCGCAAAGGTTCCCACTTCATATATTAAAACAAACAACACAAAAGGTCTGACTAATAATGCCTGGGAAAGTAAACCATTGGGCGCAGAGGAGAGACAAACACAAACTCCTGTATGATGACAGACTGTAATCGGAGAAGATAAATCCCTGGGGTCCGAGGGCTAATGGTTGCCTCCCCCCTAGGCAATATAACAGAAGCAGATGATATGAAGCTCAGAAAGTGTGTTGTTTTGTGTGGAGAATGTCAGGACGGTCAGAGGATCCAAAGAATGTAGGACAATGTTCTGCAAACCAGACATGGCCTTTTGGATTTCTTTTCTCTCGCTTTTAAATTTTTGCTTCCTCCTAATATGATTGTGAGTAAGTAGGTTGATGGATTTTAGAGTTGAACACTTATGACCAGAGATGTACAGTGGACACGATCCCTGAGGTAATGAGAAAACAGGTCATAGTCAATTATAAGAATAAAAAGATAACTGAAGAGCCAGCACTATTCCCTTTGTTGCACTTTAAACAATGAATACACTGCTTGGTTTACAAAGTATGTTGTTTAGAGAAGTACAAATGCTGTTTAATATCACCTGAACTGAGTTTTTAATACTTAAACAAGATGAACACTCCCTTTTCTTTTCAGTAGTAAAT